>NC_088241.1:50537922-50855422 GCF_036934945.1 Oncorhynchus masou masou | reverse complement strand
TTCTCCTCCGTCAGACAGAAAGCTGTGTGTTGATATTTCTCCTCCGTCAGACAGAAAGCTGTGTGTGTTGATATTTCCCTCAGACAGACAGAAAGCTGTGTGTGTTGATATTTCCCTCAGTCAGACAGAAAGCTGTGTTGATATTTCTCCTCAGTCAGACAGAAAGCTGTGTGTGTTGATATTTCTCCTCCGTCAGACAGAAAGCTGTGTGTTGATATTTCCCCTCAGACAGACAGAAAGCTGTGTGTTGATATTTCTCCTCCGTCAGACAGAAAGCTGTGTGTGTTGATATTTCCCCTCAGACAGACAGAAAGCTGTGTGTTGATATTTCTCCTCCGTCAGACAGAAAGCTGTGTGTGTTGATATTTCCCCTCAGACAGACAGAAAGCTGTGTGTTGATATTTCTCCTCCGTCAGACAGAAAGCTGTGTGTTGATATTTCTCCTCAGTCAGACAGAAAGCTGTGTGTTGATATTTCTCCTCCGTCAGACAGAAAGCTGTGTGTTGATATTTCCCCTCAGACAGACAGAAAGCTGTGTGTTGATATTTCTCCTCCGTCAGACAGAAAGCTGTGTGTTGATATTTCCCCTCAGACAGACAGAAAGCTGTGTGTTGATATTTCTCCTCCGTCAGACAGAAAGCTGTGTGTGCGTATTTCTCCTCAGTCAGACGGAACGCTGTGCGCGTATGTTGATATTTCCCTCGGTGAGTTAGAACATTTCCCATCACAAACCTAACTCTACTAACTTTCAGGATTGCTTCTACCCAATCTGTTCCACAAACAGTATTCCGGTGGAATAAACACTTGAGTGTGGGCTGTGTGTGTGTATGTATGTAAGTCCCCTCGGAAAACCACACTGAGATTCCAATCTGTTTGGTTTGTAGCTGCCTCTCTGGAGTGGAGGGTTTTTAAAACAGAAACGTTCTACAGTGAGTGTTCTCTGCTGTGGACAGATGGATGGTGTAAGGCATGAGTAATGGAACACATGGATGGAGGACTGTAGAGGGGCTGTAAACAGGACTGTATAAGGATTGTAGAGGGATTGAAGAGAGACTAGAGGGACTGTGGCGGGACGGAAGACAGACTGTAGAGGGACTGCAGAGGGACTGTAGAGGGACTGTAGAGGGGCTGAAGAGGGACTGAAGAGGGGCTGTAGGGGGGCTGAAGAGGAATTGCAGAGGGACTGTAGAGAGGCTGAAGAGGGGCTGTAGAGGGGCTGAAGAGGGGCTGAACAGGGGCTGTAGAGCATTTGCAGAGGGACTGAAGAGGGGCTGTAGAGGGGCTATAGAGGGACTGTAGAGGAATTGCAGAGGGACTGTAGAGAGGCTGTAGAGCATTTGCAGAGGGACTGAAGAGGGGCTGTAGAGGGGCTATAGAGGGACTGTAGAGGAATTGCAGAGGGATGTAGAGGGACTGTAGAGGGACTGAAGAGGGGCTGTAGGGGGGCTGAAGAGGAATTGCAGAGGGACTGTAGAGGGACTGTAGAGGGGCTGTAGAGGGGCTGAAGAGGGGCTGAAGGGGGTTGTAGATGGGCTGAAGAGGGGCTGTAGAGGGAAGAGGGGGAAGAGGAGGGACTGAAGAGGGGCTGAAGAGGGGATGAAAAGGGGGCTGTAGAGGGGCTGTAGAGGGGATGAAGAGGGGCTGTAGAGGGGCTGAAGAGGGGGACTGAAAAGGGGCTGTAGAGGGGAAGAGGGGCTGTAGAGGGGCTGAGGAGAGGGGATGAAGAGGGGATGAAGAGGGGCTGAAGAGGGGATGAAGAGGGGATGAAGAGGGGCTGAAGAGGGGCTGAAGAGGGGATGAAGAGGGGCTGAAGAAGGGATGAAGAGGGGATGAAGAGGGGATGAAGAGGGGCTGAAGAGGGGATGAAGAGGGGATGAAGAGGGGCTGAAGTGGGGATGAAGAGGGGCTGTAGAGGGGCTGAAGAGGGGATGAAAAGGGGCTGAAGAGGGGCTGTAGAGGGGCTGAAGAGGGGATGAAGAGGGGATGAAGAGGGGCTGAAGAGGGGATGAAGAGGGGATGAAGAGGGGCTGAAGAGGGGGATGAAGGGGATGAAGAGGGGCTGAAGAAGGGATGAAGAGGGGATGAAGAGGGGCTGAAGAGGGGATGAAGAGGGGATGAAGAGGGGCTGAAGAGGGGCTGAAGAGGGGATGAAGAGGGGCTGAAGAGGGGCTGAAGAGGGGATGAAGAGGGGCTGAAGAAGGGATGAAGAGGGGCTGAAGAGGGGATGAAGAGGGGATGAAGAGGGGCTGAAGAGGGGATGAAGAGGGGCTGAAGAGGGGCTGAAGAGGGGATGAAGAGGGGCTGAAGAAGGGCTGAAGAGGGGCTGAAGAGGGGATGAAGAGGGGCTGAAGAGGGATGAAGGGGGATGAAGAGGGGCTGAAGAGGGGATGAAGAGGGGCTGAAGGGGGCTGAAGAGGGGCTGAAGAGGGGCTGATGAAGAGGGGATGAAGAGGGGATGAAGAGGGGCTGAAGAGGGGATGAAGAGGGGCTGAAGAAGGGATGAAGAGGGGCTGAAGAGGGGATGAAGAGGGGATGAAGAGGGGCTGAAGAGGGGATGAAGAGGGGATGAAGAGGGGATGAAGAGGGGATGAAGAGGGGCTGAAGAGGGGATGAAGAGGGGCTGAAGAGGGGATGAAGAGGGGATGAAGAGGGGATGAAGAGGGGCTGAAGAGGGGCTGAAGAGGGGATGAAGAGGGGATGAAGAAGGGCTGAAGAGGGGATGTAGAGGGGCTGAAGAGGGGCTGGAGAGGGGCTGAAGAGGGGCTGATGAGGGGCTGTTGCAAGTGTGTGGTTGAGGGTGAGGTCAAAAGGTTGAGGAAAAACTAAAACACTAATAAAATGAATAAAACTAAAAGCAACCGTATTCAATGACAATTGTTGGAATATCCAAATGTACTGAAACCCGATGACTACGCAAATACTGTATTTAACTGTACTAAATCTTTGTCTTTGGAGAAAAACTCTCTCACACCCACTGTGGTAACAGACTGTATTGTACAAAGGTCCGAAGGACTCTTGAACTAACCCTGAGTTGACTGGCCACAGCCTTGGTCCCATTTAAATCTGACACACTAACACAAGCACACACACACACAGACACACGAGCACGCAATCACAATAAACCCAGCAATTTCAGCTGTGTCCCACCCTTACTCTCAGAGGTTCCCAAATCCTGATGTTATTTTTACCCATCACTCTCAGCCTCCAGCAGTGTGTGTGTGTGTGTGTGTGTGTGTGTGTGTGTGTGTGTGTGTGTGTGTGTGTGATAAGGGGGATAACAATCACAGTGAGGACTGATGACTGACACTAGACAGAGCAGTCCTTCACCTACAATACAGAGTTGAAGGGTACCTGTAGCAGTGAGGATATATGTTTGGACACACACACACAAGCAAGCAATTACCTGTGTAACCTTGGCCTGTGGTTTCTGGAGGTATCCCAGAATGAGATGGGAGTTAAACCCATTAAATAACGCCTGGGGGATCTGGCCTCATGGCTTTATAACAGGTGACTCTACCTCCAACACACACACACACACACAGAGAGAAAGAGAGACTCCAGAACTACAGTAGGTCGAGGTCAAGGTCAAATAAAGCTGTGTACGCAGTTAAGGAGAACTTCAGTTAATCAAACTATGAAACCCTGACATGTAATGAAAATGTTTTCTGAGTGGATGCCAAGGTAAAGTCTATGGTAGAGACCACTTAACCTGACCAGGAAAACATTTTCTGGTTCAGGTCACGTGGTGAGCAAAAACTTAGGACGCAACTTATCAGCAATCCAGAGGATTTTAAAATGACTCCTTAGCTGTCAAATCATATACTGATGTTTCTTTGTGTTTCTAAAGTATTTTCTCTCCTTCTGTGTTTGAGTGACAATGCACATTTCACACAATCTCATTGGTAAACAGAAGCTTTAATTTAAACAACTAAAATGGCATTTATATTTGTCTACAGATGGCTCACAGTGATCTCTGACATAGTTTGAAGTATTTCCTTCACAAACTCTGATGTTTTCCAGACATTAGAATGCTTAGAAAATGCCTTGGCATCAAAGATCCACATTACCTAAAAGACTGACATATCCATAGACTGAAACTTGGAAAGGAGAAGAGTGTCATCGGAAAGCTGATCAAGGGAGAGAGAGAAGGAGAGAGAGAGGGACAGAGAGCTGGCCGCTATGAAGACTCAGAGGAGCCTACATCAACACACATACAGTTGAAGGCGGAAGTTTACACACACCTTAGCCAAATACATTTAAACTCAGTTTTTCACAATTCCTGACATTTAATCCTAGTAAAAATTCCCTGTCTTAGGTCAGTTAGGATCGCCACTTTCTTTTAAGAATGTGAAATGCCAGAATAATAGTAGAGAGAATGATTTATTTCAGCTTTTATTTCTTTCATCACATTCCCAGTGGGTCAGAAGTTACATACACTCAATTAGTATTTGGTACCATTGCCTTTAAATTGTTTAACTTGGGTCAAACGTTTCGGGTAGCCTTCCACAAGCTTCCCACAATAAGTTGGGTAAATGTTGGCCCATTCCTCCTGACAGAGCAGTAACTGAGTCAGGTTTGTAGGCCTCCTTGCTCGCATACACTTTTCAGTTCTGGTATATTCAGTTCTAGTATACAAACTCTCATTTGTTCTATGTTTGCTGTCACGGACAGCTAGAATCCCAAGCATTTTGCTGCACCTGCTTTAGCATCTGCTAATCGGTGTATGCCATTTTCTTAAAGTGGAACTGACAGCGTTTTAACTACTTTGCAGATATCGAACAAACAGACAATCATAATATCAGTAAAAAATATTAAATTCGCAGTTTATGCTACAAAACCAACTTCATAAGACGTTTTAAAAATGTCAATACAATTAAACTAGCAAGGCCAATGATCAAACTAGCAAGGGCAAGTCAGTCATAACGTGGCTAACATGCTAGCCTATTTATTGAAAGCACAGAGCTTAACTTTAGCTAGATAGCTAGCTAGTTGACAGGAGGACATCATGTCATTGGAGGAGTGGGTGAGTGACTTTTTACACTCGTATCATTTCTCGGCGGCTACACAGCCAGAGATAACAGTCGTTCAGCATTTGGTTAGCTAGCAAGAAATGTGAATTGCTTTGGTAGCTAGCTATGCTGAACAACTGTTTTCCAGTTAGCATATCTCTTGCGTTCACAAATTCATTCTGGCTAGCTACCTACTCCGATTTCAGGGCACTCTTGTCTGAGTGTGCCAGAGCACAGAATAACTCATGAATTTAAAAACGCGCCACACCCATCGAATATGACCTGTGTCAGTAAACATACGTTTGAAAAAAGTAATAGTTAGTAACGAACGCTCTAGATAACAAATGTCTAGATAACATCTAAACAGCCTAACCAGCTCTCTTAGGGTGAGTAAAATGGTCAGAGTGAGGTTCTCTTATTTGTGTCTTGAAGCAGCTAGCTAGCAAGCTAGCCAACTTTAGCCAGTTAGCTTGGGTGCTTGGTTGAGACAACGGATGCATTGGCAGGCAAGCTGCAGAAGGACGAGCAGGCTATTCCCCATCGTTTATAAGTGCAATTCTGACAGCCAACAAGCTAAAAAAAGTTTGAGAGACTTTATCTAATGTTCCTTCGTTAGATTTGAGCTAATCTTGCTCTGGCTAGCATTAGTTGTTGGTCTTGTTGTTATTGATGTATAAATAGGGGAAAATAGCCTCCATTTTTATGGTTGTTCAATCAATAGGACTGTAAAGTTCACAAATGTAAGAGGACTCCTGTGGTATTTAGCTACATATTTGCAGAAATCCATTCAAGTGTATTTTATGTCTTTTGCCAAATGTGTTCTAATGATCTAAAGTCACGCTGCTGCAACTTCCTGTAAACATCAGTTCAAATTGAATGATGCAGGCTCTTGTGGCCTCTGATTGGCTACAGCGCACCGGTCTGTGTAGACTCCGGTCCTGGACAAGACAGATGTTTTTATTAGGTTTTATTTACTGCAGTGTATATTAATTGTCCGAACACACGGCTGCTTTCCCACTCTACATTCCTATAGAATTTTCACAAATGCCTTGGTATACACTACAGGTCAAAGGTTTTGACACACCTACTCATTCAAGCCTTAGTATACACTACGGGTCAAAGGTTTTGACACACCTACTCATTCAAGCCTTAGTATACGCAATTCCCAAATATTCCAAGAATTTATGAAAACGTGAAAATGACCATAACAAATCAAATGTTATTTGTCACATGTGCCGAATACAACAGGTTGCCGTCACTGTGAAATGATTACTTACAAGCCCTTGACCAACAATGCAGTTTTAAGAGTAGAGTTAAGAAAATATTTACAAAATAAACTCAAGTAAAAAAGTACAAAAACACAAAATGTAACACAATAAAAATAGCAACAATGAGGCTATACACAGGAGATACAGAGTCAATGTGTGAGTCAATGTCTCGACCCGCTCCACTACAGCTTAAGTGCTCACTTGTCAGAAAGCATAAAAAATGAAATGTCATGTTCTTCCAGGGGGTGTATATGAACAGATTTTAATAAGATTTTATGTTGCTAAAATGCTGTCAGTTCCACTTTACATTTTACTTGGAATAATGCCATGCCTGGAGCAATAACAACACTGACACAAAAATACACTTACCATCAGCAAGTCTGATGTCAATAATTTAAATGTAGATTCTCCTTAAAAGACAGACAGCGTGTCCTATACCACAACATTAAAACGGCTCAGTCACAACCCATACAATTTAGAGAGGTCTTTATTGTTGCTGCCTGGTGGTGAGTTGATAACTTGGACAATGAAATGTGAGCCCTCGGTCGACCAATACCATGATACTCTTTCGCCAATCTCACACACACACACACACACACACACACACACACACACACACACACACACACACACACACACACACACACACACACACACACACACACACACACACACACACACACACACACACACACACACACACACACACACACACACACCTGGTAATGCTGTGATAAGGGACATAAAGCCGTCTGGCGAGGGATGGTGACATTTTTAAGGCTTTAATTACATGGTTGGCTAACGTGAGCCTAGTGGCTCTCTGGCTGGAAATGACACTATCACTGTCATACACACATGCACACGCACACACGCACACAGTCTATCAGTGTCTCCAGCTGCAGAGAGGAAGAGGATTCTGTCTTTTCTTTCTGTTAGATACAGCGTGGATACAGCACCAGGGCCTAAGGTGACTGGATTTAATTGAAAAGCAGACAGGAGTGCTACCCGGACTGGCCACTGGTGCAACTGTATGTCTCCTTAAAGTTTAGAATAAAGTGTTATTCTAAGGACTTCAGAATGGCAGAACATGTTTCAACCATTGCTTTGTCAAAGTTTGACCTTTTTGGGAGTCGACATATTAAGCACAGCAATCTAATCTATTCTTAGCAGTACTTCAACCAGGCCACAATAGTTGCTTTCTTCAAATCTGCATGACAGCAAAGCAAGAAGCAACAGCTGTGTATAAACAATAGCCAAGACATTTTATCAGATGCTCTTATCCAGTGCGACTTACAGGAGGAATTAGGGATTGCTCAAGACTTTTCACCTAGTCGGCTCGGGGATAACCTTTTGGTTACAGGCCCAATGCTTTTAACTGCTAGGCTACCTGCCACCCTATAAGTCGCTGTAAATTGCCAGCTGAAAAAACAAATTTCTCATTGTCAGTACTGTACACATAAATTAGAGAATAGAAAAAGTTAACCAACTTCCCGGGTTCCATGAAACCAAGATAATAATCTTCCAGAGACACCGCTAGAAGAGGTGAGAAGAGTTGTGAGTTAAGGACTAATAGATCTCTGGTGATGAGGACACTTAGGCTACACTGCCAAATCAACATGTGTGCAAAACCCGTAACCAGACAAAACTTAAGGAAACAATGTCACCACTGATCATTCTACGATAATTGATCATTTCAATAAGCATTATTCTACGGCTGGCCATGTTTTCCAACTTGTTCTCAACTGGCCTACCTGGTTAAATAAAGGTGAAATATATATCTTTTTTAAAGTTCAAATCAGAGTGAAAGAGGGAGAGCACATGAGAATATGTTGCAAAACACAAAATCGCCCACTTGTCTACACATACAGATAATAACAAGTTCACAAACCCCAAATCCAACATAATTATATTCCCCAAAACATAACTCTCTCACTGTCTCCACACTAGTCCCACACGAAAGGGGGAATGAGGCTCACTGTGCATGTATTTTATTTGACCTTTATTTTACCGGACGGATCAACTGTGAACACATTCTTATTTACAAGGACAGCCTGGCAGTATGAGGATCATAAGGCATCTGCAAGCCTTGAGCAGCCCTGATGTGTCACGATACTGAGACTATGTGGAGGGTCAAATCAAATAAGCAATTGGTACCAGTGGAACCAATTAATCACCCCGTGCCTGTGTGTATGTGTGCGCTTGCACAAGCGCAGAGGATATAGTTTGTCCTGTTAAAATACAGACTGGCACAACAGCGCAGAGTGAGTGAGTGAGAAAGATAATGAGAAGGAGAGAGATGGAGAGAGAGTCACAGACGGGATGGGAGAGACATTCGAACAGGACAGAGACTAAGCAGAGCGTGTGGGTGTTCTCCTCAGGACATGAGGAGACCGTGAAGGAGAGGAATGGAGACAGAGCCTAGAGGCATCCGATCTGATCACGTCCCAACTAGACTGGGGAAAACAGATGTAGAGGACTTTGTTTGTCTCCTGTTAGCTGGTGTGTGTGTCTGTGCGTCTGTGTGTGCCTGCATGTCTGCCTGCGTGGGGTTGTCTGATGACTGGGAGATCTGGAAGAGGATGACAGCAGTTTGGTGAATTGTTTTCCACAGACAAGGATTTAGTTAAATCAGGATTGTACATTTTCTAATCATAGCTTGGTGTCTGACTTCTGCCCTAGTCTCAACCCGTAGGCACTTCCTGTAACTTGATCTGAAAGGATTGAGTATAGGCATAAGCAGTCTGGAGAATAATTCCTCCCAGCCTACCATACAAAATAATTACAATATTCCTCATCTCTTCCGCTCAGATCTGGAAGACGTGCCTCGGGCCAAGGGGGTATAGGGACTGGCATTGGGCATTTGACTCCTAATTGGCCAACTAAGAAAAGAGGAGAGCCTTTGATCTGAGCGCCACCTCCCTCTTTTTCGGCTCCCTCCCTTCGTTCTGCTCCCTGCTAGGATGGATAGAAACAGTGCAGATAATGAGATCTGAATCTCAACTACCGCTAGTGAAAGTAAGAGCAGTGTCACGTGCTCATTTGTAGAGTCCCAAATCTCGCAGGTTTCCTTTGGCGCAGATTACACATTTAGGCCTGAATTTTATCTTGAGTAAAGCTTGTGCAGCTAAAATATGTAAAGTCCATTGTTTAAGTGAATGACTGAAGTCTTCGAATTGAACATGTGCATCCGAGGTTTGACCACAGTCCTAAGAGAACCTGTACAAAGAGGGACAAAGGTTCAGTACAATGTGATATGCCATTAAACAAGTAGCCCAGAAACTTTAGACCAACAACACAGAAATCTTGACCAATATACTCTCTGTGATTTATCTGCTTCTTCCTCATATCGGTCTTCTGGCAGTATATTAGACGAAGTTCATTAAAGAGGAGGAGGGAGAGGAGGAAGGGGGAAGAAAGGGGGAGGAGAATGAGGATGAGGAGTCTGACACATATGGACAGTAAATGACACATGACTTCCCTACTGGGTCCTCTGAGACATGTCTTAATAATGACACACTGATTACCTCTCTATCTCTCCTGAGCCAGTAATAAAGTACAGTAGAGTTAGAGATTCAAAATGGCCTCCTTACTAATAAGCTCATTTACATCCCTGAGAGGAGAGTAAATAAATCAAATCATTTGCGATTGCAGGGTCTTTGAAATTCCACACGTTTAGAAAAGCACATTTCTTAGGACACCAAGGCTTGGTGATTAAGGTACTATAGGGAGATGGTACTTGTGTTTCTTCCCCTTCTTTCTAAGAGCTGATGTATTCTTCCCCTGAGAGAAAGCAGAGTGTTTTTGAAGTATCACAACAGACCAATTTATCCTTCCACAGACCTATACCTATGCTGAATGGTAAACCATGAAATGGTAGAACATTAAGGTGAAAAACAAGGACAACGCAGCGCTGCTATGTTTGAATAGGTGAATCATGTAGAACCTGATGAAGTACTGTCGGCCTACAACGAGTGGTGGTGATGGGTTGAAAACTAATACCTAAAATACATCTCAATAAAAGAGGTCCTCCCATCTTTAATAAGAGATTGGTAGAACTCACGTATAGCGAGATGGTTAGGGTCCAGTCACGGGCAACAACCTCCTGACACCTGCCGGTAGATGTTCGATCATGTTGGGCTTTAAAGATCTCCAATGGCATTTCCTTCAGGGAGAACCTTCAAAGGCGGACTTTTGTTTATGCTGTCCATCCTTTGTTTTATAGATGTGTTCTGTATGCTCATCTTTGCACTGCTGCAACCAAAGTGGCCAGCGATGGGAACATAAACATTTACATCACAGCCAAACCATATAGATATAGAGCTGATGATGGGAAGTACATCCTACACCTTGATTCACAGTGTCAACACCAGAATAGTGTCAACACCAGAATAGTGTCAACACCAGAATAGTGTCAACACCAGAATAGTGTCAACACCAGAATAGTGTAAGTCCCCTCGACAACCTACACTTCTATTAACACTACACAGTTAAAAACCTACACTTCTATTAACACTACACAGTTAAAAACCTACACTTCAGTACCCTCGACAACCTACACTTCTATTAACACTACACAGTTAAAAACCTACACTTCAGTACCCTCGACAACCTACACTTCTATTAACCCTACACAGTTAAAAACCTACACTTCTATTAACACTACACCGTTAAAAACCTACACTTCTATTAACACTACACAGTTAAAAACCTACACTTCAGTACCCTCGACAACCTACACTTCTATTAACCCTACACAGTTAAAAACCTACACTTCTATTAACACTACACCGTTAAAAACCTACACTTCTATTAACACTACACAGTTAAAAACCTACACTTCTATTAACACTACACCGTTAAAAACCTACACTTCTATTAACACTACACAGTTAAAAACCTACACTTCTATTAACACTACACAGTTAAAAACCTACACTTCTATTAACACTACACAGTTAAAAACCTACACTTCTATTAAAAACCTACACTTCTATTAACACTACACAGTTAAAAACCTACACTTCTATTAACACTACACAGTTAAAAACCTACACTTCAGTACCCTCGACAACCTACACTTCTATTAACACTACACAGTTAAAAACCTACACTTCTATTAACACTACACAGTTAAAAACCTACACTTCTATTAACACTACACAGTTAAAAACCTACACTTCTATTAACACTACACAGTTAAAAACCTACACTTCAGTACCCTCGACAACCTACACTTCTATTAACACTACACAGTTAAAAACCTACACTTCTATTAACACTACACAGTTAAAAACCTACACTTCTATTAACATTAACACTACACAGTTAAAAACCTACACTTCTATTAACACTTAAAAACCTACACTTCTATTAACACTACACAGTTAAAAACCTACACTTCTATTAACACTACACAGTTAAAAACCTACACTTCTATTAACACTACACAGTTAAAAACCTACACTTCTACACAGTTAAAAACCTACACTTCTATTAACCTACACTTCTATTAACACAGTTAAAAACCTACACTTCTATTAAAAACACTACAACACTACACAGTTAAAAACCTACACTTCTATTAACACTACACAGTTAAAAACCTACACTTCTATTAACACTACACAGTTAAAAACCTACACTTCTATTAACACTACACAGTTAAAAACCTACACTTCTATTAACACTACACAGTTAAAAACCTACACTTTAACACTACAGTTAAAAACCTACTTCTATTAACACTACACAGTTAAAAACCTACACTTCAGTACCCTCGACAACCTACGCTTCTATTAACACTACACAGTTAAAAACCTACACTTCTATTAACACTACACAGTTAAAAACCTACACTTCTATTAACACTACACAGTTAAAAACCTACACTTCTATTAACACTACACAGTTAAAAACCTACACTTCAGTACCCTCGACACCCTACACTTCTATTAACACTACAAGGTTAAAAACCTACACTTCTATTAACACTACACAGTTAAAAACCTACACTTCAGTACCCACTACACAGTTAAAAACCTACACTTCTATTAACACTACACAGTTAAAAACCTAACCTACACTGTTAAAAACCTACACTTCTATTAACACTACACAGTTAAAAACCTACACTTCTATTAACACTACACCGTTAAAAACCTACACTTCTATTAAAACTACACTTCTAGTTAAAAAAAACCTACAACTTCTATTAACACTACACCCTACACTTCTATTAACACTACACAGTTAAAAACCTACACTTAAAAACCTACCTACTTCTAACACTTAAAAACACTTCTATTAACACAGTTAAAAACCTACACTTCTATTAACACTACACAGTTAAAAACCTACACTTCAGTACCCTCGCTTCTATTAACACTACCCTACACTTCTATTAACACTACACAGTTAAAAACCTACACTTCTATTAACACTACACAGTTAAAAACCTACACTTCTATTAACACTACACAGTTAAAAACCTACACTTCAGTACCCTCGACAACCTACGCTTCTATTAACACTACACAGTTAATAACCTACACTTCTATTAACACTACACAGTTAAAAACCTACACTTCTATTAACACTACACAGTTAAAAACCTACACTTCAGCCGACATCACGTCTAAAAGCTCCAGACCACACACCCTGTGCCCTCATGTCCCCATCATTATATCTGTGACATCAATGACAGTCTTTACGGACACGCTAAGGTCATCCGAGGTACCTGTTTGTCCTTCTCACAGCTCGTTAGCCAGCGCGACAAAGCCATCGCTACAGAGGAAAGGTTGTCTTTGAAAGCTTGCTAGCGGGAACATCAGTGTAAATGTCAATGTGAAGGTCAAGTGACTGGGGGAAGTTGGGGAGAGAGGTGATGGGGGACCCAGTGAAGTGGAGTGTGATGTTCGTGCCCGAATTGAGTGAAAATGCCCCAAGAGAGCACAGATGGTAAAAAATAAATCATCCTTAAACACAACACATTTGAGTTTGTTTCAAAATGTTTGTGGTGTGTGTAAAGATAGCCACTTGTAATTACAGAAACGGCAAAACATATCACTGTTGTAAACAGCCATGTAACGTCACGTTTCAAGAGCCGATCCAAGAAGCTTTGATAGAATACGATGTCAGAGTTACCAATCAATAGAAATTCCATTTCCACTGTCAGGATTTTGAGGACAGAAAGCATCTATCAAACGTCAGAGTGAGAGAAAAAATGAAGCCAAAAGTGATTTCCTAAGAGGGTAGGGTTATTAATGTTTTCCCTTCAGGCAGTTCACACACCACCCTTATCTAATCAGGACCCACTATAACACATCACTTCCGATCTGTCTGATCAATCCCACACTCCCCCTGACACAGGAAACATCAGACAGACAGATAGGACATACTAAACCTTTAATCTACTGTACTGGAGAGTAGTGAATCATCTGCATCTCGCACGCACGCACGCACGCACGCACACGCACACACACACACACACACACACACACACACACACGCACATGCACGCACACACACACACACACACACACACACACACACACACACACACACACACACACACACACACACACACACACACACACACACACACGAGAGCCTGGAGTGGGGGTTGCTGAACACCACTCACATGATCACAGACTTTAGGTTTCCAACTCATATCATTAATAGAGCCTTTTAAAGATTAGGCTAAATGTTGTGAATATTTGATCGCTTTTAAACAGCAGACAGCTAATAGCAGGTCTTCAGGGTACAACAGCACTTCTCCAAAATACAGGCAACATGAAAGGAGATTCTCCTAATTGAACTAAATGCATGTTGTACGAATTACAAAGCACTGTGATAATTTGTCGGCGACGCCTCCCTACACAGACAGGCACAGACATTCAATTCAACTGGGATGAGAGAGAAGGAGAAAGGGAGAGAGGGAGAGAAAGCGCAAGAGACCGAGGCAGAAACAGAGAGAAAAAGAAAGAGAGCGAGAAAGACAAGACGAAGAGGAAATTCATTCAGTGAATAGGTGTAACATATCCTGTCTGCATGTGTGAGACGCTAGATAACAAGCCCCTGTAAATCCTTTACAAAACTGATTACAAGGCTGTCTGTCTGTCTGGGCCAGATCAACCCCAACAACATATCAAACCACTTAGCCCAGCTGTAAACTACTGCTATACATAGCAGTTCATCTGTGTTTTACATTCCTGCCATTCAGACAACAAAACCATGCTGTGTGTGTGTGCGTGTGTGTGTGTGCGTGTGTGTGTGTGCGTGTGTGTGTGTGTGTGTGTGTGTGTGTGTGTGTGTGTGTGTGTGTGTGTGTGTGTGTGTGTGTGTGTGTGTGTGTGTGTGTGTGTGTGTGTGTTCTGATCCTAAACCCGGACTACACCAGGTGTTTGAGTGTCCCAGGGCTTTGTATATCTGTCTGATGAGACTAGAAGGAAACGTCAACACATCCCAAATCAACAACTGCTGAAGACTCCTCTTCTGCCCAGTCAGGCAGTCTTCTTCACGCCCAGTCCTGTGGGGGCTTTTGTTCTCGCCCAGCAATAACATACTTTGATTCAGCACTTGATTCAGCCAATCAAGGTCTTGATGAGTAGCTGATTGGTTGAGCCAGGTGTGTTAGTGTTGGGCTGGAACAAACACTCCCACACCTTGGGGGTCTACCAGACATCATATATCATCACAACTGAACAACTCTGTCAAAACAACACACAGCTAAATCAACACAAACTCTGAATGAAGATGTGTGTTGGTATGGCATGTCTCCATTTAGTCAGGTCTCTTGGCAAAATATACATTCCAGCCCCAGTTTGTCTCCCTGCTAAATATACATTCCAGTCCGGCCCAGCGACCTAATCAGCGATGCCTTTGATGCTATGTTTCCCTTCAAAGGAAGATGCCATCACTTTCAACTCTAACTCCAATGTATTCATTCAACATCTATCTTTAGCATGTAATGCCCCATATTGCCAGAGAGAAAAACTATGTATATTCATGATAGTCGAACTACAACACACCTGAGTCTCTACTCTTCTCTTCCTCTTTCCCACTATATCTCTTCTCTCCTCCCTTTCTCTTAATCTCCTTTTCTGTCTCTGTCTTTGTCATTCTCATTCTCTCGGTCTCTTCCTTTCTCTCCCTCTCTTTATCTCCTGGCCTTGGCGACTGACCTAAATCTCCCTAGATTATGCCATAAATTAATTTGGAAAATAACTCCAAGTACCCGTCATATAGAGAGGAGCAGGGGATGAAGGGGTGAGTGTGGAAGGAGGGGTGAGGAGAGGGAGAGAGGAGCAGGGGGTGAAGGGGTGAGTGTGGAAGGAGAGGTGAGGAGAGGGAGAGAGGAGCCGGGGGTGAAGGAGTGAGTGTGGAAGGAGAGGTGAGGAGAGGGAGAGAGGAGCAGGGGGTGAAGAGGTGAGAGTGTCTTGCTATAAAGAGCACCTGGGATAACACAGTGGAGCAGCAGCAGCCCTGGGCCCCTGAGTCCATGTGTGTGATTGTAGGGTAGGAGCAGATGTCTGTCTAGAGAAGGAGAGTGTTTTTGTCTTTGTGTCAGTTTAACCACACTGGAGTGTGGTATCGGTGTCACTGTGGGTGCAGAGTTACAGTTTAACAGTGGAGTTTTACTGGTCTAAAGTTGTCTACCTGTATGGACTTACCCCTTCTCCCCTCTGCTGATAACACACAAGTTCATCATCATCATTCTATTATCATACTGTGGTTGATGTCTATAGAGGATACGTATAACCATGACCAACGCTGAGCTGTATGTGGACAAAGACGTATACCAGATGTATTAGTATGTGTGTCATATCTCATATCTCCTGTCTCGGTCTGCTGTATGATTTACATGCTGAAACCTGCTATATGTCTGAAACTTGGATTATATTTTAGTAGATGGCTGTTTTGGATCTCTCTCTCTGTGTGTGTGTGTGTCAGACAGACATTAGATGGAGTAATGACTTGTAGACGCTCACTTAACCACTCTTATTCTATTCTGCTCTGCACTGCAGGCTGTGGCAGAGAGAGAGAGAGAGAGAGAGAGAGAGAGAGAGAGAGAGAGAGAGAGAGAGAGAGAGAGAGAGAGAGAGAGAGAGAGAGAGAGAGAGAGAGACTCACTCACACCTAAGGTCCGGGAATAAACCACACGAAAACAACACTAGACACGATGGAACACAAAGCTTTTACTGTCTCATCCTGGAATATACAAGATCTGAGGGCATCTGTCTTTGGCCTAAAGAGCAGGAACCCTGACTTCACCAAAGAAATTGGAAATATAGACATTGTCATCCTACAAGAAACATGGTATAGAGGAGATGGACACACTGGTTGCCCTCTAGGTTACAGAGAGCTGGTAGTCCAATCCACCAAACTACCAGGTGTGAAACAGGGAAGAGACTCAGGGGGATGCTAATTAGAGCAGACCTAACCCACTATTATATTAGTCAAAACAGGAACATTTTACATCTGGCAAGAAATTAATAAGGAAATTATCTCAACAGAGACAAATGTCCTCATGTGTGCTATCTATATACCCCCAATAGAATCCCCATAATTTAACGATGACAGCTTCTCCATCCTAGAGGGGGAGATCAACCATTTCCAGGCCCAAGGACATGTACTAGTCTGTGACGACCTAAATGCCAGAAGTGGACAAGAACCTGACACTCTCAGCACACAGGGGGACAAACAACTACCTGGAGGTGACAGCATTCCCTCCCAAATATTCCCCTTCTAGACACAACTATGATAAAAAATAAAAAAATAAAAATAAAATGGGTCACAACTTCTACAGTCCTGTCGAACGCTGGGTCTGTTGATAGTCAATGGTAGGCTTCGAGGAGACTCCTATGACACCTACAGCTCAGCCCTTAGCAGTAGTACTGTAGATTACTTTATCACTGACCTCAACCCAGACTCTCTCAGAGCTTTCACAGTCAGGCCACTAACATTCCAATCAGATCACAGCAAAATCACAGTCCACCTGAACAGAGCAACACTCAATCATGAGGCATCAAATCTAAAGGAACTACACAATATTAAGAAATGCTATAGATGGAAGGAAAGTAGTGTAAAAACCTACCAAAAAAACAAACAATTAGGCAACAACAAATGCAATCCCTTTTAGAGAACTTCCTGGACAAAACATTTCACTGTAATAGTGAAGGTGTAACCTTGGCAGTAAAAAGCCTAAACAGTACATTTGACCTTTCAGCTTCCCTAACAAATCTAAACATGTCAAGCAGACAACCTAAGAACATTTACAACAATGACAAATGGTTTGATGAAGAAAGCAAAAACCTAAGAAAGAAATTGAGAAACCTATCCAACCAACAACAGAGAGACCCAGAAAACCTGAGCCTACGTCTTCACTATGGTGAATCACTAAAACAATACAGAAATAAACAACTGAAAAAGAAGGAACAGCACTTCAGAAATCAGCTCAATGTAATAGAATCTAACCACCAAAATCCAATCGTTTTGTCCCTATGACAAAGAACAAATAGCAAAAACATATAAACGATCAAATACAAATCTTAGAATCAATTATTAAATACTACCAGAACCCACTGGATTCTCCAATTATATTGAAGGACCTATAGGACAAAATACAAACCCTCCAACCCAAAAAGTGTTGATGGTATCCTAAATGAAATGATGAAATATACAGACCACAGATTCCAATTGGCTATACTTAAACTCTTTATCATCATCCTCAGCTCTGGCATCTTCCGCAATACTTGGAACCAAGGACTGATCACACAAATCCACAATAACTACCGTGGGATATGTGTCAACAGCAACCTTGGGAAATTCCTCTGTATTATCATTAATAGCAGACTCAGTGAAAACAATGTACTGAGCAAATGTCAAATTGGCTTTTTACCAAATTACCTTATGACAGACCACGTATTCACACTGCACACCCTAATTGACAAACAAACAAACCAAAACAAAGGCAAAGTCTTCTCATGCTCTGCTATACAAATTGATGGAACGTGGTGTTGGGGGAAAACATACAACATTATAAAATCCATGAAAACAAACAACAAGTGTGCGATTAAAATTGGCAAAAACACACACATTTCTTTCCACAGGGCCGTGGGGTGAAACATGTCAACAAATTGGCAAGGGCACCAGAACAGTCTGCAACACTCAGCCTCACCCAACTAGAATCTGAAGTCAAATGTCTACTGTTTGTTGATGATCTGGTGCTTCTGTCCCCAACCAAGGAGGGACTACAGCAGCACTTAGATCTTCTGCACATATTCTGTCAGACCTGGGCCCTGACAGTAAATCTCAGTAAGACAAAAATAATGGTGTTCCAAAAAGGTCCAGTTCCCAGGACCACAAATACAAATTCCATCTAGACCCTGTTGCCCTAGGGCACACAGAAAACTATACATACCTCGGCCTAAACATCAGCGACACAGGTAACTTCCACAAAGCTGTGAATGATCTGAGAGACAAGGCAAGAAGGGCCTTCTATGCTATCAAAAAGAACATAAAATTTGACATACCAATTAGGATCTGGCTAAAAATACTTGAATCAGTTATACAACCCATTGCCATTTCGGGTTGTGAGGTCTGAGGTCCGCTCACCAACCAAGAATTCACAAAATGGGCCAAACATCAAATTAAACATAAAACACCAAATAATGGATGCAGAGCAAAATTAAGCCAATACCTCCAGAAAAGAGCCTTTAAATTCTACAACCACCTAAAAGGAAGCGATTCCCAAACCTTCCATTACAAAACCATCACCTACAGACAGACAAACCTGGAGAAGAGTCCCCTAAGCAAGCTGGTCCTGGGGCTCTGTTCACAAACACAAACACACCCAACAGAGCCCCAGGACAGCAACACAATAAGACCAAACCAAATCATGAGAAAACAAAAAGATAATTACCTGACACATTGAAATAAAACTGAGCAAACTAGAATGATTTTTGGCCCTAAACAGAGAGTACATTTTGGCAGAATACCTGATCACTGTGACTGACCCAAAATTAAGGAAAGCTATGTACAGACTCAGTGAGCATAGCCTTGCTATTGAGAAAGGTCAGACCTGGCTCTCAACAGAAGACAGGCTATGTGCACACTGCCCACAAAATGAGGTGGAAACTGAGCTGCACCTTCTACTTCAAATGTATGACCATATTAGAGACATATATTTCCCTCAGATTACACAGACCCACAAAGAATTCAAAAACAAATCCAATTTTGATAAACTCACATATCTATTGGGTGAAATACCACAGTGTGCAATCAGAGCAGCAATATTTGTGCTCTGTTGCCACAAGAAAAGGGCAATCAGTGAAGAACAAACACCATTGTAAATACAACCCATATTTATGTTTATTTATTTCAGATTTTGTACTTTAACTATTTGCACATCGTTACAACACTGTAAAAAGACACAATATGACATTTGAAAGAGAGAGGGAGAGAGAGAAGGCCCAAAATGAGCAGAGAGATGAGAAGGAAGATGAGAGGTGGATGACAGAGAAATAAGAAGGAAGATAGAGGAGAGGAGAGATGAGGGGAGGGGAGGGGAGGAGGAGGGTGAGAGTGACTGTGAATGGAAAAAAGTTAGAGGGCAGGTCTCCACACAGAAAACAAAGTTAGACTAGAGGGCAGGTCTCCACACAGAAAACAAAGTTAGACTAGAGAGAAGGTCTCCACACAGAAAACAAAGTTTAGACTAGAGGGAAGATCTCCACACAGAAAACAAAGTTAGACTAGAGGGAAGGTCTCCACACAGAAAACAAAGATAGACTAGAGGGAAGGTCTCCACACAGAAAACAAAGTTAGAGGACAGTGGGAAAGATAGAGGATTATGGAAAGTAGAGAGGAGAGATGAGACATAAGGAGATGTGGGGAGAGCAGAGGGAGCAGTGGAGCAGGGTTGAGAGTGAGTGTGTGTGGAGAGAGTGGCTTTGTTATAAATATAAAGAGAGCATGGGATCTCCATACATAACAGACCAGGGGTGAGGCAGACCGGGGTGAGGCAGACCAGGGGTGAGGCAGACCAGGGGTGAGACAGACCAGGGGTGAGACAGACCAGGGGTGAGACAGACCAGGGGTGAGACAGACCGGGGGTGAGACAGACCGGGAGTGAGGCAAGACCGGGGGTGAGGCAGACCAGGGGTGAGGCAGACCGGGAGTGAGGCAGACTGGGGGTGAGGCAGACCGGGGGTGAGGCAGACCGAGGGTGAGGCAGACCGGCAGTCGGACATACGCAGCTGGAAAAGCAAGAGTTACTTTCTACACTGAATGGAAACACCAGGAGAAACGGTGGTTATTTGGACGAGCCTGAACCTACAGTGCCTGAAGCCATAATGCAAGCTGCCTCCCTCCTTTTCTCTCTCTCTTGCTATACATAGAAGCATAACAGTTATAAATACCTACAGGGTATACGGTTTAAGATACTATTACATTTTATTTCTGTTATTTCTACTAAAATACTCTAGAATGCCAGAATAGGTATTTTGTCCAATCAAGGGAAAAAAACATTACAAATGTCAGAATGTCTGCTTTATTTTCCTTTATAAAACCGTTACCCAAATCCATTAAGCTTAGATGTTATCATACTGGATAGACCAGGTCAAGAGGTTAAGGCCTAGATTCAAACAGATAGCCGACACCCCCACAGCTGATGTTTTGGCCGTGTCGGAGGTGGAACTGCTGGAGCTGTCAAATCGGTGAGCCGCTGCTCTTGATCATGGTCACGAATCCAAACTCGTCCCACTGGTGTTTGAAGTCCAGAACGAAGTGTAGAGGCTCTATAGAAATAATGACGCTCAAATTGAAAATCATTAAACTAAATCATGAGGATTTCTATCAGCCTAATCGAGGTGTAGATTACATCTCACATTCCAGTGCTCGAATTTGTAAACAAGGCTGCATGGGATTTTTCTTAACCCTCTACTAAACATCGTTGCCCTCAGACAACAGAAATCCCTTTTGCCCCAGACATGACAATATGTGATGACATGTCTGTAAAAAAAAAATTCAACACAGTGTGGAAGTTGGTATGATATAATCAAACGGGGGAGGGGCCTTCTTTCAGGAAGCAGAGCAACGTGAGCGCATGGTGTGAGCAAAGGGTAAGATACATTTCATTCTTTTGAATGTTTGAATAGAGATAACTTGACGATAAAAAAATGATGGTGTAGGAACCTTTTAAGAACCATATTTGATAGGTTTTCAACGTATTTAAATATATATATATTCCAAAAAATGATAATTACTATTTGTTGCCTCAGGGCAACATTGTGCAGTTAAGCAAATCTTTTTGTTGTTGCCTCCAGGCTACTTTTCAGGGCAATATCATGCTCATTAAAAGACATGTAATTTGTTGTAAAATTATGGCCATGGTTAATGTTTTTGCCAACATATCCACTGACATTCACAGGCAATGGATACAGGGACATTCTATGGGTGAAAGGAGCCAAATCGGGCAGTTACCCTCTGATAGGACAGTGAACTTGAGGACAGTGACAGCTAGGAAGAATGGACCCAATAATCAGGTTTGAGAGGCAGTGAAATACTCTTTTATAAGCCCAACTTTTATTTTCTCATGAAAAGAGTACTTGTTTCTACTATGTTCCACTTCATAAATGTTCTGAAAATATCAGATTTTCAGAGACAACAAAAACAATTCTGGGTGGGGGGTAAACGTTTTATTTGTATTATTATTGATACATTATCATAATGCCAGAACCTTCTAAAAATAGGAAAAACCCTAAATGTGTGCCGTAGAAGGTTAATGTGACTCCGTGCAGCCAAAGGCAATGTCCACTTCAAGTACAATGCCAGGAACCGCTTGTGGATTTGACAGCTCTAACGCAGTTCCACCTCTAATGCCAAAACAACCACTATGTCGGCTAAAGCGGATCTGATTGAATAGAGCCCTCTAAGTTGTGCCAACTAGACACCTTGTTAAAACCTAAAGTATCTGTTACGTTTGAATGTCTAAATATGCTAATTTTACTGTGAAAACAGCTCCAATCTAATAAAAACAGCCAGATAAAACAGCCTCAGATTGGGTGAGAGGGAGAGATTCAAAGTCTCTATGTTTCCGCCTTGTTTCCACCCTGGTTTATCAGACAAACATGCTACCCTTGTAAGGAGGAAATTGCCTGTAAAACTTCCTCGGCGAGTGTGTGTGTGTGTGTGTGTGTGTGTGTGTGTGTGTGTGTGTGTGTGTGTGTGTGTGTGTGTGTGTGTGTGTGTGTGTGTGTGTGTGTGTGTGTGTGTGTGTGTGTGTGTGTGTGTGTGTGTGTGTGTGTGTAATTGGACTAATTTGGGAAATGAGTGGGGGTTCATTTTCCAAGCAGTTCGTAAATAAAACACAAATAAAACCAGGTGCAAAACAAGACACAAAGTTTCCATCAACAGAGAAACGCAGAGCTTTCACACTGATGACGAGACTGTTAATGTCAGCAGTTTTTCTTGGGGCACCCCTTTCTCTAGACTTTGAGTTATTCTTCTGTCGATGTGTGTGTGTGCGTGTGTGCGTGTGTGTGTGTGTGTGTGTGTGTGTGTGTGTGTGTGTGTGTGTGTGTGTGTGTGTGTGTGTGTGTGTGTGTGTTTGAGAGAGAGAAAGAGAGAGCATGTGTGTTCCTGTCCCTGTGTGTGTGTGTGTGTGTGTGTGTGTTTGTGTGTGTATGTGTGTGTGTGTGTATAGTATTGGGCTGACTGTGCTGTATGAGTGTGTCTGGAGGTGATTAGGTAGTGGAGCTTTCATAAATAACGTCCTAATGAGCACCACCACCCTTCACTTTCATGACTGAAGTCCACAGTGGTGTGTGTGTGGGGGGCTACATGTGGTCTCCAGGTGTACAACGCCCTTTTCCCGGAACACACACACACACACATTCCAATCTACTCTTTTCGAGTCCCGATTAAATATCCTCCTTAACTTGTCACCTTTCCTTTGTGTGTGTGCGTGGGAGATGAGGGGGGGACCAGATGTGAGATCACACACACGCTGAAACTAACTCTTGACTACTCAGGCAGAAATAACAGAACATGCTTCCTAAATGTTTCTGTGGAACATTCCATCACTGTAGGCCTGGTTGGTACAAGAGAGTTTGTGAACTTAACCCCAATTATCCCCCTCTACCTCTCCCTCCTTCCTTATCCCCCTCTACCACTCCCTCCTTCATTATGGGGTGGCAGGTAGCCTAGTGGTTAGAGCGTTGAACTAGTAACCGAAAAGTTGCAAGATCGAATCCCCGAGCTGACAAAGTAAAAATATGTTGTTCTGCCCCTGAACCCACTGTTCCTAGGCTGTCATTGAAAATAAGAATTTGTTCTTAACTGACTTGCCTAGTAAAAATAAATAAATGAACCCCCTCTACCACTCCCTCCCTCATTATCCCCTTATCCCCACTAGCTCTCCCTCATTCCTGATCTCCCTTAACAATCAGCTTGACTAGTACATTCTCTATGGCTCAGCCACCACTCACCATGAGCTGTCTGTCAATTACAGGAGAGACTTTTCTTAACAACTACAACAATCACACAAAGGTATAAGGGGTCTTTCGGTTCATATAGTTTCATGATTGATTAAGGGAGAGGGGGCCAGACATGTTTTTTAAAAATCACAATCAAACAAGTGGAAAAGATGAAAAGGTGAACTTGCAAATTACCATAATTCTATCTTGTATCTTATATGGCTGCCCATGATATGACACACACAGAAACAGACACATTCAAAGCTATCAATTACCGTGAGTCATGAATGCCTCTTTCATATCTCAATGGGACCAGGCCAGAAAGTAACCTGTATTTGACTTAGTGAATGAGGAATCATTTAGATGATATTTGTGACATGCACAGTGATGGAGGGTGGGGGAGGGGGAGGGAGGGAGGGAGGGAGCGACAGAAATAAGGTGAGGGGGAACGAGAGTGTGAGTGTGAGAGAGAGTGTTAGTGTGAGTGTGTGAGAGTGTGAGTGTGTGAGAGAGAGTGTGAGTGTGTGTGTGTGTGTGTGTGTGAGAGTGTGAGTGTGTGAGAGAGAGTGTGAGTGTGTGTGAGAGAGAGAGTGTGAGTGTGAGAGAGAGAGTGTGTGAGTGTGAGTGTGAGTGTGTGAGAGAGAGAGTGTGAGTGTGAGTGTGTGAGAGAGAGTGAGTGTGAGTGTGTGAGAGAGAGTGTGAGTGTGTGAGAGAGAGAGTATGAGTGTGAGTGTGAGTGTGAGAGAGAGTATGAGTGTGAGTGTGAGAGAGAGTGAGAGTGTGAGTGTGAGTGTGAGAGAGAGAGAGAGTGTGAGTGTGAGTGTGTGAGAGAGAGAGTGTGAGTGTGAGTGTGAGAGAGTGTGAGTGTGTGTGAGTGTGAGTGTGAGAGAGAGAGAGTGTGTGAGTGAGAGAGTGAGTGTGAGTGTGAGAGAGAGAGTGTGAGTGTGAGTGTGTGAGAGAGAGAGTGTTAGTGTGCGTGCGTGAGAGAGAGAGTGTTAGTGTGAGTGTGTGAGAGTGTGAGTGTGTGAGAGAGAGAGTGTGAGTGTGTGAGAGAGTGTTAGTGTGAGTGTGTGAGAGTGTGAGTGTGCGAGAGAGAGAGTGTGAGTGTGCGAGAGAGAGAGTGTGAGTGTGTGAGAGAGTGTGAGTGTGAGTGTGTGAGAGAGAGAGAGTGTGCGTGTGTGAGAGAGAGAGTGTGAGTGTGAGTGTGTGAGAGAGAGAGTGTGAGTGTGTGTGTGTGAGAGAGAGAGTGTGAGTGTGTGTGTGTGAGAGAGAGAGTGTGAGTGTGTGTGTGTGAGAGAGAGTGAGTGTGAGTGTGTGAGAGAGAGTGTGAGTGTGAGTGTGTGAGAGAGAGAGTGTGAGTGTGAGAGAGAGTGAGTGTGAGTGTGTGTGAGAGAGAGAGAGAGAGAGAGTGTGAGTGTGAGTGTGTGAGAGAGAGAGTGTGTAAGTGTGAGTGTGTGAGAGAGAGTGTGTGTGAGTGTGAGTGTGTGAGAGGTTAGTGTGAGAGTGTGAGAGTGTGAGAGTGTGAGAATGTGTGAGTGTGTGAGTGTGTGAGTGTGTGAGTGTGTGAGTGTGTGTGTGTGTGTGAGTGTGTGAGAGAGTGAGGAGTGTGAGTGGTGAGAGTGAGTGAGAGGTGAGTGTGAGAGAGTGAGTGAGTGAGTGAGTGAGGTTTAGTGCAACAGATAACAGGTCTGAGTTTTTGTCTCCGGTAAGGTGAGAGAACCCAAGTGGACTTTTGAGAGTTATCAGAGTCAGACCTAACAGCAATGGGTTCTGGGGCTTGCTGTTCTGTATTTCGTAACACTTAACACCAGTGTGAATTATACCGACATTCGGTAGGTCTCATTTTAATTTGGTTATAAACATGTTTTTACCGTTAAATAACGTCTTTATTATTAGGCCCAGTCCAAAACATGTATGGGCCTAATTGAAAAGACGTGTCATTTAAAGATCTTTTATTTTGTATTAACTTTTATGTGGCATGAACATAATCAGATTTGATGTTTTCATCTTATTGTCAAACAAATCACTGTAAAAAGTGGGCTACCTGTGCATGCCTGTCCACACCAAAATAATTTGAGCATCCAAACAGAGCACTGTGCACTCGCACCACTTGATGAATGGAAAGAAACCGCTGTTACAAAACACCATAAAGTGTAAAGGCATTCGGCGATTGTCATTGGGCCTACACTCTAGTCGCCTGAATGAATTGATGCGTCTCGCTGACAAAAGGACCTTTTTTTGTAGAAAAGATGGGACACCTGAAATGGCACTGAGATACGGGACTGTCCAGAGAGGACAAGTGAAGCAACATGGAAAAATATGGTTTAAACCATGACACAGAGGTTGGGGTGTTTGTTCAATTTGGAATAAACTCTTATTTGAATATAAAAAATTAAGCAGTACAAATTGCATTGTAAACAAATAGGAGAATGGTGTTTTAGCATTATTTAGAGACCTGAAAAAGAAAGGGGATGAAGGGTGTGAAAGTGAGAAAGCAAGGGAGGGGAAGTCTCAACTTAACTCAATAGGAATATCAGTACCTATAGAAATCAATAGCCTATAGCTACACAGAGTTGAGTTCAACCTCACTCACCCTTAACACTTTCTTCCCGTCTCACTGTTTTTCCAAAGTCAATACAAAGATGTGAAGTAAAACACTTCCTCTCTGTCTCCACCCTTAACCACTGGTGCCAGGAGGCTTCTTTCACTCCCAGAAAACAGAGAGTAGAGTGGAGAGAGAGAGAGAGAGCACACAAAACAATGCTATAGCTTGACCTAAACATCAGCTCCACAGGTCACTTCCACAAAGCTGTGAACGATCTGAGAGACAAGGCAAGAAAGGCATTCTATGCCATCAAAAGGAACATAAAATTCGACATACCAATTAGGATCTGGGTAAAAATACTTGAATCAGTTATAGAACACATTTCCCTTTATGGTTGTGAGGTCTGAGGTTCACCCACCAAACAAGAATTCACAAAATGGAACAAACACCAAATTGAGATTCTGCAAAAATATCCTCAGTGTACAACGTAAAACACCAAATAATGCATGCAGAGCAGAATTAGACCGATACCCGATAATGATCAAAATCCAGAAAAGAGCTGTTAAATTCTACAACCACCTAAAAGGGGGCGATTCCCAAACCTTCCATAACAAAGCCATCACCTGCTCTGTTCACAAACAGACCCCACAAAACCCCATAACAGCAAAACAATTAGACCTAACCAAATCATGAGAAAACAAGAAGATAATTACTTGACACATTGGAAAGAACTTACGAAAAAACAGAGCAAACTATAATGCCATTTGGCCCTAAACATAGGGTACAGTGACAGAATACCTGACCACGGTGACTGACCCAAACTTAAGGAAAGCTTTGACTATGTACAGACTCAGTGAGCATAACCTTGCTATTGAGAAAGGCCGCCGTAGGCAGACCTGACTAAAGAGAGGACAGGCTATGTACACACTGCCCACAAAATGAGTTGGAAACTGAGCTGCACTTCCTAACCTCCTGCCAAATGTATGACCATATTAGAGACACATATTTCCCTCAGGGTGACATACCACAGTGCCATCACAGCAGCAAGGTGTGTGACCTGTTGCCACAAGAAAAGGAACAAACACCATTGTAAATACAACCCATATTTATTTTCCCATTTGTACTTTAACTATTTTCACATCGTTACAACACTGTATGTAGACATAATATGACATTTTAAATGTCTTTATTCTTTCGGAGCTTCTGTCAGTGTAATGTTTACTGTTCATTTCACTTTTGTATATTATCTACTTCACCTTCAATTCAATTCACATGACATCTTTGCTTTATTTTCTCTGTAGAACATTTCATTTCAAGACAAATGCACAGAGTTGGTAACAGCCTATCTTCATCAAGAAACGTTAGCCTATTAAAAATGAACAATTAACCCTCTCATATGAATATTAAAGTACGGGAGGCCTACCTTATGAAATTACAACAAACCCGGCTTCCTTTTGATAACAACCACAGCTGCAGGTAACCTAGAGCAGAGTATGCACTCTGATCCCATCTGGGCCAGGGGAAATGTTTTCATAGCCTAAGATATGTATTTCAAGTTCAAATTAGGCCTATTTATTTGTGTTCTGAGAAAATCTGAATGTGATCTAATGTGGTTTATTTTTAAACTTCGGGTGGCTAGGCCTCCTAGGCTTTTTTAATCAAACATTATTGACTGGAATGAATCAATCAACACAATAGTGATGACATACTGTATGAGTATATTTTTAATTACAGATGCAAAGGCCTACACCATTCAAACTGCATACAGCCAGCTCAGCCCTGTTCGTTTTATTGTCCAATCGCAGTTGTCTCTTTGTCTGTGTAAAGGGGTTGAATGTATTCATCCTCCCTATAGGGCCAGGAGATTTTCCAGAAGATTTTTTTACCCATATGACCTGATAAGAAAAATAATCTGGTCTATCGTAGGCCATATAAAGCTGATTCAGTACTATGTCCTACCCTACAGCCAGGGTCGGGAGTTAGTTAAGTTGGCCTACTACCAGGTCAGGAAAAACTCTGGGCCCTAGTTTAAAAAATGCCCCCCTCCCCTATTTGTATGATATACATTTTACAACCATTGGTGGTGAGGATGGGCTTCTGCAGTTTTACTTGGTTCAGTGCAGCCGGCAGCTACTAAAATAATTTCAGTATGTAACAGGCTGATGTTTTTTTCAGGTAAAAAAAACAAAAAAACAAAACAAGTCTGAAATATTAGAAAAATGTCTATACATATCAGCTTTTTTAATAACATTGCTCTGCTATTTCCATTTATACTGTAGGAGAGTTGGCTCAATGAGACCTGCTTCAAGGCGGGCAACTATCTGGGAGTGTAATGCTCTGCCTCTGGAGGTATCAGTCAAGACGTAGTAAGTACACAAGTTTACATTTGAGTAATATGTGTAGCCGACTGTATTGTTATGATAAGTCTAGTGTGAAGAGGCTCATAGAGGGAGAGAGAGAGAGAGAGAGAGAGAGAGAGAGAGAGAGAGAGAGAGAGAGAGAGAGAGAGAGAGAGAATTTGATAACAAATCCAATTTTGATAAACTCCCATAACTATTGAGTGAAATACCACAGTGTGCCATCACAGCAGCAAGATTTGTGACCTGTTGTCCACAAGAAAAGGGAAACCAAAGAAGAACAAATACCATTGTAAATACAACCTATATTTAAGCTTATTTATTTTCCCTTTTGTACTTTAACTATTTGCATATAGCCATAATATGACATTTAAAATGTGTAATGTTAACTGTTCATTTTTTGTTTATTTCCC
Organism: Oncorhynchus masou masou; assembly: GCF_036934945.1. Taxonomy (NCBI): domain Eukaryota; kingdom Metazoa; phylum Chordata; class Actinopteri; order Salmoniformes; family Salmonidae; genus Oncorhynchus; species Oncorhynchus masou. The sequence continues at coordinate 50,826,353 of NC_088241.1, read as the reverse complement.
TTTTGTTTATTATCTTTTTCACTTACTTTGGCAAAGTAAATAGAGGTTTCCCATGCCAATAAAGAGAGAGAGGATCCCACATAACTCTGAACTTTGCTTCAGGGGGTGCAGGAAGCTATTTTTAGTGTGGTGCAACAGGATATGGTTCCGCTGAATAGCCCCTCCTCCTTAGCTACTTAGTGTTATTACACTATTCAATCAAAACAGGTAGGAGGAAGTTGCTGGGGTGTTGCAAAACAACCACCCTGCCTGATTTGAATCCGATGTTTCGATGCTCAACACTAGAAAGTTATAATCTCAAGGGTAAACCCAGTCCTGTCATCTCATTATCATTGTAACATATAGCCATCTTTGGGAAGTTGGAACCAGTCTCTGTTGAAACCTGAGCCTGTACTTCCTGCCTCTCTAACCCAGCAGTGAGATCTCTCTAACCCAGCCGTGAGACGTCTCTAACCCAGCCGTGAGATCTCTCTAACCCAGCAGTGAGATCTCTCTAACCCAGCCGTGAGATCTCTCTAACCCAGCCGTGAGATCTTTCTAACCCAGCCGTGAGATCTCTCTAACCCAGCCGTGAGATCTCTCGAACCCAGCCGTGAGATCTCTTTAACCCAGCCGTGAGATCTCTCTAACCCAGCCGTGAGATCTCTCTAACCCAGCCGTGAGATCTCTCTAACCCAGCCGTGAGATCTCTCTAACCCAGCCGTGAGATCTCTCTAACCCAGCCACAGGACTATCTAACCAAGCCGCCAGCCTCTCTAACCCAGCCGTGAGTCCTCAGGATCTCAGGATGGCTGGTAAAGCCAGAAACAAACAGGCTGTCTATAAATATTCTGCATCATCTACCGTACATCCAGATTCAGGCTTGTTTTGGACCTCTTGTATTCTCATCGTAGCACAAGGACAATGATTCATCACGATCATTAGGGGAATCAATTTTAATCAGCTATAAGTATTTCTCTTATTTCATTCAAAAGTCATCCCACTTAGAGTTTAAATGCATTTCACAGAAACGTACGGTATAGATTTAGCACTGGAAAACCATTTTCAGGCCTGAAAAATAAATGACACCAGCCTCTCTAGAGAGCGGATCTGGTATTGACTTTCTACGTGCTTTGTCTCTCCAAGAATCTCAGCCCAGTGAAGGAGGAAGCAAATCGCCTCTATACTTATCTAAGGTCAATTTTAACATATGTAGCAGTGGGAAAGGTCAGTTTTAACATATGTAGCAGTGGGAAAGGTCAAAGGGGGCGGGGGGGAGGGGGGTCGAAGATCTGAGAAGCTCAGTTCTGATTACATTTCAAAAGGACATTCTACTCCAAAATGAATGAAAATAAAATTATGCTGACACCATTTGAAATGTCATTTTCACCTCCGGAAATGAGCCAAATAACATATTGGTACAATTATTTTAAAAAGCACACTCATGTGTGCTCTACTGTACTTTACTCTACTGCACTGTAGTTTGTGACTACTATGATTTCTCATTTTGCCCAATTCAATTGCCGTCATTCTGTTACAGATTTTCTGGTCAATCAGTTACTGATTTGGTAACAGAGTGAAATGTTTTAATCATTTAATATTTAATTTTAAAAAACAATACCTAATTGGTAGGTCTACCTTTCCTTGTTACTTCTGTGAACTTTCATAATCCTCCGTCCTCATGAGGGAGAGAAGTTAGAAAATATCTGAAAGATATCTGGGTTTTTTGGTAACAGAATTACAAGACACTAGTCAAATAATTTCTGCAAAACATTATTGTGGTTTCATGCATTTCTAATACATTTTAGTAAAGTTTTTTAAGACCCCTTTTCCATCTGTGACCAGAGGCCTTTGCTTATTCCGAAGTTTTAGTATGGAAAATGGTTGAAAAAAAAGTATCTCATGGGTCCTTTTACATGGAAATGACCCAATGTCTGGAGGGCTTTGTTGCAATGGAAAAGCAGGGATGTTAATGATAGCATCAGAGTCATGCTTGGTCCTGCCGGATTTGGATTATCGGACTCCAAATGTTTGGATACGGATTGAATAGTTATTAGCAAAGTATACACAGAAACAGAGAGCACATCTCTTTGTTCTCTTTCTCTCTCAATCCCTTTCTTTATCTCTCTCCCTCCTTCCTCCCTCTCTCCTGTCAGGTCTCCTCTGTGGCCCAGGGGCTTGGTGCTGGTCCACCTGTCAGATACCAAGACAACCTCGCTCTCTCTCTGTGTCTCTGTGTGTCTGTGTGTGTGTGTGTGTGTCCATGAACCTGCCTGCTTGTGTAAGAGTATAAACAAACTCTTCAGCAGTTGTCAGGAAAAATGCTGTGCCACCTACAGAATCCTTAATAAACAACCCTGTTCAGTCCCCAGCACACGAGGCAGAAAAGAACAGGACAGAGTCAGCTTTCGAATGTACCTGCCTCCAAATCTCAGGAGGTTTCAAATACACCAGAATAGGCATCACACTCTCTTGTTTCACAACCAGCCAAATCAGACTGGTGTACCGGTTACTAATAGTGTCTGGAAAAAGGGGCACTCCTCGTGATAATGCTCAAGTTTCTCAATTGTCTTTCGGGTTAACCGAGGGTTATACATTGTCTCAAGTGCATGAGCTGTCGGTTAACACAATACATGGCTAGACGATTGATAGGCAAGTGTACCATACATACTGTACTATACTGTTAGGAAATCTCACCCCACACAAAGTGAGTAACTTTAAACCTGCGCTCATACAACAGACTACAGTAGCATTCAACTCCAAATAACTATTTATCTTGAACGCAGCTCCCTAATCCAACTATCATGTCACTGAGGTGCGTTCAACACGGAGCTGTGGTTTTCCACTGTTAAAACATCCCATGCCCACATGGCCTTTTGACTGAGCAGTTATTTCAGGGCAGAATAGAGACATGTTATGCAGAGCCAACGGTTCAGACCACACATCCTGCCTGTGGTCCACCTTTAGGACAGAGACAGCACTGTGTCTGTAGGTACAGACACACGCATGCCCCCCCCCACCCCCCACACACACATACACACCAATAAAGGGCTGACTCACAGGAGCCCTTGTCTGGAGCCGCAGTGTGTGTGTGTGTGTGTGTGTGTGTGACAGTTTGGGGAGCACAATGGGGGGTGTGTGTGTGTGTCCATGTGTGTGTGAGCGTCTGTGTGGACTGGCGTACGCAAGGAGTGTGTGCCCTGAGCGTGTGCTTATTAGAAAAGCAGACTGTATTTAAAGCCAGACATGTGGAGAACTGACTGGTAGACCACGTACCAGCTCCTTTCATTAATTCATATCTCTAGACAGAGAGCTACTTCCTCCTTCTCTTCCTCCCTCCCTCCCTCACCTGTGTAGGTCTGTGTTAGTGATATATGGAGTCCACAGACAGAGAGCAGCTGGGGCCCCTGGGAACACCCAGTCCAGTGCATATGGAGAAAAAAAACACTACATTAAGCTGCATCTCCCTCCCTGTAGGCTATGCACCGGAAACCACTTTCTCTGTTTCCTTTTCTCACCATTCTCTTCCAATCTTTATCGTCCTCCTATTCTGTCTCACCTCTGTCTGTGCATCTTTCTCAGACAATCGGCCTCTCCTAAGTCTGCACAGTATTCTCTTTTTGATATGATCACACAATCTCCCCAAAAGTTCAGCTGAGAGGTTTTTATTTCTGTCATCCATTGGCGCATCTTTTTAAATATCATTGCCATTCACCAAATGCATTTTCACTAACGATAAATCTTTCAGAAGATATCTTCTTAATTACCCTTTCATAACGATTTCAAAGCTAAGATACATTTTTTTCATTAGTCAAAGATTAAAGAAGGCTCCGTACTCAAATCTCATCCACTGATCAAATTAGCTGCCTTCTGCCTTGCTCTGGCTAGGCAGCCACGCGATTAATGAATCTCGCATAGACTTAAGCGCTGCTGCATGAAAAGGCTTGCTTATCGTAAAGACATGCAAAATCTAGATATGACACAGGATGCACCATCCCTAAGGATTTAGGATCCGTTTAAAACGTTTACCGTGTTTCTATAGTCTTCTACAGACGACACCATTCTGTATACATCTGGCCCTCCTTTGGACACTATGTCACTAACAAACCTCCAAACGAGCTTCAATGCCATACAACACTCCTTCCGTGGCCTCCAACTGCTTTTAAATGCTAGTAAAACGAAATGCATGCTCTTCAACCGATTGCTGCCCGCACCTGCCTGCCCCGACTAGCATCACTACTCTGGATGGTTCTGACATAGAATATGTGGACCCCAAATACCCCAAAAACAAAGACTTACGCATCTCCAATCCCCCCAAAAAATATATATATATTTTAACATATTTTACCCCCTTTTTCTCCCCAATTTCGTGGTATCCAATTGTTAGTAATTACTATCTTGTCTCATTGCTACAAATCCCGTACGGGCTCGGGAGAGACGAACGTCGAAAGCCATGCCTCCTCCGAAACACAACCCAACCAAGCCGCACTGCTTCTTTTAACACAGTGCGTATCCAACCCGGAAGCCAGCTGCACTAATGTGTCGGAGGAAACACTGTGCACCTGGTGACCTTGGTTAGTGTGCACTGCGCCCGGCCCGCCACAGGAGTCGCTGGTGCGCGATGAGACAAGGATATCCTTACTGGCCAAACCCTCCCTAACCCGGACGACGCTAGGCCAATTGTGCGTTGCCCCACAGAGTCTCTGGTGGCACAGCTAGCGTTGCGATGCAATGCCCTAGACCACTGCGTCACCCGGGAGGCCCTCTAATCCAAAATTACATCTAGAATTGGTTTCCTGTTTCGCAACAAAGCCTCCTTCACTCATGCTGCCAAACATACCATCGTAAAACTGACCATCCTACCGATCCTTGACTTCGGCAATAACCCATTTTCAAAACAGCCTCCAACACTTTACTCTGCAAACTGGATGTAGTCTATCACAGTGCCATCTCTTTTGTCACCAAATCCTATATACTACCCACCACATCTCTCATTGGCTGGCCCTCGCTACATATTAGTCGCCAAACCCACTGGCTCCAGGTCATCTATAAGTCTTTGCTAGGTAAAGTCCCACCTTATCTCAGCTCACTGGTCAACATAGCAACACCCACCCCTGAAAGTCCGTATTGTCCAGCGACAGCCCCGAAACCTGAAAGATCTGGAGAAGGTCTGTATGGAGGAGTGGGCCAAAATCCCTGCTGCAGTGTGTGCAAACCTGGTCAAGAACTAATATAATAACAAATATTAGGTTCTGCTTTTCTGATGTATCAAATACTTATGTCATGCAATAAAATGCTAATTAATTACTTAAAAATCATACAATGTGAATTTCTGGATTTTGTTTTAGATTCCGTCTCTCACAGTAGAAGTGTACCTATGATAAAAATGACAGACCTCTACATGCTTTGTAAGTAGGAAAACCAGCAAAATCGTCAGTGTATCAAATACTTGTTCTCCCCACTGTATCTCCCTCTCTAACTTTAAGCATAAGCTGTCAGAGCAGCCAATCTATAAATAGCACACCCAACTACCTCATCCCCGTATTGTTATTTATCTTCTTGCTCTTTTGCACCCCAGTATCTCGACTTGCACATCATCATCTGCACATCTATCACTCCAATGTTTAATTGCTAAATTGTAATTATAGGCCTCTATGGCCTATTTATTGCTTTATCTCCTATTCTTCTACATTTCCACACACTACATATATTTTTTCTTTGTGTTATTGACTGTACGTTTGTTTATGTGTAACTCTGTGTTGTTGTTTTTGTCGCACCGCTTTGCTTTATCTTGGCCAGGTCACAGTTGTAAATGAGAACTTGTTCTCAACTGGCCAACCTAGTTAAATAAAAGTGAAATAAAAATGAATTTTGATGGGTTTGACATTTCAACAGTACTGAGCGGCTCTGTAGAAGGTGCAAGAGCTATGTCTCTTACGTTTAGGATACACTCCAGGCCACAGGCTGCTGTGCGAAACACACAGGACAGAACTGAAATACGACTACAAGAGGCTATGAAAAGATCCTCTCATTGACTCTAATTCATCTCACTTAGAGAAAGAGCTAGTGAGAAATAGAGGAGAGAGCGAGGGAGAGAGGGAAAGTGGGAGAGAGGGAGGTAGATAGAGCGAGACAGTAGAGAAAAGAGAGAGAAACAGAGCGAGAGAGAGAAATAGACAGAGCGAGAAAAAGAGAGAGACAAACAAACAAACCAAAAACAAAGGCAAAGTCTTCTCATGCTTTGTTGATTTAAAAAAAGCTTTCGACTCAATTTGGCACGCTGGCCTGCTACACAAATTGATGGAAAGTGGTGTTGTGGGAGAAACATACAACATTAAAAAATCAATTTACACAAACAACAAGTATGCGATTAAAATCGGCAAAAAAACACACTTTTTTTCCATAGGGACGGCAAGTGAGACAGGGATGCAGCTAAAGCCCTACCCTCTTCGACATATATATCAACAAATTGGCGAGGGCACTAGAACAGTCTGCAGCAGCCGGCCTCCCCCAACTAGAATCTGAAGTTAAAGGTCTACTGTTTGCGGATGATCTCGTGCTTCTGTCCCCAACCAAGGAGGGCCTTTAGCAGCACCTAGATATTCTGCACAGATTCTGTCAGACTTGTGCCATAACAGTAAATCTCAGTAAGACAACAATAATGGTGTTCCAAAAAAGGTTCAGTTGCCAGGACCACAAATACAAATTTCATCTAGACACTGTTGCACTAGAGCACACAAAAGAACGATACATACCTCGGCCTTAACATCAGCGCCACTGGTAACTCCCACAAAGCTGTCAACGATTTGAGACACAAGGCAAGAAAGGGAAAGGGGAATACCTAGTCAGTTGTACAACTGAATGTATTCAACTGAAATGTGTCTTCCGTTTTTTAACCCAACCCCTCTGAATCAGAGAGGTGCAGGGTTGCTGCCTTAATCGACATCCACGTCTTCGGCACCCGGGGGAACAGTGGGTTAACTGCCCTGCTCGGGGATTAGATCCAGCAACCTTTTGGTTTCTGGCCCAACGCTCTAACCACTAGAAGGGCCTTCTATGCCATCAAAAGGAACATAAAATTAGATATACCAGTTAGGATCTGGCTAAAAATGCTTGAATCAGTAATAACCCATTGCCCTTTATGGTTGTGAGGTCTGGGGTTCGCTAAACAATCAAGAATTCACAAAATGGGACAAACACCAAATTGAGACTCTTCATGCAGACTTCTGAAAAAATATCCTCTGTGAACAATGTAAACACCAAATAATGCATGCAGAGCAGAGTTAGGGCGATACCCGCTAGTTATCAAAATCCAGAAAAGAGCCATTAATTTTACCACCTAAAAGGAAGCGAATCCCAAACCCTCCATAACAAAGCCATCACCTACAGAGAAATGAACCAAGAGAAGAGCCCCCTAAGCAAGCTGGTCCTGGGGCTCTGTTCACAAACACAAACAGACCCCACAGAGCCCCATGACAGCAAAACAATTAGACCCAACCAAATCATGAGAAAGCAAAAAGAAAATTACTTGACACATTGGAAAGAATTTACAAAAGATACAGAGCAAACTATAATGCCATTTGGCCCTAAACATAGGGTACAGTGACAGAATACCTGACCACTGTGACTGACCCAAACATAAGGAGAGCGTTGACTATGTACAGACTCAGTGAGCATAGCCTTGCTATTGAGAAAGGCCTCCGTAGTCAGACCTGGCTCTAAAGAGAATACATGCTATGTGCACACTGCCCACAAAATGGAAATTGAGCTGCATTTCCTAACCTCCAGGCAAATGTATGACCATATTAGAGACACATATTTCCCTCAGATTACACAGACCCACAAAGAATTCTAAAAGAAATCCAATTTTGATAAACTCACATAACTATTGGGTGAAATACCACAGTGTGCAATCACAGCAGCAAGATTTGTGACCTGTTGCCACAAGAAAAGGGCAACCAGTGAAGAACAAACACCATTGTAAATACAACCTATATTTATTTTAATTTATTTTCCCTTTTGTACATCATTACAAAACTGTATACAGACATAATATGACATTTGAATTCTCTTCATTCTTTTGGAACTTTTGTGAGTGTAATATCTACTGTACATTTTTTATTGTTTATTTTAGAGGTCGACCGATTATAATTTTTCAACGCCAATACCGATACCTATCATTGGAGGACCAAAAAAGCCGATACCGATTAATCTGCCGATTTTTTAAATGTATTTGTAATAACAATTACAACAATACTGAATGAACACTTATTTTAACTTAATATAATAAATCAATAAAATCAATTTAGCCTCAAATAAATAATGAAACATGTTCAATTTGGTTTAAATAATGCAAAAACAAAGTGTTGGAGAAGAAAGTAAAAGTGCAGTATGTGCCATGTACAAAAGCTAACGTTTAAGTTCCTTGCTCAGAACATGAGAACATATGAAAGCTGGTGGTTCCTTTTAAGATGAGTCTTCAATATTCCCAGGTAGAGGTTTTAGGTTGTAGTTATTATAGAAATTATTATACTATTTCTCTCTTTACGATTTGTATTTCATATACTGTACCTTTGACTATTGAATGTTCTTATAGGCACTTTAGTATTGCCAGTGTAACAGTATAGCTTCCGTCCCTCTCCTCGCCGCTACCTGGGCTCGAACTAGGAACATATCGACAACAGCCACCTTCGAAGCAGTGTTACCCATGCAGAGCAATGGGTAATAACTACTCCAAGTCTCAGAGCGAGTGACGTTTAAAACGCTATTAGCCCGCACCCCGCGAACTAGCTAGCCATTTCACTTCGGTTACACCAGTCTAATCTCGGGAGTTGATAGGCTTGAAGTCATAAACAGCGCAATACTTGAAGCATTGCGAAGAGCTGCTGGTCATTAATATGGTCGAATCCGGAAACTATCATTTCGAAAACAAAACGATTATTCTTTCAGTGAAATACGGAACCGTTCCGTATTTTATCTCCCTTTATCTCCCTAAGTCTAAATATTGCTGTTACATTGCACAAGCTTCAATGTTATGTCATAATTAGGTAAAATTCTGGCAAATTAGTTCGCAATGAGCCAGGCGGCCCAAACTGTTGCATATATCCTGACACTGCATGCAATGAACGCAAGAGAAGTGACACAATTTCACCTGGTTAATATTGCATGCTTCTTTTAGCTAAATATGCAGGTTTAAAAATATATACTTCTGTGTATTGATTTTAAGAAAGGCATTGATGTTTATCGATTACATACAACGCAGGACACGCTAGATAAACTAGTAATATCATCAACCATGTGTAGTTAACTAGTGATTATGATTGATTGTTTTTTATAAGATAAGTTTAATGCTAGCTAGCAACTTCCCGTGGCTTCTTATTGCATTCGCGTAACAGGCAGGCTCCTCGTGAGGCAGGTGGTTAGAGCGTTGGACTAGTTAACCGTAAGGTTGCAAGATTGAATCCCTGAGCTGACAAGGTAAAAATTTGTCGTTCTGCCCCTGAACAAGGCAGTTAACCCACTGTTACCCGGTAGGCCGTCATTGAAAATAAGAATGTGTTCTTAACTAACTTGTCTCGTTAAATAAAGTTGTAATTTTTTAATATATATTTTTTTAAATCGGTGTCCAAAAATACCGATTTCCAATTGTTATGAAAACATTGAAATCGGCCCTAATTAATCGGCCATTGTGATTAATCGGTCGACCTCTAGTTTATTTCCCTTTTATTTATTATCTATTTCACTTGCTTTGGCATTGTAAACATGTTTCCCATGCTAATAAAGCCCTTTGAATTGAATTGAGAGAGAGAGAGAAACAGAAAGTGACTCAGAAACAATGACATAATGACTCTCTTTACCTCTCCTTCAAGGGCAACCTCTGTACTGATACACTGGTAGGCAATCAATATGCCTTTTCACTCTTTCTTCCACTCCTTCTCTTTCGCTCTAATAGTCTATCATTCTACATGCTCTCTCCTGACTCACTACTCCTTATAACTGATTTTGCTACATTTTCTTCTTGTCTTTTCCCTCTCTTTTTTTGTCATTATTTCTATTATAATGGCGTATTATTATATGTATTTGTTTATAATTTAACTCTGCATTGTTGAAAAAGGACCCGGAAGTAAGCATTTCACTGTTAGTCTACACCTGTTGTTTATCAAGCATGTGACAAATACCATTTGAATTGATTTAATAGATTTTCTTTCTCTTCCTCTCTCAGCAGTCTGAGATTCTAACTCCAACAAGCAGAACAGACTCCAGATCAACAGATCAACAGCACCTCTAATTCTGTATAATCGACCCCTGTTTGTAACGATTTAAGTCTATTTTTATTTTACTTTTCATTCACAAACACCCCTTGACACGATCCCTCCTGAGAAAACAGGCATACCAGATTTCTTAACAATGTTTCAGATTTAGAACACAACGCAGATTTCCATGCTCCAGTAAGGAAGTGAGGTTTCAGGTTTGGGTGCAGGAAGCAGAGCTAGCTGTCGTGATTTAGTGGAGGATAATAGAATGCTGGTTTGCTGCTTCTAATTCTGTTTGACGTGTAGTTCCATACAACCCACAGCCATTCACTCATTCAGGAACCCAAACAGCGGTGAGAATAATCACACAGCCAGTAACATGTCTCTCTCTCTCTCTGTTTCTACCTCTCTGGTGAGAATTTAAATAATTTCAACCTAAAACCCGGTGTGAAATTGCTACAGCTTATGATGTAGCTTTTTCGTGCGGTCATTCGGTGTGTGTGCAAGTCATAGCTAATTGCTTGTCAGAGAGATTGAAGCTGAGTAGAGTGAGGAAAGAGGAAGGGACAGAGGAAGAGAGAGGACAGAAGAGGAGGGGAGAGAAGAGAACGGAAGAGAGAGGACGGAAGAGGAGGAGAGAAAAGGGAAGTCAGAGAATGGAAGAGGAGGGGAGAGAGGGGATGAGAGAGGACTGGAAGGGGAGGGGAGAGAAGGGAAGAGAGAGGACAGAAGAGGAGGGAAGAGAAGGGAAGAGAGAGGACAGAAGAGGAGGAGAGAAAAGGGAAGTCAGAGAATGGAAGAGGAGGGGAGAGAAGGGAAGAGAGAGGACAGAAGAGGAGGACAGAAGAGGAGGACGGAAGAGTTGGGGAGAGAAGGGAAGAAAGAGGATGGAAAAGTTGGGGAGAGGAGGAGAGAGAAGGAGAGAGAAAGGAAGAGAGAGGACGGAAGAGTTGGGGAGAGGAGGAGAGAGAAAGGAAGAGAGAGGACGGAAGAGTTGGAGAGAGGAGTTGAGAGAAGGGAAGAGAGGACGGAAGAGTTGGAGAGAGAAGGGAAGAGAGAGGACGGAAGAGTTGGAGAGAGGAGTTGAGAGGAAGGAAGAGAGGAGGAGAGAGAAGGGAAGAGAGAGGACGGAAGAGTTGTGAAGAGGAGGAGAGAGAAGGGAAGAGAGAGGACAGAAGAGTTGGAGAGAGGAGGAGAGAGAAGGGAAGAGAGGACAGAAGAGTTGGAGAGAGGAGGAGAGAGAATGAGAGAGAAAGGAAGAGAGAGGATGTAAGAGTTGGGAAGAGGAGGACAGAGAAGGGAAGAGTTGGGGAGAGGAGGGAAGAGATAGGATGGAAGAGGAGGGGAGAGAGAGTACAGAAGAGGAGGGAAGAGAGAGGACGGAACAGGATGGGAGAGAGAGGATGGAACAGGAGGGGAGAGAAGGGAAGAGATAGGACAGAAAAGGAGGAGAGAGCAAGGGGCCCCAAACCATGGCAATGCAGGACTCAAGTCACCTTAGAGGAAACCTCTGAAATGGAACACCGGTCCCTGATTGATACATGTGTCTTTCCCTCCTCTTTCCCTCCTCTTTCCCTCCTCTTTCCCTCAAACAGTGTTCCATCTCACCTTTTTTGCATAAACTGGTCCCCTATCCACTGCCAGAAATAGAATACAATCTCACTAAATAGCTTCCACTATTCACAGATAAGCTGCTGATGTTCGTTAAGTAGCACTTGTTTCAGCATAATTATGTGTCAGACCTTGACTTGAATCAACCACATGGTGTGCCTTGCATATAACAACAATAGATGTTTATAGTGTTGACAGCTGACGTAAATGCTGAACAAAACAAACAGGTTGACGCAATATGTTATTCAGACAGGATCTCAACAATAGAAGCACTCAGCAAACAACATGTTGCATTCTTCCCCAGTAGCTATGGTAACACAGTCACCCTAACAACGCTGGCCTTTAAACAGCGAGCCAGCTACAGATGATCAAGTTTTATCATATTGTCAACATTTCCATTTCTCATTGTATCCCGCGGAAATCACCTCCCCGAACCCCTGGGGTAGACATGGCAATGTGCCCATCTCGATAAACAGATAAATAAACAAGGGCGATGAACAGAGGAGATGAGAAAAATAATCATGCTTCTTATTTTGACAGAAATGTTCTGGGACAAATACAATTGAAAGTATAGTGCATCAACCAGGTCAGGTCATTCCAACCTTACACTCGTCTCTCGGCCAAATGGTTAAGGTCAGGTTTTGGGGGTGGGAAAACTGATGCTCGATCTGTGCCTACAGGCAACGTCTACCCTGATCCACAAAGGTGATCCCGAGGGGCGGGATCCCTAGGGGCAGGCTGTCTATGCCAAGGTAATAAACCGTCAGCCGGGTGGCTCTTTGATACTCCAGTGTGTGTCTACTGGTTACCAGCCTACAGAAAGACCTCTACTTAATCTAGAAGAGGCTACCGGACAGGGAAGAGAAGAGATATTGACGAAGTGGATCTATATTTCAACTAAAAGGGGGGACATGATAGAACGGAGCACTAGAGGTGTGGGGACAGGGAGGATATATTTTCTTTGGGATATAATGTTTGCTTTGACCAGCAGTAAATCAATGCCGGAGAGAATTTACGTCAGATTAAAATCCTATTTCAAACCAATGAATACAAGCTCATCTATTATCTTATTGTGAGGTTTGTCTCTGTAAGGCCAGTCTCTTTCAGTGGCTCTAGCCCGTGTCAGTCGAATGAGTAACTAAAGTCTTTTTAAGAGCACTGAGGGACTGAGGGTAATGCATGTTTAGGTTACACGCGCATGACAATGTCTCTTTTAATCCTGAACAGCATTCCGCCCCATGCTCCCAAGTCCCTTCCCCAAAGAGGTGCCCAATCACAAAGCCGGTCAACAATGGCGCTGTCACTCAATCTGTCTCCATAGTGACCGCACAGAACGCAGGGGTCCGAGAGGTCACTTTCATTCCAGAATTCTCTGAACAGGGACTAATTGCTATGTTTGTGCTGGTGTTCCGTGTCAGTGAGCGGGCAAATTACCAGCACCGCGCAAATATCAATCACACCAGCTAATCATATGCTGCTATTCACACCAAACAACGAGAAGAGAGAGAGAGAGAGAGAGAAAGAGAGAAAGAGAGAAAGAGAGAAAGAGAGAGAAAGAGAAAGAGAGAAAAAGTGAGAAAGAGAGAGAAAGAGTGAGAAAGAGAGAGAAAGAGAGAGAAAGAGTGAGAAAGAGAGAGAAAGAGAGAGAGAGAGAGAGAGAGAGAGAGAGAGAATGAAAGAAAGAAAGAGCTGAGAGAGATGCTTCTCAGCTGCTCTGTACTTATCTGTAAGTACAGTTCACACTGGTGGTTATCTTTGTTATGAAGCTTGGGAGGGGAAAGGAAAGAGCAGGGGGAGGGATGTTTTTGAGCATATATTGTTTTTTTCTCTGTCCAGTTTCCCTTGTTGAAACTCAGCTGTAATATAAACCCAGTAACTTTGCCGAGAGGCATCCCATCAGATCATTTCTCGATTCAGCAATTTTCCCCAACCCTCTCTCTTCCCCAGTCTCCTCTCTCTCTCCCTCTCTCTCTCCCTCCTTTTGTAACTCTCTCTCTCTCTCTCTCTCTCTCCCTCCTTTTGTATCTCTCTCTCTCACTCTCACTCTCACTCTCACTCTCACACTCACACTCACACTCACACTCTCTCACTCTCACTCTCTCACTCTCACTCTCTCACTCTCTCACTCTCACTCTCACTCTCACTCTCTCACTCTCACTCTCACTTTATCATGTATTCAGGGACTTTAGCAGTCCGAGCCGAGCAGGCCTTTCTGAGGGGTGAACTCGAGGAACTCTCTCTGCCCAAACTCTCAGAGTAATTCAACCATCTGGATGGGGTCACTGTTTGTCACGGAGCGCACAGTATGAGACAGTACCGCGTGCACAGCATCACAGCAAGGAGAGGCTCTGAGATTACAGTAATGCTGTGTTCATGACAGCCACTTCCTTCAAGCCAAAAAACACATTAATACATATTTGAAGCATCCATCATTGTGTCAAAGAATGGAAATGGCATTAAGACATATTGTTGAGTTGTTATATAAAAACAGCATATGTTGTGATTACTCTGTTGTGATAAAAAAGGATATTTTTGTAGTTGTGATTTTTACAGCCACATTCATATTCTCTGAGGGTCTGAGGGTGTCTGAATGCACTCAACGCTCGCAAAATGCATCTGTAAGTAACGTATTAACCCACAGTAGATACCTCATCATCATACCCCACTCAGTATGATGGAAAGAGACATTCAGGATTCATCAGAACTCACATGTAGACATGGAGGCCCATTAGGAGCCGATGCCGGCAGCGAAACAGTTAGGTTTCTGAAGTACTGTGAACTCACACAGTCACACACACATACTGTTACTGGAACCCCTTTGAAATGAACCACCGTTGGGATGCATTTTTTAATCCACTTAGCATATGGAAATAGACAATCAAGATGAATCATAACTCACATGTTGGGATTCCCAATTAGGAGCCGATGCCGGGAGCTAGACAGTTATGTTTCTGAGGTTTCACACACACTGAACAGGTCACATGCATATTGTTACCTCAAACCCTTTAAATGTCCCACCATTGGGGTGCATTTTATAGAGTAAAGCCTGCTTCGAAAGGCAAGGTGTTGGAGTAAATAGTTTGTCTTGAAAAAAGACATTGAATTTCCTTGTCTTTGTTTTCTCTTGAAGTCTCAAATGTGGCACTACAGGCCTACTGTAAACAATCCCAGCCTCAATGTGAACGTCTTTCATACTAACTAAAGGTTAGTATATGTGGGGCGGCAGGTAGCCCAGTGGTTAGAGCTTTGGACTAGTAACCCGAAAGGTTGCAAGAATTGAATCCCCGAGCTGACAAGGTAAAAATCTGTCGTTCAGCCCCTGAACAAGGCAGTTAACCCACTGTTCTCCAGTAGGCTGTCATTGTAAATAAGAATTTGTTCTTAACTGACTTGCCTAGCTAAATAAAGGTAAAATAAAATATATATATATGTAATGGGCTGACAAGACAGAATCGGTGGTGTTGAATTAGAATGGATGGCAGTGTACTGTAGCCTACTGTTACTGAGGAGAGGAAAATTTTGCCCACACTGCAAGTGCCAATCCTGATGCATTCACAAGTCAAAAGAAGGGACATGGAAGAATTTAACACCCGCTGTATGTCATCAAAATCACTGTCAAGTAGTCAACAAAAATAAAGCGATATATATAAAATAAAGCGATATAACAAAAAAATGACTTAAATGTAATGTAAATGTACAACCTTACATCTATCCTTCTCTGTTCAATTTGTAAACACTATCCAACCTGGTAGCAATAGCTTATTAACAAAGTCAATCAGAATAATTGCCAAGATATCCAACCATATTTCACCCCAAAAGTAAGTGACTTAATCTGCATTCAATTAAAGCTGACTTACTTACTGTTGTTTTGTTTACATGTAATGGGACCAGGAGACAAACAGATATTATAAGAAGTAAATGCTTTCAGAGTTAAACGGACAATGTAAGTATAGAACAGGACAAGTAGCCTACCTCTGTAATTACACAGACCAAAATACAGTGTTTGCACAGCACGAGGAACGAACTATCACTACCCGTGGACATTTTGTTATTAAAATGAATGTGTAAAAGGCAATACATCTGCATAGCGCAGAGGCGAGAAATCTTATTAAGTGCGTGTAATAGGAGTGAATACTCACAGTGTTAGCACCGCCAAGCGGCACTAAAACCTTTCGATAACCATAGTAGTAAACTTCTACACCGGGCTATTCATATTAGTATGTGAATAATATCATACGGCCAACATTATTTTGATAATTATATGTATTATACGTATTTATTGTATCCTATGAAGTCGTAAATTATGCACAGCAATAGAAAAGAGAAGGTGGAAACGTTAAATATTTCACCAGTAATACAATTTACTCCAGAGATTACAGCATTCAGACTGCAAAACGGCAATTTAACCAGTTCAGCATGTCCAGTGAAAGGTCAGATTTGGAAAGAAGAAAACATCGGCATGGTAAAGCATTTCAAATGCCAATATGTGTAAACCACTCACCTAGTGAAGTCTCCAACTACTCCTATTCATCTAGCAGGAGAACAACTGCAAGTCTCAACCAGTCTGAAGAAGGTGAGTGTTGTGGCTCAGGGGGAAAAAATACGGTAAAGGTGGAGTAATCCCAGTTTGCGTTCTCCTATTTAAAACAAAATCCAGTAACTCCGGGTCAGTCTCTGACTACTGTGCAGTTTCTCAGATCTCTCTCTCCCCCCCCTCTCTCTTACTCTCACTCTCTCTCTCTCTCGGCCGTCTCTCTAGAGCCATATATTTCTGTCGCGGTGCCTCTTCGCAGCAGCACAGTGCACTGTTTGTAACTGGACACTACACCGCATTGCACTGCCGCGCTCCGCTTCACCTCACAGACAATAGCCTCGGCCACGAGACAAGGACGCAAGCCAAGTGACGCGAACTCTTAAAACTTTGTTAAAACTGTAGCAAGAAGGGAGATCAGACAGAGCATTGCAGAATGCGCGGTTATGTGAGTTGCTGCGTGCAATGCAAGCGCTCTGTGATAGCCATCGGGTTCGCAGGATTTAAAAAAAGGACTGAAGTAAGAGTGCGCCCCCCCTTGCCGCGTCCGTTCATTCACACACTGGATGAATTGGCCATGATTCTCGCATGATTCTGGAAGACGTGGCAGGCAGCGGCGCACAACTGTCCTGCAGGTAGATTTCGTACTGCAGACGGATACAATAGGGGAACATTGACCCATGAGATCCCAATGTTTTGGGGGGACTATGCAAAGTGCATTTTCCAGGAGGCACTTTTATGCATTCAGGTTTATGTTTGTTTCACATTAAAGGGCAATTCCACCACTTTTAAACCTCATTTTCATTATCTCCAACACAATTGTGTCTACATGTGAAAACAGCAAATATCTACGTTTTGTAGAAGAAAAATATAAAGTTAAAATATTCTACTGCCGGTTTTGACAATCACAATGTAAAAAATGTAGTAATACTATCTGTGATGTCACAGATTAGTATTTTTTGGAACTATTCCTCTTATCTATTTGACCACAGATCCTAGAAGTGTGCTGTTTTCACATAAGACACTGGTTTGTTGTTCCCAGATCGAGGGAGATTATCAGTGGTCTTGTATGTCTTCCATTTCCTAATAATTGCTCCCACAGTTGATTTCTTCAAACCAAGCTGCTTAACTATTGCAGATTCAGGCTTCCCAGCCTGGTGCAGGTCTACAATTTTGTTTCTGGTGTCCTTTGACAGCTCTTTGGTCTTGGCCATAGTGGAGTTTGGAGTGTGACTGTTTGAGGTTGTGGACAGGTGTCTTTTATACTGATAACAAGTTGCCATTAATACAGGTAACTTAAAGAAGACGTTACAGGTCTGTGAGAGCCAGAAATCTTGCTTGTTTGTAGGTGACCAAATACTTATTTTCCACCATAATTTGCAAATAAATTCATTAAAAATCCTACAATGTGATTTTCTGGATTTTTCCCCCTCATTTTGTCTGTCATAGTTGAAGTGTACCTATGATGAAAATTACAGGCCTCTCTCATCTTTTTAAGTGGGAGAACTTGCACAATTGGTGGCTGACTAAATACTTTTTTGCCCCACTGTACATGTACATGCCTTGAGTGTGACATCTTCAATTCAATACCGTCCTTGTAATGTTTATCCCCCCAGCCAAATGAACATGTGTCAAGCTATGCACACACACGGCCAATGCGAGTGACAGTCATCCTGTTTTTGACACTATGACAGAGAGGCGACGTCTGCTGCTTTGACAGATGCATTTATTCAAGTCAAACACAGACGGTCTCTTCATATTCTGGCCTGGGTGAATACAGATACAGTACGATAGGCTCTCTGTATCCACACATCTACATTCAAATCAGGGACATTTCATATAAAAATGCAAACCGCCCCCAATAGAGAATAAAGTAAATCTGAGATTTACATTTCAAGTAGTATTTCTCTCTCGCTCTCGCTCCAATTCAAAGGGCTTTATTGACATGGGAAATATATGTTTAAATTGCCAAAGAAAGTGAAATAGATTATAAACAAAAGTGAAATAAACAATACATTTTTTACAGGAAACATTAAAACGTTCAAAAGGAATAGAGACGTTTCAAATGTCATATTATGGCTATATACAGTGTTGTAACAATGTGAAAATAGTTAAAGTACAAAAGGGAAAATAAATAAACATAAATATGGGTTGTATTTACAATGGTGTTTGTTCTTCACTGGTTGCCCTTTTCTTGTGGCAACAGGTCACAAATCTTGCTCCCGTGATGGCACACTGTGATATTTCACCCAATAGATGTGGGAGTTTATCAAAATTGGACTTGTTTTTGAATTCTCTCTCTCTCACATAATGCCGACCAACCCAAAATGCCAGTAGTCAGAGAACGTTAACATATTTACAGGGCTGAGAAAAGGCAGCCCTACAAGATGTATGATGCGTTTGTGCCTCGATGCCAGGGAAGGACAAAGAGCAGACAGGACACATGGGGGATAACAACCACTGATTGATCCTACAAATGCCACTGTGACATCTAGTTGTACACATTACTCACTAGCTGTCAAAGTGTTTCGAAGAACATCTTATTTACTCAACATCTGCACTCTAACGTAGAACGTACAATGACTTAAATGTATATTTCACCTTGCACAAGGTTTAAAGAATATGGAGGTACAGTAGAAACTCACTACATTCACCCCCAATGTGTAGCATATCACCTACTGTTTGATTCTGCCTCAATCTAGATCTAGCCTAAACTCCATCAAATACCCTCTCCAGCCGGAGAACTCCCAAAAACCCTCTCCAACCGGAGAACTTCCAAAAACCCTCTCCAGCCTGAGAACTCCCAAAAACCCTCTCCAGCCGGAGAACTCCCAAAAACCCTCTCCAGCCTGAGAACTTCCAAAAACCCTCTCCAGCCTGAGAACTCCCAAAAACCCTCTCCAGCCTGAGAACTCCCAAAAACCCTCTCCAGCCAGAGAACTCCCAAAAACCCTCTCCAGCCTGAGAACTCCCAAAACCCTCTCCAGCCTGAGAACTCCCAAAAACCCTCTCCAGCCAGAGAACTCCCCAAAACCCTCTCCAGCCTGAGAACTTCCAAAAACCCTCTCCAGCCTGAGAACTCCCAAAAACCCTCTCCAGCCTGAGAACTTCCAAAAACCCTCTCCAGCCTGAGAACTCCCAAAAACCCTCTCCAGCCTGAGAACTCCCAAAAACCCTCTCCAGCCTGAGAACTCCCAAAACCCTCTCCAGCCTGAGAACTTCCAAAAACCCTCTCCAGCCTGAGAACTCCCAAAAACCCTCTCCAGCCTGAGAACTCCCAAAAACCCTCTCCAGCCTGAGAACTCCCAAAAACCCTCTCCAGCCTGAGAACTTCCAACAACCCTCTCCAGCCTGAGAACTCCCAAAAACCCTCTCCAGCCAGAGAACTCCCCAAAACCCTCTCCAGCCTGAGAACTCCCCAAAACCCTCTCCAGCCTGAGAACTCCCAAAAACCCTCTCCAGCCAGAGAACTCCCCAAAACCCTCTCCAGCCTGAGAACTCCCCAAAACCCTCTCCAGCCTGAGAACTCCCAAAACCCCTTCTGAAAGGGTTCTTTACCTCGGCTTTAAGTGAGATTCTTTAACCAGACAATGGTGGGTCTTAACTGAGTTCCCAGATAAATGGGCCTGCTGATGGATGGCTGTTAGTGCATCAGGGCATGGAAGGGGGATGGAGAGGGGAGCATTCACACACACACACACACACACACACACACACACACACACACACACACACACACACACACACACACACACACACACACACACACACACACACACACACACACACACACACACACACACACACACACACACACACACACACATATTCTAGTGTCCCCCAGTCCTCTCTGGTGTGTGCTGTGTGTGTGTGCACGCGTGTGTGTGTCTCCTTAAACAGTACACATATTCACTGGGTGCCAGTCAGTCTAATGAACTGGAGTTGCCAAGCAACACACCAAATATCTAGGCTAGGCATGAGTCCCCTTCCTCTCTTCTATCCCGCTCTCCATCCATCCCTTCCTCCATCCCTTCACCTGGCCCAACTGTGTTTACTGTTGAAAAGGTGTGTGTGTGTGTGTGGAAGGAGCACATGTTTGTGAGCTTTACCTCTGCCTACCCAACCTCTATATAACTCCCAAATCGCTCTCCAGCAACAAACAGTCCATCTGTCAAACAGCTACTGTTACCCAGCCACTGGTCCGCTCAGGACTGGACGGACTCTGGGAAACCTAAAAAACAACAAGCGCACACACACACACACACACACGCACGCACGCACGCACGCACGCACACACACACACACACACACACACACACACACACACACACACACACACACACACACACACACACACACACACACACACACACACACACACACACACACACACACACACACACCAAGTGTACAGCAGCTGCAACAATGACTCAATCACCTGAAAAAAAAAAGTCTTGGGAGATCGGGTGTATGCATACATTTAATGTTTGGATACACCTACTCATTCAAGGGGTTTTCTTTATTTTTACTAGTTTCTACATTGTATAATAATAGTGAAGATATCAAAATTATGAAATAACACATATGGAATCATGTCGTAATCAAACAAGTGTTAAACGAATCAAAATATATTTTAGATTGTAGATTCTTCAAAGTAGCCACCCTTTGCCTTGATGACAGCTTTGCACACTCTTGGCATTCTCTCAACCAGCTTAAACTAGAATGCTTTTCCAACAGTCTTGAAGGAGTTCTCACATATGCTGAGCACTTGTTGGCTGCTTTTCCTTCACTCTGCGGTCCAAACCATCTCAATGGGTTGAGGTCGGGTGATTGTGAAGGCCAGGTCATCTGATACAGCACTCCATCACTCTCCTTCTTGGTCAAATAGCCCTTACCCAACCTGGAGGTATGTTGGGTCATTGTCGTGTTCAAAACCAAATGATAGTCCCACTAAGCACAAACCAGTTGGGATGGAGTATTGCTGCAGAATGCTGTGGAAGGCATGCTGGTTAAGTGTGCCTTGAATTCTAAATCAATCACAGACAGTGTCCCCAGCAAAGCACCTCCACACCATCACACCTCCTCCTCCATGCTTCATAGTGGGAACCACATATGCAGAGATCATCCTTTCACCTATTCTGCATCTCACAAAGTCACAGCGGTTTGAACCAAAAGTCTCAAATTTGGACTCATTAGACCAAGGGTCAGATTTCCACAGGTCAAATGTCCATTGCTCATGTTTCTTGGCCCAAGCAAGTCACTTCTTCTTATTGGTATCCTTTCCTTGTGTTTTCTATGCAGAAATTTGAGATGCAATCTGATGTGCAGTTAACTCTAATGAACCTATCCTATGCAGCAGAGGTAACTCTGGGTCTTCCTTTCCTGTGTCGGTCCTCATGAGAGCCAGTTTCATCATAGTGTTTGAAGGTTTTTGCGACTGCACTTAAAGAAACTTTCAAAGTTCTTGAAATTTTCTGAATTGACCGACCTTCATGTCTTATAATAATGATGGATTGTCATTTCTCTTTACTTATTTGAGCTGTTCTTGCCATAATATGGACTTGGTATTTTATCAAATAGGGCTATCTTTTGTATACCACCCCTACCTTGTCACAACACAACTCTTTGGCTCAAATGCATTACGAAGGAAAGAAATTCCACAAATTAACTTTTAACAAGGCACACCTATTAATTGACATGCATTCCAGGTGACTACCTCATGAACTGGTTGAGAGAATGCCAAGAGTGTGCAAAGCTTTCTTCAAGGCAAAGGGTGGCTACTTTGAAGAATCTAATATATAAAATACATTTTGATTTGTTTAACATGTTTTTGGTTACTACATGATTCCATATGTGTGATTTCCTAGTTGTGATGTCTTCACTATTATTCTTCAATGTAGAAAATAGTAAAAATATAGAAAAACCCAAACTTTTGACTGGTACTGTGTATATGGACCGTGGGTCAGATTGGATTGGGAAAAAAAGGTGATGGAGAGGGTGTGAGGATTGGGTAATGGAGGCAGTCAAGCATAGTCCCCGGAAGGAAGAAAAAGAAGGAGAGGAATGAACAATGGAGGGATGGAGGAGGGAGTGCTGACCAGCTGTGAATCTCTGCAGTCATCTTTCACCCTGCTACTGTACCTGCGTGGGCCCAATGAGCCATCCCACACTGCACTGGGTCCAAGAGCAGCTGATTTCTCAGGCTTACCCAGCCTTGCCGTGTCCCTGCGGTGCCGAGGGAGACGTCCGTGTAGCATCTGAAACCCAGAATGTCCTGTGTAACGTTAACTGCCACGGTCCAGAGGAAGAAGGATTGAAACAATAATGTCATAAACACCAAGGTTCTCCAAGAAGTATTTCTGCTGTGGAAGACACAGTGAGGGTAAATTATTGAACTCCATAGACCCAGTGTCTCCCAGGTGTATAACAGAATACACCTGAACCGCAGATATACAGAAGCTCAGCAAAATCTGGGTGAGATTTAGATTTTGAATGGCTGCCATATTGGCAACAAATATGCCATTCTAGAATGCTGATTAGAATGTTTTCTCATTGAGCATTCCATGCCAACATGGTGGATTGTCTGCAAAACTGCAGTTTAGTGAATCTATTCTGTAGTGGATTTACGGTGGGAACTCTATAGCTATCCTATAGCTCCCTGTCTCTTTCATGACACCATCTTTGTCCAATCCATCTTTAACTCATCCTCAGGTCTGTCTAGGCCAGTGGTTCCCAAAGTTTGTATAGTCCCGTACCCCTTCAAACATTCAACCTCCAGCTGTGTACCCCCCTAGCACCAGGGTCAGCACACTCTCAAATGTTGTTTTTTTGCCATCGTTGTAAGCCTGCCACACACACACACTAAACATCGAACATCATTGAAAATTGTGAATAACTCAACACAGGTTAATGAGAAGGGTGTGCTTGAAAGGATTCACATAACTCTGCAACGTTGGGGTGTATTGGAGAGAGTCTCAGTCTTAAATCATTTTCCACACACGGTCTGTGCCTGTATTTAGTTTTCATGGTAGTGAGGGCCGAGATACCACTCTCACATAGGTACGTGGTTGCATAGGGCATCAGTGTCTTAACAGAGCGATTTGCCAAGGCAGAATACTCTGAGCGCAGCCCAATCAAGAAATCTGGCAGTGGCTTCTGATTAAATACAATTTTCACAGAACCGCTTGTTGCAATTTCGATGAGGCTCTCTTGTTCAGATATCGGTAAGTGAACTGGAGGCAAGGCATGAAAGGGATAACGAATCCAGTTGTTTGTGCATCCGTTTCCAGTAATTGCGCACCCAACTCACTCAGGTGCTTCGCTATATAACATTTGACGTTGTCTGTAAGCTTGAGTTAATTTGCACATAACAAATCATACAATGATGGAAAGACCTGTGTGTTGTCCCTGTTAATGCAGACAGAGAAGAGCTCCAACTTCTTAATCATACCCTCAATTTTGTCCCGCACGGTTGTGGAGAGTCCCTGTAATCCTAGAGTCAGATCATTCAGGCGGAAAAAAACATCACCCAGATAGGCAAGACGTGTGAGAAATTCATCTTCATGCAAGCTGTCAGACAAGTGAAAATCATGGTCAGTAAACAAACCTTTAAGCTCATCTCTCAATTTAAAAAAAAGTGTCAATACTTTGCCCCTTGATAACCAGCACACTTATGTATGTTGTAAAAGTGTTGCCTGGTCACTGCCTATATCATTGCATAGTGCAGAAAATACACAAGAGTTCAGGGGCCTTGCTTTAACAAAGTCAACCATTTTCACTGTAGTGTCCAAAACGTCTTCCAAGCTGTCTTCCAAGTAGCCCCGTTGGAAAATATAAATGGACTGTTTGAAAATGTGAAGGAAAAAAAGGTTTTAAAAATATATATATATATTTTATCTATTTAAAAAAAAAAGTGAATCACATTTTTATTTGGCGTACCTCTGACGGCATTGTGTTCCCCAGTTCCCCAGTTTGGGAATACCTGGTCTAGGGCATTGGCTAGTCTGATGTAGTGTGTGTGTCTGTGCCTATCTGTGCGTGTGTGTACGTGTGTGTATGTGTGTGTGTGTGTGTGTGTGTGTGTGTGTGTGTGTGTGTGTGTGTCTGTCTGTGTGTCTGTGTGTCTGTTTGTGTGTGTTTGTGGGTGTATGCATTGCCTGTAAGTGTGCCCTCTGTCTTTTCTCATGGCTTCTACAACTTGATGGAGTGGAGCTTTGGCCTCCTCCAGCTCAGCAGCTCCAGAGAGAATGGACAGACAGAGAGAGAGGGATAATGACATGGGGTGCTAGGTCCATAGGGTCATCTTCCTCTACTCTACTGATACTCTGGCTGGCTAGATTCCTCCCTGTCCTCCCCTGCTTCCACCGTGATGGATAGTAACCAGAATAAGGCTGATACTTTGAGTTTTTTTTTAGGAGATTTTGTTCCCTCTCACTCTCCCTGGGATGTGAAGTAGAGTGGAAAAGTTAAGAGCGGCAGAGATGAACTTTGTGAAATTCAATCATGGAGCGGAGGCCAGAGGAGGCGTGAGGTCCCCTGTCCACAGACAGCCTTTTAAATTACACAGAATTAATTAATGTCACAAATGACAATGGCCTGAATTTGTAGGGAGCAATTATCTACATCGCTATCCCATGTGATGGGAGCAATTATCCACCCCAATGGGTACAAAATGTGACCAACATTTGGGACCACTAATAGTATTGGTAACAAGGGCATTGGTTTTTTGTAATTACTTAGACCTACTATCCAAAAACAAATATGATAATATGAAACCTGAACTTTTCATACTGTCCCAATATTATGTAGGTACAGTATAACAGCAATGGGGAGTGTAATCAAAGTCTCTATCTCCTGTGCATTCCAGCGGGGCATGAAACAAATCTCCTACAGTGAATGTTTTGTTTTCCTAGTGTAACAAGGACACAATGATATTCTCCCTTCATCTCCCCTCCTAACTCACCAAAAGGCAATTTGTTTCTCTCAACACCGGATTGTGTTTCTGAGCCTCCCTGGCCTCTCCTCACAGCCCTGTCTTCCTCTGTCACTAGGTCTTATTGTGTCAGCTACACACACTCACAGTGTCCTATATCATCGGGTCACACATCTCCAACAGGACGAAACACAGACACACACAGAGGCAAGAATGCATTCACACACACAAACAGGTGGATAGTGTGGATGGTGTGTGTGTGTGTGCGTGTGTGTGTGTGTGTGTGTGTGTGTGTGTGTGTGTGTGTGTGTGTGTGTGTGTGTGTGTGTGTGTGTGTGTGTGTGTGTGTGTGTGTGTGTGTGTGTGTGAACCGTGATGCTTTCTGAGCAGGTGTGCACAGCAATTCAAGATTAGGCTTCCCGCTACACTGCCTCTGTTTCTCTGAGTTGTACAAATCTAGATTTATGTGTGTTTTGGGGCTCTACTGAGGCACAGAAAAATGACAGAAATCTGCAGAGTTTTTCACAGTGCGGGATCATGGATACCTTAACTGTGTAGGTACCACAGAGAATAAATACATGGAACGGCTTATGATACTGTTCTTCCTAGATCACCCACAGCCACAGGCCTCTATGTCGTCATCGTGGAAAACCCTCTGTTCATAGTTAATGTACTGCAACATGCTCCTTCTAAGGCCTTTTTACATATACAATATAACATTCACTGTATCTTCTGTTCTACCCATTGGGAAATACACAACCTTAAAGATTAACCACAGCAAGAGCAACAACATCGCCAACAATAAGGATAATACCAAAAACTAGCTCCCTAACCAATAATAATCATCGATATTACTTGGATATTATTATATTTTATTATCCCTGATAATCTATTTTTATAATAATGAGCCGGCAGTATGCTGTTGAAACTCATTAAAAACAAGCCCCTGTTGTAAAACCCTACATCCATCTTACTCACTCACACACACACACGCACGTACGCACGCAGGGCACGCACATACACGCACGCACACAAACTTCCCAACATCCATCATCCTACTGGGTCTCCAGCGGGAGCCAACGGTGGGACAATCTGCCCATTCCTCTCCCAACCAAACGCTGCTTTGTTGACAAGCAAGTGTGTTCCCAGATAATTGGTTTTAGCTTCATGCCGGACAAGTTAATTAATTTTAATTACTGGCAGGCATCCACTTGGGGTCAAATGGAGGGAGAGAGAGAGAGAGAGATGGAGTGACAGGCAAGACAGAAGTAGAAGTTTGTGGTTTGTTAGGCTGTTTGTGTTCTTCCTCCGAGCGTACAGTGAAATGTATGTTCGTCTGACGTCACTACTCTGATAGGCTGAGCTGGGCTTAAAAACAGTCATACGTCAGCTTTGTCTTGACATGACAGAACAGCAGTGTGTGCAGGTTACCTGTTGGGTTCAAACAAGGACAGGAGATTACGGGTTACCTTCAGTGGGTAAGTGTTGCCCACAGTACTAATATCCATTCACAGCAGCACTATAGAAGTAAAGGACGCATAGCAGGCTCGACCATCATTTTAACGAGGGAACAAATCCAAGAAGTATTTTGAAACCGAGAATGTGTTATTATAAAAATAGATTATATAGGATAATAAAATAATGACAACATTAAACATAGTGGCACCAAGCTGGCACCAATCAGAATACACACACACACTCGCGTGCATACTGTTTCACCCACTTCATACAGTATGTACGTATATAATATAATATACTGTACTGTATTATATTTACACACATATAATGCTGTGTTTTGTATGTAAACATTATTGAAGTGACCAGTGTTCAATGACTAGAGTACAGTATATATGTACATACTGTATGAAGTGGGTAAAACAGTATGTGTGTGTGTGTGTATTCTGATTGACGACAGCTTAGTGCCACTGTGTTTAATGTTGTCATTATTTTATGAATGACAGTCCACAGGCACGACATCAGTGGATATTACAAGTTATTTGCTTTAGGACTAGGAATGTTATATTAATTCGGAGCTGATTCATTATTCATTTATATATTCATCAGGTTTGGAGTAGAGTCAACAGCAGCTGTGGAGGGCGATGTGTGTCTGGTTATTTCAACAAGTCAATTATTTGACCAATATGAGAGCTTGGACTATGAGTTTGGTATATTGGTATGTTTTATGTGATTGTCTTTGATGTGCTAACATAAACCACACTGATTTACTGGTATGCCCATTTTCAGCACACACCCCTTCCCAATAGCTACACAAATTCCCATTAACTCTGTAATCGACTGGGTCATTGATTGGTTAATTGAATTGTTCATTGATTGGTTAATTGATTGGAATCGCTGATCTGTGCCCCTACGGCCCACCAGAGACACCCTAGGGATTGTGGGATTTGTGTCAACATTCTCCCTCGCTCCGCCACGCTGTCTCATTCTTTCATCGCTTCCTCCACTTTTCCTCTCTAAACCGTGAAGCATGAGATTGGATTTATTCTGTAATAGAATAAAGCACATTGTTTCTCATTGGTGCAGAGAAAGCGAGGATATAACCGAAACAGCGCCGACTTGCCTGGTTGGGAAAGTTGATCAAAAGCGTCATATCCAAGAAGGAAGAATGGTGTTGTTGTTTTTTGGTCAAAATCTATTGAGTTTGTTTTTATTAAAAATAGAATTCCTTTCATTTCCTGGTGGTGCTCATATTGATTTGATCTAAGCTGATGCAGTTTGCTTTAGAAGTGAAAGAGGAGGGAATGAAACAGGTAATCTTCAAGAGATCAAAGAACAAGGTTGACACAGCTATTTCCAGGGATTTATGTAACTTAACAAAGTCTACAATGATTAGGATGAAGTTTACCCCTAGACACTGCTCTAAGGTCAGTTTTGTGTTTTCCCGTAATAGTTTAAGGGAGCTAAGCTGATCCTAGATTTGTGCTCTCAGGCAGCTTCATACCTAGAGCAATAGAAAACGTTGTGATTCATACCCTCAATTCGGGCCATTGTTGTGGACTGAAAGTAATGAAGAATAACCTGTATTGTTCATATTCAACCTTCACCAATGTGAAACTCCATCTGTAGTTTTAATTGAACACGTTTCTCTGTTATCCCTAATGTCCATTATTCTGTCTCGCCCTTTCACTCCTCTTCTCTGCTTTATAGTCTTACGGAATAGAGTCACATGATCAGTTCATGAACTATTAGCTTCAGTGACACCATAAAAATAGCATCTTTCAGTTTGACATCAATCCGCAGTCAACTTATTGTTTCGTTATCCTGCTATTTAATGTTGAATATTATTTTTTTTGATGTTCACATGGGAACGCAAGGACAATATATTACAGGTTTGTTTTAGATCAAGCGATGAGAATGGAAGGTCAGGACACATGGTTCTCAGTGTAGTATATTAATGACTGTCTTTAGGAAACTGAGAAAGTAGCTCTGCTGCCCTTTAGATCAATTTACACTCTTGACTTTTCTGGGCCGGTACAGAAAAGTCTCACACAATTTATTGTTCACTCGGTTGCATGCAGAAACACACACACACTCAGCTAGACCAGACATGATCAATACATCCTGCCTCTCACATCAGATGAACAACTCTTGGTGCTGGAGTGCCACAGTGTCTGCAGCCTGAGGTGCATGCCAGACAACTCCTCATCTAACCAATCACCATCCTGACTGAATCAATTAGGATGCTCATTCAACCAATCACAGGTCCTGATGGAACCAATCTAGCCTCCTGTCTTCCAGGGTCAGGGTTGAAGTTGGTGGGTTAGTGACTGGGTGGAAAAGAAGACTGAAGCGCCCAACGATCAGGGCTTGGAAATGTAACTTGTTGAGAAGAATTTGTTGCTGTGTGTGGTTGAGTGATAGAAAATAATAGGGAAGAAATAAATAGAATACGTTTGGTTGAGAGGCAACAGTGTTACAGTTACCACAATCGGTAAGAAATAGTTTTAAATATACTTTTTGCAAGAAGGCGGCAGTGAGGGAGTTATACTGATCAAACACTGAATGTGAATGAACTGTACGCCTGTATCTAAACTAACCTTATTAAAAAAACATTCAACTCAAAGAAAACAGCAAGGGTTCTCTTCAGAGACTTTCGCTCTGTAGGCAGAGTCAGGAGAATAGTCAGGACAATGCTAACAAGTGTTCCACCCCCAGTTGTGTTCCTCTCCAGTGTTATACAGTACTGTCAATATGAGACATCAACTCAATCACAACAGACAAAGGAGCTGACGAATCACATCTGTTTCAGGTGTCTTGTATTTTAATAGAGTGTTCTGTAACGTCAGCGGAGCTAGTGAAGGTGGCACATCAAACAGACAGTGGGAGTGGACACATCATCTTCAATCACACATCAGAGGAGTGATGGATCAAAGTTATCCTAGTCCACACACATGCAGGTCAGAAAGAGGAATGCATGCATACTCACAGACAGTCACATGCAAGCATACAAGCACGGGCACATGTACGCACATACTCAAACACAACTCTCTAAGGCCCTGCTCTAATTCTGCTGTACCCTTGTACACGCGCTCCAAGGATACTCCCTAACATGAGTCAGTTTGTCAGATATTAACTTGGATTCTGTGAGTTGGTCTGACTGCCAGTCATCTCATAATAACACGGCTCTGTAACACTTTCCTCTGACGTGTTTAAGTTTAACAGCAAGTGTAGGGCGTCCTACGACCACATCATGATCCAATTCAAATGTAAATTCTACATTCTGCTGACAACTGAGGAACAAAGGGGCTGCTAGACAGGAAGTGTGTTTTACAGAGGCTTCCGTAGTGTCTGTAAGCAGGTGAACTCAGACAGACCGAGGCCTCGCTGGATAAAGGTCAGATTAGCATAAGGCCCAAGGTCATGGGCGTTCAGGTGTCGCTCAGGCAAGATATTGTCACTTTAAGGGATCAGCAGGTGATCTTTGACTCCTGGTATTTGCCCGGCTGCTACTCTCGTTCCCCTTCATAAGCACGTCTTATCTTTGTGAATAACAGAACTTGTCCAGGCTGTTGAAAGCTTTGCGATAAGACGAAACTACGCTTCACACCTTGTGTCTACAACTGGTGAGCCTTTAAACGATGTAAAAGGTATGCTGAGATGTTGTACACTCAAATGATAGTGATTCAACATCTTAAGGTGGCAAAATTCACCGTTACACAACCGTTTTAGAATGTCCAGGATATCCAGCAAATCTCAACAGCCACTGGAGTGATGTGTCACCTCTACAGGTATATCTGGAGCCCACCTTAAACTGCAGAGGAAAGAGTGGCAGTGTAGATGAATGACTTATGCTAGCATTAAAGCCATGGAGGTTCTCAGCCGCCAACAGAGTTTTTAATTTCCACCCGTCGTGATTCACTGTAAGCTTCATCGTATGTCACGAATCCACTCGCCCGGAGAACAACTTTCCACTCAGTGAAAATGTTTGGGGATAACTTACGCAGAACAAATCGTCTCCAATGACCAACAAATTACCACAGGGCAAGAGGTATTGCTGCTATATATGCTGTAGTCCTACTCTGGTGGGTACCAATAATGTAGTAATCAAACCAAGACTAGAGCGTAGTCCTACTTCTGACCTAACAAGAGCATTGAGTCTATAACTAACACGATGAACCACATTACTCCTCCATTTCATTAAGATGTCTGGAGTTGTCATTAAGTATTGTGTTGTCTTTGCAGGATCTGTCTTCAACTTAACAATAAGATAATATCTAAACAACCTCTCTATTGTTCACTGTGTTCATCCTCCTTTTATGAATCTCAGACGACTTCACACACAGAAAAGGAGTCTTATCCCAGACAGATTAGATCTATTGTGTTTGGTTGAACGGTGAGGTCGTTATTATGTTTTCAACACTTGGTGTATAGGAGCGCTCATTTGGTACCCGTGCTTCAACCCAGATTTTTAATTTAATTTCACTAGGCAAGTCAGTTAAGAACAAATTCTTATTTACAATGATGGCCTACCCTGGCCAATTGTGCACCAGCCAATCACGGCCGGATGTGATACAGCCTGGATTCGAACCAGAGACTGCAGTGACGCCTCTTGGACTGAGCTGCAGTGCCTTAGACCGCTGCACCACTCAGGAGCGTTGGGTAAACAACAGGGCATAGTGTGTGTCTGTCTGTGGGTGTGTGTGTGTTTTGCAACACAGCCGTTAATCGTGACATTTCCAGCTGACAAGAGAGTGTATTGGTCCACAGATGGTGCTGTAGAAATGCCAATGTAATGGGACTGATTGGAGTAGCTCATCATTCTAACTCTCTCTCTCTCTCTCTCTCTCTCTCTCTCTCTCTCTCTCTCTCTCTCTCTCTCTCTCTCTCTCTCTCTCTCGTAAAACATAACTCACTCTCCCTTCCAACCCTACAGCATCATTTTCTCCCTATCTCCTCCCTTAAACATCATTCTCTTTCACACGTTCCTAAAAAATCCCTCTCCCTTTCTCATTTGTCCCTACACATCAGTCACTTCTGCACTCGTTTCTTTAAAACCTTCCAATCCATCCAGAATGGGCCTTTCTGCCCCCAGACATGACACAGTGAGCACTGATGCATCACCACCATGTTTATGGCTGGCAATGGAGCACAGAATCATGAAGAGACTAGGGGAATATACACACTTATGGACTTAAACAGAAGTATACATGTTCATTCTGTTGCATTGTATTGTATTTTATTCCGTTTGAAATGCCTTGAGATGTCAGACTTGTATAGAAAATGTTAAATGTTAATGCTGAAAATAACATGAGCATATTGGAATGGAATAATAGGCACTGAACAATTAATGAAGGTCAGAGGGGTAAAAGCAGTCTAATTACTGATAATGTGGTGTTCTACATCTCGGTAGTCTGTTTCTATTAAAACTGTATACGTATCACAGTATAGTATCCGCTCACAATTAGTTCATAATTGTGCTCAGTCGTTAAAAGGTCTCGGTTGCTTTTAATTCATAAAGGTCAGGCTGGTGGCTTACTATTCCATCTTCCATGTTACTTAACATAGTTTGTTTACATAACGATTCATATCACATATGGTCTCCAAAGCAATTAAGTCTGAATTTACAGCTTTTAGTTGCATGGCAAGCTCTACATCCCCCCGAATTCTCTAGTGTCAAACCCTCAGTAGAGGCAAACTCTGATTCCACGTTTCCTTTTAATCCGTTAATACCAGCGCTAATGAACAGGCGATAACAGGGTACTCAGGCGTCTGATAAGCTGGAGTAGGAAAAAGAGAGAATGAGAAAACAGAAAGAATAAAGATGGAGGAAGGAAGAGGCCGAGAGAATATAAATTCAGGATGAGTCACACACACACATATACACACACATGCACACATGCACACACACACACAAAACATGAACATGCAAGCACACGTGCAAACAAACACATGCAAACATACGCCCACACTCAGCTCTTCGGGCACAAGCCTCTTAAAAGCAGCTAGCTATACTTCACTTGAACTTTTCCATCATAAGGCTTACATTAAACAGTCATTATATTATGACAAATGCTATAAACACAGTTAAAAGTGGATGTTGTCTTTGTAGAACTGACCAGAAGATATATGGAGACTGACAATAACGCAAGCTGTCACAGTATTCATTGAATGTAGTCTACAGTAGTGTACATACACAGCTACTTACAGTATCCTGTGGTTTATGTCATGTAATGTAAAGTCAGTCAAACTGATGTTAGCTAACGAAATAGCCTTACCCAGATTATACCATTTCAAAATAACTTCTACATTTAGAGCCTGATTGCTCTATGGTACCTCTGAATGATTGCTTTACTGTCGTTGCGCGTACAGTGGCTTGTGTAAGCATTTTTCCTATTTTGTTGCCTTACAACCTGGAATTAAATTAGATTTTTGGGGGGTTTGTATCATTTGATTTACACAACATGCCTACCACTTTGAAGATGCAAAGTATTTGTTATTGTGAAACAAAAAAGAAATAAGACAAAAAAACAGAAAACTTGAGCGTGCATAACTATTCACCCCCCAAAGTCATCAAAAAATATATATATATATTTCACCTTTATTTAACCAGGTAGGCAAGTTGAGAACAAGTTCTCATTTACAATTGCGACCTGGCCAATATAAAGCAAAGCAGTTCGACACATACAACAACACAGATTTACACATGGAGTAAAACAAACATACAATCAATAATACAGTAGAAAAATAAGTCTATACAATGTGAGCAAATGAGGTGAGATAAGGGAGGTAAAGGTAAAAAAAAGGCCATGGTGGTGAAGTAAATACAATATAGCAAGTAAAACACTGGAATGGTACATTTGCTGTGGAAGAATGTGCAAAGTAGAGATAGAAATATAAGGCGCAAAATAAATAAATACATTTTGTAGTTCGTTCCAGTCATTGGCAGCAGAGAACTGGAAGGAGAGGAGAGGCGGCCAAAGGAAGAATTGGTTTTGAGGGTGACCAGAGAGATATACCTGCTGAAGCGCGTGCCACAGGTGGGTGCTGCTATGGTGACCAGCGAGCTGAGATAAGGGGGTATTTTTACCTAGCAGGGTCTTGTAGATGACCTGGAGCCAGTGGGTTTGGCGACGAGTATGAAGCGAGGACCAGCCAACGAGAGCGTACAGGTTGCAGTGGTGGGTAGTATATGGGGCTTTGGTGACAAAATGGATGGCACTGTGATAGACTGCATCCAATTTATTGAGTTAGGGTATTGGAGGCTATTTTGTAAATGACATCGCCGAAGTCGAGGATTGGTATGATTGTCAGTTTTACAAGGGTATGTTTGGTAGCATGAGTGAAGGATACTTTGTTGCGAAATAGGAAGCCAATTCTAGATTTAACTTGGGATTGGAGATGTTTGATGTGAGTCTGGAAGGAGAGTTTACAGTCTAACCAGACACCTAGGTATTTTTAGTTGCCCACATATTCTAAATCAAATCAAATCACATTTTACTTGTCACATACACATGGTAAGCAGATGTTAATGCGAGTGTAGCGAAATGCTTGTGCTTCTAGTTCCGACAATGCAGTAATAACCAACGAGTAATCTAGCTAACAATTCCAAAACTACTACCTTATACACATAAGTGTAAAGGGATAAAGAATATGTACATAAAGATATATGAATGAGTGATGGTACAGAGCGGCATAGGCAAGATGCAGTAGATTGTATTGAGTACAGTATATACATATGAGATGAGTATGTAAACAAAGTGGCATAGTTAAAGTGGCTAGTGATACATGTATTATATAAAGATGCAGTAGATGATATAGAGTACAGTATATACGTATACATATGAGATAAATAATGTAGGGTAAATAATGTAGCATTGTTTAAAGTGGCTAGTGATATATTTTACATCAATCCCATCAATTCCCATTATTAAAGTGGCTGGAGTTGAGTCAGAGTGTTGGCAGCAGCCACTCAATGTTAGTGGTGGTTGTTTAACAGTCTGATGGCCTTGAGATAGAAGCTGTTTTTCATTCTCTCGGTCCCAGCTTTGATGCACCTGTACTGACCTCGCCTTCTGGACGATAGAGGGGTGAACAGGCAGTGGCTCGGGTGGTTGTTGTCCTTGATGATCTTTATGGCCTTCCTGTGACATCGGGTGGTGTAGGTGTCCTGGAGGGCAGGTAGTTTGCCCCCGGTGATGCGTTGTGCAGACCTCACTACCCTCTGAAGAGCCTTACGGTTGTGGGCGGAGCAGTTGCCATACCAGGCAGTGATACAGCCTGACAGGATGCTCTCGATTGTGCATCTGTAGAAGTTTGTGAGTGCTTTTGGTGACAAGCCGAATTTCTTCAGCCTCCTGAGGTTGAAGAGGCGCTGCTGCGCCTTCTTCACAATGCTGTCTGTGTGGGTGGACCAATTGAGTTAGTCTGTGATGTGTACGCCGAGGAACTTAAAACTTACTACCCTCTCCACTACTGTTCCATCGATGTGGATAGGGGGGTGTTCCCTCTGCTGTTTCCTGAAGTCCACAATCATCTCCTTAGTTTTGTTGACGTTGTGTGTGAGGTTATTTTCCTGACACCACACTCCGAGGGCCCTCACCTCCTCCCTGTAGGCCGTCTCGTCGTTGTTGGTAATCAAGCCTACCACTGTTGTGTCGTCCGCAAATTTGATGATTGAGTTGGAGGCGTGCGTGGCCACGCAGTCGTGGGTGAACAGGGAGTACAGGAGAGGGCTCAGAACGCACCCTTGTGGGGCCCCAGTGTTGAGAATCAGCGGGGTGGAGATGTTGTTACCTACCCTCACCACTTGGGGGCGGCCCGTCAGGAAGTCCAGTACCCAGTTGCACAGGGCGGGGTCGAGACCCAGGGTCTCGAGCTTGATGACGAGTTTGGAGGGTACTATGGTGTTAAATGCTGGGCTGTAGTCGATGAACAGCATTCTCACATAGGTATTCCTCTTGTCCAGATGGGTTAGGGCAGTGTGCAGTGTGGTTGAGATTGCATCGTCTGTGGACCTATTTGGGCGGTAAGCAAATTGGAGTGGGTCTAGGGTGTCAGGTAGGGTGAAGGTGATATGGTCCTTGACTAGTCTCTCAAAGCACTTCATGATGACGGAAGTGAGTGCTACAGGGTGGTAGTCCCGCAGCAAGTCAGAACCGTCCAGAGTAGTGATGTTGGATGGGCAGGCAGGTGCAGGCAGCGATCGGTTGAAGAGCATGCATTTAGTTGTACTTATATTTAAGAGCAATTGGAGGCCACGGAAGGAGAGTTGTATGGCATTGAAGCTTGCCTGGAGGGTTGTTAACACAGTGTCCAAAGAAGGGCCAGAAGTATACAGAATGGTGTCATCTGCGTAGAGGTGGATCAGAGACACCAGCAGCAAGAGCAACATCATTGATATATACAGAGAAGAGAGTCGGTCCAAGAATTGAACCCTATGGCATCCCCATAGAGACTGCCAGAGGCCCGGACAACAGGCCCTCCAATTTGACACACTGAACTCTATCAGAGAAGTAGTTGGTGAACCAGGCGAGGCAATCATTTGAGAAACCAAGGCTATCGAGTCTGCTGATGAGGATGTGGTGATTGACAGAGTCAAAAGCCTTGGCCAGGTCAATGAATACAACTGCACAGTATTGTTTCTCAATGGCGGTTGGCGGTTAAGATATTGTTTCTCGATGGCAGTTATGATATCGTTTAGGACCTTGAGCGTGGCTGAGGTGCACCCATGACCAGCTCTGAAACCAGATTGCATAGCGGAGAAGGTATGGTAGGATTCGAGATGGTCGGTAATCTGTTTCTTGACTTGGCTTTCGAAGACCTTAGAAAGGCAGGGTAGGATAGATATAGGTCTGTAGCAGTTTGTGTCAAGAGTGTCCCCCCTTTGAAGAGGGGGATGACCGCAGCTGCTTTCCAATCTTTGGGAATCTCAGACGACACGAAAGAGAGGTTGAACAGGCTAGTAATAGGGGTTACAACAATTTCATCCGATAATTAGTTTAGAAAGAAAGGGTCCAGATTGTCTAGCCCGGCTGATTTGTAGGGGTCCAGATTTTGCAGGTCTTTCAGAACATCAGCTGACTGGATTTGGGAGAAGTAGAAATGGGGAAGGCTTGGGCGAGTTGCTGTGGGGGGTGCAGTGCTGTTGACCGGGGTAGGGGTAGCCAGGTGGAAAGCATGGCCAGCCATAGAAAAATGCTTATTGAAATTCTCAATTATAGTGGATTTATCGGTGGTGACAGTGTTTCCTATCCTCAGTGCAGTGGGCAGCTGGGAGGAAGTGTTCTTATTCTACATGGACTTTACAGTGTCCCAGAACTTTTTTGAGTTTGTGTTGCAGGAAGCAAATTTCTGCTTGAAAAGCTAGTCTTAGCTTTTCTAACTGCCTGTGTATATTGGTTTCTAGCTTCCCTGAAAAGTTACAAATCACGGGGGCTGTTCGATGCTAATGCAGAATGCCATAGCATGTTTTTTGTTGGTTAAGGGCAGTCAGGTCTGGAGAGAACCAAGGGCTATATCTGTTCCTGGTTCTAAATTTCTTGAATGGGGCATGCTTATTTAAGATGGTGAGGAAGGCATTTAAAAAAAATAACCAGGCATCCTCTACTGATGGGATGAGATCAATATCCTTCCAGGATACCCCGGCCAGGTCCAATAGAAAGCCCTGCTCGCTGAAGTGTTTCAGGGAGCGTTTGACAGTGATGAGTGGAGGTCGTTTGACCGCTGACCCATTACGGATCCAGGCAATGAGGCAGTGATCGCTGAGACATTGGTTAAAAACAGCAGAGGTGTATTTAGAGGGCAAGTTGGTTAGGATGATATCTATGAGGGTGCCCGTGTTTATGGCTTTGGGGTGGTACCTGGTAGGTTCATTGATAATTTGTGTGAGATTGAGGGCATCAAGCTTAGATTGTAGGATGGCTGGGGTGGTAAGCATGTTCCAGTTTAGGTCGCCTAGCAGCACAAGCTCTGAATATAGATGGGGGGCAATCAGTTTACATATGGTGTCCAGAGCACAGCTGGGGGCAGAGGGTGGTCTATAGCAGGCGGCAATGGTGAGAGACTTGTTTTTAGAGAGGTGGATTTTTAAGAGTAGAAGTTCAATTTGTTTTGGTACAGACCTGGATAGTAGGACAGAACTCTGCAGGCTATCTTTGCAGTAGATTGCAACACCGCCCCCTTTGACTGTTCAATACTTTGTAGAGCCATCTTTTGCAGCAATTACAGCTGCAAGTCTCTTGGGGTATGTCTCTATAAGCTTGGCACATCTAGCCACTGGGATTTTTGCCCATTCTTCAAGGCAAAACTGCTCCAGCTCCTTCAAGTTGGATGGGTTCCACTGATGTACAGAAATCTTTAAGTCATACCACAGATTCTCAATTGGATTGAGGTTTGGGCTTTGACTTGACCGTTCCAAGACATTTAAATGTTTCCCCTTAAACCACTCGAGTGTTGCTTTAGCAGTATGCTTAGGGTCATTGTCCTGTTGGAAGGTGAACCTCCGTCCCAGTCTCAAATATCTGGAAGACTGAAACAGGTTGAGAAGAAAAGGACTTGAGTTCCTGTACGTTACCACAATCACACCATTAGTTGTTAATTAAACAAACCCCTCTGCCTTTTTTCTCAAGAGAGTTCTTTCTTCCTGTCAGCACGATGGATGGAGAACCATGCTGGGTGAATGACAGGGCAATATATCCGGAGAGAAAAATGATTCCGTAAAACAGAGTATGTAACAGTCCCTGATGTCTCTTTGGAAGGAGATCCTCACCCTGAGCTCATCTACTTTATTGTCCAGGGACTGAATATTAGCGAATAATACAAGTAAAATCAGAAGCGGTGGAGTCTGACTAGGGCCCCACTGCTTTAGCAGTATGCTTAGGGCCATTGTCCTGCTGGAAGATGAACCTCCGTCCCAGTCTCAAATCTCTGGAAGACTGAAACAGGGTTTCCTGAAGAATTTCCCTGTATTTAGCGCCATCTATCATTCCTTCAATTCTGACCAGTTTCCCAGTCTCAGCTGATTAAAAACATCCCCACAGCATGATGCTGCCACCACCATACATCCCTGTCGGGGTGATGAGAGGTGTTGATTTTGCTCCAGACAAAGCATTTTCCTTGATGGCCAAACAACTCAATTTTAGTCTCTTCTGACCAGAGTATCTTCTTCCATATGTTTGGGGAGTCTCCCACATGCCTTTTGGCAAACACCAAACGTATTTGCTTATTTTTTCTTCAAGCAATGGCTTTTTTTCTGGCCACTTCCATAAAGCCCAGCTCTGTGGAGTGTACGGCTGAAAGTGGTCCTATGGACAGATACTCCAATCTCCACTGTGGAGCTTTGCAGCTCCTTCATGGTTATCTTTGGTCTCTTTGTTGCCTCTCTGATTAATGCCCTCCTTGCCTGGTCTGTGAGTTTTGATGGGCGGCCCTCTCTTGGCAGTTTTGTTGAGATGCCATATTCTTTCCATGTTTTAATAATGGATTTAGTGGTGCTCTGTGGGATGTTCAAAGTTTCTGATATTTTTTTATAACCCAACCCAAGTTATTTTTTTCATTTCACTTCACCAGTTTGCACTATTTTGTGTATGTACATTACATGAAATCCAAATAAAAATCAATTTAAATTACAGGTTGTAATGCAACAAAGTAGGAAAAACGCCAAGGGGGATGAATACTTTTGCAAGGCACTGTATGTGCTTGCTGTACCTAAGTTCCTGTGAAACAAGGGGAAGGCATTAAGTGTCTATTTGCAGGTTATCTGATGAGAACACTGTGATTTATTCAATAGGGAGATGAGGACAAACTCTTCATATTACTGCTGTTGCCTATCACATTCTTAAGCCAATACATTTCTGTGAGTGTGTGTGTGTGTTTCAAAAGTCAATCAATTGTTGCCCAGACCAACA
The DNA here is from genome assembly GCF_036934945.1 of Oncorhynchus masou masou. Classification (NCBI taxonomy): domain Eukaryota; kingdom Metazoa; phylum Chordata; class Actinopteri; order Salmoniformes; family Salmonidae; genus Oncorhynchus; species Oncorhynchus masou. The sequence goes on along the minus strand of NC_088241.1, from coordinate 50,786,684 downwards.
GAGCTGACAGGAGTTTGGCTGGCCATCTCTTAGTTTAGCGTGTTTGTGTGTACAGTATGCGTGTGTGTGTGTGCGTGCCTGCTGTTAATTTCCAAAGCAGAATGATTACTGCAAATTAAGCATTTACTGAAAATGTAGTGCCGCAGATAGGTTAGAGGGGAAAAGTTATATTGTTCCTGCACAGTGGAATAACATCTTAAACCGTTTAAAATATTATCTTTAGTCATGGTACTCATAGGCGTCCCCAACTGAAATGATTTAGGGGAGAAGAAAAATAACTAAAAGCTCTCAACACTTTCTCCATCTTCACCCCTGGCAGGAATGTGCTCTCGTGCGGAATTAAAAAACACAAGGTGTGTTATTTCCATGGATGCCAAATACCTCTCCAAAAATACTTGACATTTGATAGGTACCTTAGGCAGGGTATTTGAGAGCAATACCCTGTCCTGAGCCCCAATGACAAAAACAAAACCCAATCTTAATTTGAATTCATGTCTCTGTAATTATTCATTGATTCTCAAGCTGTCAATGATTCTCCGAGGATTTATACAAATGTCATGTGTGGAGCTGTGTGGTGGGGAGGTGTAAGACTACTCTGCATCTTAAATGGCAACCTGTTCCCTTTATAGTGCAATACTTTTCACCAGGGTCCATACGACTGTGGTCAAAAGTAGTACACTATGTAGGGAATAGTTTGACATTTGGGACGTAGCCTATATCTAATATCCCTCCTTAAAAACCCATCTGAAATAGCCTCAACTCCCATTTGTCACCTTTTAATTTATTGCTTATGAAAGAAATGTCACATTTAGTGAGTATGGATTGCAGACATGAATTTCTTACAACGTAAACATTTCACCTGAACTGAACATATTATTTTTCATGTGGGAGTCAGTGTGGTGTACTGCTGAGGTGACAAGCACAAACGACCTTCCCCGCCTCGAATCAGACTGTGTGTGTGTGTGTGTGTGTGTGTGTGTGTGTGTGTGTGTGTGTGTGTGTGTGTGTGTGTGTGTGTGTGTAAGTCCAATTATGCATGTAGGTGTTTTTTCCAAAACTCTTATTCCCTTCTATGTGCATATCTCCAGCTCCAACCTAAGTTCTCAGGAAGAGGAATCAAAAACATTGAAGTCGGTGGCCTTGAGTGTCTAGTGCAGGACTGTGATCTGTAATGTTGAGGCTTTCAGCCCTGAGGAGTGCCTTAATTAAAGTGATGCTACACCGCCTCACATTTAGACAAGGACAAACACAGCATACACAACTAATTTAGCTCTACACCTACGCTACCTAACATTGATTAATGTGAATTGTCAACCAGATGAGATGAATATATAAAATAGCCAAGGGCAATATGTCGTATTCAGAACCTCGGAGAGGAAAGACAACTTAATCTATGTTAGGCTACCTTGAGATAGATATCTGTGGCATGCAATTCGTTTCTAGCTACAGTGCTTGTTTGTAAAGTTTCCAAATGAAAAAGTGTAACTTCTTCTCATACATATGCAATTAGTAAGAGGTGTGTTTGAAAATGTGAGTGTATCCCTTTTAGGGGCATTTATTTGTCCTGACAATTAAAAATAAATCATTGAGTGCAGGCAGCAGTGGCATCGTGCGCTGGGTGAAACTATCACTGCCACCCACGCCTCTGGACTGCCACCCACGCCTCTGGGAACGGCATTGTCTGTTTAACATTTACTAGTCACTATACTTAGCAGTCACCCACCAATAAATAGTATACTGTTTTCAAATCTACTGATCCTAAATAATATGAGCAATCTAAAGCCAATCTGATTAGAATTAGCTCTATCCGTCAAGAGGAAAATAAAACAGATATGCCAAAAACCATAATATAAACTAGCCCTGAGAAACATGGTCAACAGTTGGTGCCTGTAGACTAGGCTACTCCCTGTCAAAGAGACCCTGACAGTGGCTTGGTTGAAATCAAGCAGAGCAACACCTCCCCCTAGTTGCTCAAAAATATCACCACTGGTTGAGGGGGAATTGTGGACAGGAAAAAAAGGGTGTAATTTCAGACTGCACTTAGGGGAATTTCTTGATATCAAGTTTCACCGATAGAGCCCATAGTGGAGGTGTCATAATACCCATAAAAACTCAAACAGGGCAATGGTTCCAATCATTTTCCCACCATTAATTTTTCCAACAGGGAATTTTAGAAACACTTAAAATAAGGGCTGTGTTTCGTGTAGGCTTACCCTGGGTGATGTTTTGATAGCCATGTAAATCAGACAAGGTGACCTCATCAGAAACCATCAGTTTCATAACACTGGAATTGACAAATGGCAGTCACCAAAGGGAGTTTCCGGATATCAAGAAATCACTATATCAGCTCTGTCAAGTTTAAAATACGTTGGAAACCCATTTAACAGCAACAGTTGTTTATGTGCACTACGTCATCAAGCACAGACATTTATCCAGAAGTCAATTTGATGGACTTCTCTGGTTGGAAAATGTGCATATTATTTTTATGGGGATATTAGAATATCCGCAGTAATATCAGTCACCAATTGGATGGAAGCCTAGCTACGGTGAAAAAATGTATTTATGCTGTGAAAAGACAATCACCAGAAACGAGATATGAATGTAATCATATGTTTAATGTACAATTGATTAATCCCCAAAATGTATGAATACCCAACAACAAAATTAAGTCTCAGAAATGCAGAATCAAACTGGGTTCAACTCCCCATAATGCATGTGGCAAGGTTATGAATCTGGGACAGACACACACTGATTTGTCACCACAAAATGGAAGATTATCATAATCATATCATATAACAATATATTTTAAAGTAATTTTAAACTCATCGGCAACCTTTCTATTCTATGCTTAAAGTTATGTTTCAAATGGGTCTCTACATTACTTCCTCCAAGTTCCCCCTGTATTCTTTACTATACATTTTACAACATTGTTATTGGTTGTTTGTCGTTGTAAACACACCAAAAACCTGTTGAAAGGTCATCATGATCAGGCCTGTTAGCTCATCCAGTTACAGCCAATGGAACCAGATAGCTGGGATACTAACGGTTCGTCCCAATAATATCTCCATTCTCCTGAAGTGTGCACTCGCTCACTACTTGCTACAGATCTAAAAGCATTGGATTGGTGGAGGCATGGCTAGTGGGAGTTTCCACCAACTTAGAGCAGTCATTTTCTTCAAATCAGTGAAGGGTAATGAACAAATACACACTTTGGGAGGAAGGAGATTCAAAGTGAGCTCCAACGGTATTGGGACAGTGACACATTTGTTGTTGTTTTGGCTCTGTGCTCCGGCACTTTGGATTTAAAATTATACAATGACTGAGGTTAAAGTGCAGACAGTGAGCATTCATTTGAAGGTATTTTCATCCACATCGGGTGAACCGTTTAGAAATGACAGCACTTTTTTGCACATAGTCACCACATTTTATGGGACCCAACATATTGGGACTATTTCACTTATATGTGTATTAAAGTTGTAAAAAGCATTTGGTCCCATATTCACAGCACGCAATGACTACATCAAGCTTGTGACTACCAATTTGTTGGAAGCATTTGCTGGTTGTTTTAGTTGTGTTTCAGATGATTTGGTGCCCAACAGAAATGGATGGTAAATAATGTATTGTGTCATTTTGAAGTGGATGAAAACACCCTAAAGCTGACAGTCTGCACTTTAACCTCAGCCATTGTATCATTTCAAATCCAAAGTGCTGAAGTACAGAGCCAAAACAACTCAAATGTGACACCGTCCCAATACTTTGAGCTCACTGTAATTGGGACATATTTACTGTAACCCCACAGACTGCATTGACACAGCAGCAATCTTCAATGAATGGATATGACCACAGTTAGGAAAATTCCAAACTACATGACCTGCCTAGAAAAACACTGGACCCTAGTTAAACTTTAAGGTCCAGAGTTTTTGGTCAGAAAAAAAAACTCCTGGCTCCTGGAATGACGCAATAACAGAACATTTATGACATAAGAATAGCCAAAATGGCATAACCAAGCCACTGACAGAGTGAAGAGGGGATTGAGCTCCAATGGACTGAAGATGTTAGCGATCATTATTGTTCTGTGACTGTACAATAATCATCACATTCAACCACTACATTTTTCCAACATGGTTCTTTCATATGGTAGATTTCTTGGAAATGCATTGATCTCTCTCAATCTCTAAGGCAAATGCTGTTGGATGTTACAGATAAAGGCCTGTAGAATAGTCTCTTTTAAATCAGTTCTGAGAAGGTGCTTAGTATAGAACTCTGATGGGGACACTGGAATGGGTGTCTGGACGCAGCACTAAAGGCCGTCATTGGACTCATTGGATATTGGACGATATTGGACGTTATTGTTGCCTTTATCCTCTCCACTGCTGGCTGTTGTGTAAATCTCTCCCTCTAGCCCTCTCTCGTTCCCATGATGCAGTGGGGTGTTCCAGAGGGAAGAGTTGTCCAGCAGTCAAACTCCCCATCAACTCCACAACATTATATCTTATTATTTATCATATTCTTCATCACAACAAATCACTTTCAAACAGTAGAAAATAGAAAACTGTTTTAAAACCTAGAAAAACAAACCAACAGTCTGCCCTCTCGGTTTAGTGAGTGAGCATAGCTGGCAGGGATCGCTGAGGTGAGAAGGCAGGGAGGAGGACAGCACTTGGAAAGGAGGTAAAGAGTCGGTCGGCATCAGGGTTCGTGATTGGTCTAGCTGGGTCAGTCCTCCGAGTGTGATTGGCTGGAGTTGACAGGGCCCTCATGCCGGTTGGGGCTGGGGGGTGTATGGAGGTGGGGCTTCGCTGATGATGCTAGCAGAGTCTCCACCCTCAGAGAGAGGGGGAGGGAGAAGGGCGTGGTGGGAGGGGCGAGAAGTGTCCATGGCGTCGCTCTGGGCAACCTCGCTATACGGAGGAGGTTTCAGGTCATCAGCTGTGGGGTCAGAGGTTAGAGGTCAATAAGCAGAAATACAGAGCCACGCCATGAACATCTGTGTGCAGTCTAAAGAAAAAAGACACTGTAAAGAATGTTGCAATGGTCGACAAACATTCTTAAAACTCAAGTCTCCAACAAATGCTGGCCATCGTTTTTAATTTTAGCAAATAAATGCTGTCCGCTTATAAGCGCCGGGTCAAAAAAGTGAAATGACACATGCACAAATTTGACTCGTCTGCTCCAGTAGAATGTCACAGTATTGCCACCTGGTATCAAATGACTGATCCCTGCATGTGAAAACACAAGTCTGTCTGTAAGCAGCGGGGGAAAAAGATCAGTTCTCCCCTTTTGTAACATTTGCAGTGCGTTCTAAATACAACCACGGTCTTAAATATTTCACAGGGCCACCGGTGACAGAACATACTAATCACAGTAGCTGTAGAGGAACTTCCACACCTCGAGTGATATTAAACGCCAGCCTCCCATACATACCGGCCAACTCAGCAGTTGAAACAAATACATGTCTGGGTTATTAATAGAAGTTTATAGTACTTTGGAATAAAAAAAATTGGGTACACACAACTTCTACATACCTCTATTTGGCATTGTCCTAGAGAATATAGTTTGCGAAATCATAGGAGGAAGTAACCACTCAACAGACTCATATCCTCCCCTACCACATCCTGTTACTGTTCAGTGAGCTGGCTAGAACCGGTTTAGGGGAAAGTTGTTCCTAGATGCTGATCTTGGGTCAGTTTAGCATTTTGCCCACTAAGGGTTAAGGTTAGAATTGGGGGAGGGGAAACTGATTCTAGATCTGTACCTAGGGGAGACTTCACTCCTGAGCGCTAGAACGCCGGGCAACAACCCAGTGACAGGAGAACACGCTAGCCACGCAGGAGGAGGAGGGAATAATAAGGTACTTTTGACAGTGTATTTATGACAAGGAAAGGGACAGTACCAGGACCAGTGTGTGGGTTTTACACTGACATCAGTTACATGTGTGAGTGGAGGAGGCTCTGTGATCATGGAGAGATCTGAGGGGTAAAGGTGTCTTTGATACACAATCACTGAGGGTGAGTGATCTAAGCACTGAAGATCTAAGTGACAGTACAGCCAAGCAGGGAAGTCCTTGTTCATTTTACAATGGGGCTACTAGAGCTCGGTTCCTTTACATCTTGCCTGCTACTGTAGCCAGGAACCACTGGTGGCAATAGTGACTGGGATATGAGGGAAAGAACACTCTCCTTTTGTATGTGACGAAGACAATGCTGTTAGAAATAATGATGTAATTGTGTCACTAAAGAGAGCTTCTGGGAAGAGCAAACGATGAGTCATTTTTTGTATCCAGCTCCTGTGTTATGGCTGGATGTGCGTAATCACTCCTTTCAACAGGGTAAGATGGTGTATCTTTGGCAGCAGTGTGGCTGTGACGGGCCTAAAACAAGCCTTTTGGCAGTGGTTCCAGATGGCCAGCCAAGCAGTGCTTTTATACTGGGAGATGTGTGCTTTTTCTCTCCTGGGCTGTGTTCACGAGGGACCAAAATGAAGCACACAGACAGAAACGGGGAGGGACTACTTCAACTTGTCCAGTAGGGAACTTGTTGTTGCAAAATGTTTTCTGTTCCAAAACATGTTGAACGGTATACACTAATGAATATAACCCTGTTTGTCCCGGTGGTCTGTCAGGCTGCTGCCTCAAGGCTCAAGACCTCAGCACCAGGATGGCAGAATGAACAACCCCTCTGAAGGAGTTAGCTAAGTGAGCTAAACAGTGGTGAAGACAGGCTTACGGTAGCCTTATTAAGTAGCTCCAATGCAATCTTGAGTAGGCTGTAGTATTTGTGAGAGATAAAAGCCATCAACTCTAAGTGTAATGTTAGCCCCTTCTTTAGAGAAGACATGTATGACTTTAAGTGGTGTTTCTATGACCAATTTTCTGCAGTTGTGTCTCGTCACCTAACCATATCCTGTATGTGTTACCTCCAGAGACGGCTTCATATGGTGGAGGCATGTCCATATGAGAGAAGGATGCTGCCGGGGGGCGAGGGGTGGAAGGCTCGCCGACTGACTCCTCATCCTGAACCCCATACCAACTGGGCCAGATAGACGTCTGGGGGATGGGGGGGGGGAGAGAGAAAGAGAAAAGGAATTAATACCACACACACGCACACTTTCATTCTCAACTGGAGTGTGATGATAAACACAAGCTAAACAGAAGCAAAAGCTCACTAGCGGCCAAAAGACAGAATCTTCACCCTGCATCTCCCCGTCTCTCTCCCCCTCCGTCCGTCTCAAGCAGCGCCCTAAATGGCTCACTATTCCCGATATAGTGCACAACTTTTGACCAGAGCCATATGGGGCCCAGCCAAAAGTAACCCACTTTATAGGGTATAGGGTGCTATTTGGGACGCACCCTGTCTCTGGTCTCCCCCTGGCATGTCTCCAGAGCCCTTCGGGGAGGCTGCTGCCTGCCTGCTGGAGTTATGGATGGCTTGGGGGCCTCCTTGCTGAACATTCCATTACAATCTAAACAGGGAGTATCATGCTTTAGACTAGAAGACTGAAAGAGGAGACGGGGTGGCAAACAGAAAAGAGAAGGAGGTTGAGGTGAGCCAGAGAGGGGTACTAAAGCAGTGAGGCAGTAAAGGCTTGGAATGGAGAGCAACAGATCATTCAAGCTGGCTCACTGGGGTGGCTGAAAAGGACCAGGTGGAATCCCAGGGTTTAGAACACTCAGCTTTACCTGGGTTCTGTTCCGAGCACAGCTACATTCTGCCTGACATTCTAATTCGTACATTCTACTTAGGTATGTTAACGGTTAACTGTTAATGGACGAAAATGATATAATGCTTATTGGTCTATAGGTTAATTTGCATCATTTATTGGAATTAAAATTGGCACGTGTATTTTTGTTTGTCGCCATGCATCTTACTTATCACATGCTCAGAGCATAGGGAGCCTAGTTTGAGGAGCGGAATAGCCTATTACCTGTTCTCAAAAGGCTAGTACTGGAGTGAAACGTGCTTCTGTAAGCCCAGTCATTGCGCAACAAATAATTATGAATGAAAATCAAGTGTTAAAAACAGTTGGACGGCCACAATTAAAAATAGCTACTATTTTTATTTCTCAATCAACTCCCGTTGTTTAGAACAGTGCTTTCTCGCGAATTGCATTTTGGCACGTTTTATTCGCTGGTCATTACAGGAGTTGGATGTTCAATAATAGGCTATAGCCTTTTGACTGCAAGGTGATATGCAACAATAGCAAGTCTGTTTCCATTCTAATTACAAATGTCTGTGCATGCATAGTATTTTCTGTTGCTCACGTCATGTTACTGCTTAGATTTTATTTACAGTTTGTTGACCAGTTAATGAGAGTCGGTTAGTCGGCTGTAAAATTGACTGAAAAGTGCATCCCTAATTCTAATTCCAGCCGAACCTAACTGTAAGGTTTGCTAATCCTGTACAAAAATCTCCAGTTATTTGAACTTGGCTTCCTTGTAGAGCCGTTTCATTTCGAGTCCAAATACACTAACAATCAAAAGCAGAACAGGCTTCTGTTCAAACCAAATGTTCAAATCAGATCAAAGGCAGAGATACTAAAGCACACAGTAGTGTCATTACTGGGGAGAGTTTCCAAGAAGAGCTAGCTAGTGGCTGGAATTTCCCCTTAATGACTACAGCCCTCATTCTTAGAATTGGGGCATTTCCGCCATGAGAAAGCTACGCTATAAATAGCTTTAAAAAACGCCTGGAAGACGAGGGGCACCTATAGTAATTCACTAAAGGAAAGGCAAGGACGGTAATAAAGCACAATTGTTATGGTGTGCATGTTGACATTTCACTGCACCTATCCGGTGTTTGTATCAATAAAAAAAGGAGACTACTTGCTCTGAGTAGCCTAACGACTTGGGCCCCTGACAAACTTTGAGACACTTGTTTGAGTAACATAGCATTTGCAGTCCTTTATTCACGTAACGGTGCTCTTTCTATCCAGTCAATCAGAAGGATATAGACCTAGGCCAGGATAGTATGGAACCGTTCTGAGCGCTATTAAAAGGGACAGCAGAGGAGTCGGAGAGAGAGATGTTGAATTTGTTCCCTTATAGATCGTTTGAGCCGGGTTTTGATTCATTACTTCCAGGTGTTCTACGAAGAGCTGTTAAACGTGTTCTAAGAACCTCCGCAGAACACAAAGGCAGAATGTACTGGAAGTAGGGCTGATGTCAGTTTCTATAACGCAACCTTGGTTTTGAAGTCTTCTCCCAGACTATGAAAACTATGAAAACATCAAAGTCACGGGTCAGTGGTTCTCGAGATATTAGTCCACAGAGGACAAAAAACCCCACAACAGATGGTAACACTTGATGTTTAGGGAGAAGTCCCTGTCCAGTACAACAAAGGAATGCAGAAGTTCCATGAATGTCACTTTGAAAACTCCGGGAAACAAGATGTATAGCGTGGTGGTCCGTCCTCTTCTCTAAGGCACTTCTCTTGCCCAGTCCATCTTAGCTGTTCCTATTGGCTCAGAGACTTTCACAAGCTTGGTTTAGATTTTACAAGTGCTGGACAGTCACCGGTAGAAAAACCTACCCCAACATTGGCTCTCACACATCCATTGTAGCCCTTGCACTGCTTCACAAAGCCATGAGACCTTCCAGAGCCCTGACGTTTCAGCAAGGGCACTGTCTCACACACAAACACACCCGTACGTGCACACAAACACACAGACTACTGATACACATATACATGAGCATACACACCTACTAAACAAAGAGTCAACCTGCTGTTAAACACCACAAGACTGGTGGGAAGCTGAGTAATCAACACAGTGAGAAAGCCTCCCATTCTCAGACATTCTGAGTGAAAGTAATTCAGCTAAAACCACAAGCACTTTCAGGAACACAAACTGCCAACCCACCAACACACCAACTCACAAACCTCTGAAAGGGCAACCTTTAGCAACCCTCCTGACCTCTTCTTCTTTACTCAGAGTCAATATGATATGCTTCCCTGCGCATGACTGGAACAAAACAAAGTGATTCTAGTCTCCGAATAACCTGAATTAGTAGGTCTGCATCTCAAAACTATTTTCTCAGAATGTGTGTCTGAGAACCACGTTGCAGACAGGATGCCACCTCCCCCCAAACCTAGTCAAATTGGTTGCTAATTGGTATACAATTACTTGCACATAATCAGCCTTGTATTATGTCAATCCATGGCCTTGGTTTGATGCCCCAATACCACAAATGTCAAAGAACCACTGCTACTTACATTCGGTCTCTCACACGTTTGATGCAGATAGGCCCTCCCTCCCACAATGACTATCTGGGCATTACGAGGGTTGTTGAGGTACGCTGCCAGCTGTCTCTGACGTGAGCGGTACCAGCACACGTAGAAGAAGATCTTGATGATGATGAATACGATGACCACTCTGAAAGTAAACAGAAAGGAGAGAGAAGTAGCAGCAATAATGTCTTATGCTGAAGTTAATGTTGTTCACATTGTAATTCTATCCATCAAATCCTACTGCATCATGTGAATTGAAGTGAATGCAAAATATGTAGAATAGAAATGCAACTAGCTAGCTACTTACATGTACCAGTACAACTCCATATTGAGATCACGAGTTGCAGGGTATCATGGTCCCTGAAACACAAAACCAAAGCAGTATTTAGACATTTCCAGAGGCACAGTCCACGGTGTGTGTTCTTCTAAAACAAGATGACAGAGAGAATTTGTTTACTGTTAACCCAAATGGAAAACTTAGAATGGAAACCATAGCTACATCACCTCTGTGAAGAATAAAGGAGCCCCGTTCAATCTGCAAGACACACGTGGCACAATGTGAGTAACAGTTCAACATCCGATCCAAGGGATGTTGTGCGGTTTTAAACACCATTAACTCGTGGGAGAGGCACTTCAAACTACAGGCTGTTATTTACTCCTCCACCCATGTAGCTGGCCAACTCCACCATGTACTTCACATCAACGGAGTTGAGCGGAGACGAGACTGTGTGTACCGTATCTCCGACTACACCGAGTCGCCGAAGGTCGATACTTCTTAAAAGGACAATTCCACCACTTTATAACCAGTTAATACGCTACTATTACACTGAGTAAATAAAACATTAGGAACATCTGCTCTTTCCATGACATAATGACCAGGTGAAAGCTATGATCCTTATTGATGTCACTTGTTAAATTAATTTAAAATCAGTGTAGATGATGGGGAAGAGACAGGTTAAAGAAGGATTTTTAAGCCTTGAGACAATTGAGACATGGATTGTGTGTGTGCCATTCAGAGGGTGAATGGGCAAGACAAAATATTTAAGTTCCTTTGAACAGGTTATGGTAGTAGGTGCCAGGCGCAACGGTTTGAATGTGTCAAGAACTGCAGTGTTGCTGGGTTTTTCACACAACAGTTTCCCGTGTGTATCAAGAACGGTGCACTACCCAAAGGACATCCAGCCAACTTGACAACTGTGGGAAGCATTGGAGTCAACATTGGCCAGCATCCCTGTGGAACACTTGACATCTTTCCTGAATAATTGAGGCTGTTCTGAGGGCCTAAGGGGTGCATCTCAATATCAGGAAGGTGGTCCTAATGTTTTATACACTCAGTGTATGTCGCAATATATGTGAAAACATTTTTTTTTTTTTAAATTAAAGATATTCGACAAACAATGGACAATATGCAAGAATTCTACAAAAAACAGCAGTGATCAAATACATTTTCACTAAAATGTCAATAATGTAGTCATCAAAATACATAAATCATTTGAAAACATGAATGTGGAAGTTGTTAAAACTCAAAATACTGTATATTCTGATATTTACGTGATAGGAGCCCAAATGTAAAGTAAGTGCCGTGCTTAGAACGTTCAATTCTGTGAGACAGTCTTTTTTATGAAACCCATGAAATCGGTGTATTGATGTGTTCAAATTTGCTCTTTGGTAGAGTGAAGAATACCCATCGCAGAGTAAGATCGATGTGACTTTGCATTGCCAACAAGTATGGGAAAGTACTGAGGTTTTACGTTCATCAGATGTCATTGGACTGAAATATAAAAAGGTAAAATGTTTTCCCTTCGGTCATTCAGATGTTTTCAGTGACACATAAAAAAACATAGCATGTCACCAAGTAGAACTTCGTAGCTACATTTTGGTGTATGGGTTATTAGGGATTGGCACCACCCTTTTTCATGATGAGATGCTAGCTAGCTGTGTGAGGGAGTGTTTGTTGGCTGAAAGCCATTCGCTGAGGTAACGCTCTTGGTCAGAGGCAGCATTATGCCAGGCTGTATTATGCCAGCAGAAAATTTGGTGTTTGATGGTTTTATTAATTCTACCAGAATGCAGTGGTTACAGCCCTACAATCGATAAAACCATCGCTAAATACCAGTGAATTGAAAATGTGTTCTATCTATCTTTAAACAAAACTGTGAGGCAAATCACTGTCTCAGTCAAGGATAATTATTTACTGGAAACAATGCCGTTTATCCTCCCATCACTAGAGTAACTCATCAACACCAAACATAACAATGTAAGCCAACTCTGGTTTATGCTTACCTTAGAAGTAAGCCACAGTATCATTAACAAATATTCATGCTTTTTGCAAAACAGAGTTTGTAACAACTTATGCAACTTTTCATACAAATTAGTTAGTGAATAGCAAAGTTACCTTTCACTTCAATGGTATTTTTAGTCTAATCGTCACCGGTGTGGAAGAACTTGACTGGCCTGCACAGAGCCCTGACCTCAACACCATCGAACAACATTTGGGATGAATTGGAATGCCGACTGCAAGCCAGGCCTAATTGGCCAACATCAGTACCCAACCTCACTAATGCTCTTGTGGCAAGTCCCCGCAGCAATGTTCCAACATCTAGTGGAAAGCCTTCCCAGAAGAGTGGAGGCTGTTGTAGCAGCAAAGGGGGGGACTCCATATTAATGCCCATGACTTTGGAATGAGATGTTCGACGAGCAGGTGTCCACATACTTTTGGCCATGTGGTGCATGATCACCCTACCTTAAATTATTAGTCTTAAATTACTATCAGTAGACCTATGTATTCCATACTGCCTCATTAGCATATTAAGTGCCACATTTCCAAAATATTGCAATTTAATTGAATACATTTTACTTTTATTTGAATCAATTATGTGTTCTACATCAGCCTTGAAAATGTCCTAACAATATGACCAAACTATCTTGAGATATTGGACAAAACGTGTTAAAATTAAGAATTTGGTGCCATTATTGATTTGGGATTAACATTGACCAGTCTGCGACCTTTTGAATATTTTCTGTTCACTTGAAAAAGAAAAATCTCAGCAAAGTCCTATCCTCATGAAATGAAGTGTATTCTGTTCCCTGGAAGCTTCTCAATAACATAGAATACATGAGTAAAACACTAGAACCACTGTTTCATTTTGACCCTTAACACCCAAGTTATATAGATGAAAATGACCGACCATAATTTATTGTATTAGTCATCTCAGGGATCCTTCTGAAAAAACGTAACAGAGAAGCAATTTCTGGTTTTGCTCATCACTAAACAGTCAATAGACATGAAATCATACAATTACACTAAAACTGTTCAGGACATCAGTAAATACTTTATAATAACAACGCAAATGTAGAAAGTGTCGGAGTTGACCTTTAAACCCTTACCGTGTACTTGTCCCTCTGTAGCTGCGTGTATTTGTTTGCTGAAATCTATACTTTTGAATAAAACGTTAAACAAATTCATCCACGGACTGTTTCCTCATATCGACTGACAGCGGGTGACTCGATGTAGTCGGAGGAGGTACACTCCGCCCTCTCGTCTCCATGAACACTAATGCTACATCGTGGAGTTGCGTTTTACTTGGCTAGTAACGTAATTAGCTAGCCTGTCAACTATTAGAAAGCACAGCGAGTTATACAAACGAAAACGGCCAGCTAGCTAGCAAATCAAAAACAGTATAAAGTATCTAGTGTTAGCTGTATAATCTAGTGAGAACGTATTACAAGGCAAGGGTACTGGCTAGTTAGCTAAAGTAGCTACTAATTAGACTGGCTAGCTAACGTTTGCTAGTCAGTTGTTTACGTCGTGCTAGCTACTAGTAAACTTAGCTAATTCGCTAAACAGAACTAATAAGTTACTTACCGTATCAGCAGAGTATATCACCCAGGCTTGTCATTATGTTTTCATTTCAGCTGTGGCTTGCAGGACATTTTCGAATGTTTGCCAGCTAGCTTAGCGTGAACAACAATGTATTCGAATGCTGTCTATTGTAATCAGCATGCGGAGGTAATCCACTGACTACTTGTCAATTTCCAACGTTTATTTTCCTTGCAAACATTGCGATTTAAACATCTGTAAGACCGTAAAACGAAAACAAAGAGTAGTGCTTCTTCTATAAAGTATTATGTCAGACTACACCTATTGGTGTATTGCTGCCACCTACTGTATGGGGGACCCAAAATCATACACAATACCAAAAAATACATTTTAAAAACAGTCACAGTCCAAATCACATCCGTGAACAGGCTCAGGTGCCTGTGAGGTTGGAACATTAATTGACTGGATTCCTTGGAATGCCTCTGCAGTAAAATCCTTGAGTCCCAAAAAAGGTTCAGCACAATCCCAATGATGCCTATTTTCTCAGATTCCCACTCTGTTTGCGCTCTGCAGTTGATAACCAATGCAATAAACTCTACAAAGTTCACCTCTTGAACATGCAACATGTCAGCATCCCTCTTTTGACAAGGAATATAATCTGGTGTCTCTACTACTACCATTACGTCTTCAACTTCACTCCTTTCTTCCACTCTTCTCACCAGCTCCGGATTGAATCTACTGGACAGCCCTTTATTCTCGCAACATCCGTCTTCACTCTAACAGTACACTTCAGAAATTAGGGTGCATGTTCACCACCACAACTGCAGCATTTAGGCTCAGCTGGCATATGATATATATACTTGACACATGACCAAATATTTAGCATTTATAACACTGCATGGGTTTGGGCATGAAAGCTCTCACAGGGAATCTCATAAAACCCAAATAAACGTGAAAAGGAAGGGAGAGACTCGTCATCAAAAAACTGTGGAACGGATACAGTGGACTTCCTCACTCCATCCACCGTGCTCTCCATAGCCAATGTGAGCAAGACCTTTAAACAGGTCAACATTCAAAGCCGCGAGGCCAGGCGGATTACCAGGACGTGTACTCAAAGCATGCGTGGACCAACTTGCCAGTGTCTTCACTGACATTTTCAACCTCTCCCTGGCCGAGTCTGTAATACCGACATGTTTCAAACAGACCACCATTGTCCCTGTGCCCAAGAAATAGCGAAGGTAACCAGCTGGTCATGGCTCACATCAACACCATCATGCCAGAAACACTAGCCCCACTACAATTCGCATACCCAACAGATCCACAGATGACGCAACCTCAATCACACTCCACACTGCCCTTTCCCACCTGGTGCCTACAAAGCTCATCACTAACCTAAGACCATGGGACTAAACGCCTTCCTCTGCAACTGGATTCTGGACTTCCTGACGAGCCGCCCCCAGGTTGTAAGGGTAGGCAACAACACATCTGCCACGCTGATCCTCAACATTGGGGCCCCTCAGGGGTGCGTGCTTAGCTCCCTCCTCTACCCTCTGTTCACCCACGACTGCGTGGCCAAGCACCACTCCAACACTATCATTAAGTTTGCTGACTACACAACAGTGGTAGGCCTGATCAGCGACAACGATGAGACAGCCCATAGGGAGGTCAGACACACTGCCAGGACAACAACCTCTCTCTCAATGTGATCAAGACAAAGGAGCTGATCGTGGACTATAGGAAAAGGAGGGCCGAACAGGCTCCCATTAACATCGACAGGACTGAAGTGGAGCAGGACAAGAGTTTCAAGGTCCTTGGTGTCCATAACTTTTTTTTCCACCAGGAGACTGAAAAGATTTGGCACGTATCCCCAGATCCTCAAAAAGGTCTACAGCTGCACCATCCAGACCGGTTGCATCACAACCTGGTATGGCAACTGCTCGGCATCTGACCGTAAGGCGCTGCAGAGACTAGTGCGTACGACCCAGTACATCACTGGGACCAAGCTTTCTGTCATCCAGGACCTATATACTAGGCGGTGTCAGAAGAAGGCCCCAAAAAATAGTCAAAGACTCCAGTCACCCAAGTCATAGACTGTTCTCTTTGCTACCGCACGGCAAGCAGTACCGGAGTGCCAAGTCTAGGACCAAAAGGCTCTTTAACAGCTTCTCCCCCAAGCCATAACTATTTACATTGACCCCCCTCTGTTTTTACACTGCTGCTGCTCGCTGTTTATTATCACATGACAAATTACCTCGACTAACCTGTAACCCCACACATCGACTTGGTACCGGTACCCCCTGTATATAGCCTCGTTATTATTATGTAGATTTGATGTGTTACTTTTTGATTGATTCAATTTTTTTAAACTATAGTTTATTTAGCAAATATTTTAACTATTTATTGAACTGCATTGTTGGTTAAGCATTTCACGGTAAGGTCTACTTGTTGTATTCGGCGCATGTGATAAATAAAATTTGATTTGAATTCTTCACATAAACTCTTTGCTTTTACTTCTAGCGCCACCTCAGAGATAACTCCATGATAAGCGCCCCGCTTCGAAGATTTTTTTATTTTATTTATTTTACCTTTATTTAACTAGGCAAGTCAGTTAAGAACAAATTCTTATTTTCAATGACAGCCTAGGAACAGTGGGTTAACTGCCTGTTCAGGGGCAGAATGACAGATTTATACCTTGTCAGCTTGGGGATTTGAACTTGCAACCTTCCGGTTACTAGTCTAACGCTCTAACCACTAGATCCACACAACACATTCCAAACTTCTTGAGTCGCAGAGCACGCTCTTTCTGTTCCATAGATATAGTTTTGGAAGAACTTGTCCCGATTGGTGTTTTTAAATCACTGATGAAGGATTTTGGGGCTGATTCCCTGACCTGTCAATGTTTTTAATTTGCTGTTTTATTCTCTTGTTAATTCAATGTTTTTTGCTAGATTACTTGTAGTTTTTCATGTTGTCTGTCTGTAATTGTTTTGTAATGACTTGGTGCTGCCTATCTTGGCCAGGGCTCTCTTGAAAAAGAGATTTTAATCTCAATGAGCCCTTCCTGGTTAAATAAAGGTTAAATAAAAAAATATATACAAAAAAACTAAATAAGCCCACTTGTTACTCTCATCGACGCCACCTCATCCAACGCATCCACAATTTTAATAGCGACTTCAAATGGATCTCCCACAACCTCGATCCAAAACCCTTACTCCAACCAAAAACTAATCAGAACTACGCATGGAATTAGTAGATTACACTTCCACTTTACTTCTCTTATTTCCTTTTGGATTTACCACTGTAATCTTTTCACTCTCATCTTGACTCGACATGCCATCTGATGCAAACATACCATCCACTTCTGCCATTTTATGAGTGCAACGTAAAGCACTTTCTATCAGATTCTTCTTCTATGATATCATGGCAGTCCTTAAACAACTGCTGTTTAGTGTGCAATCAATCATGGTCTGCCAAATTCTGTACTACTAAGAAAATCTAATTTAAAAAACAAATACATCCCTACTAACTTCTACCACATCCTCCCCCTCCCGAGTCGTGTTGATAACCTTACCAGTGAAAGCTATGAAGTTAACTTTATTCACTATCAAAGTGTCCTTTGACACAGCACATTCATGAGTGCAAGATTTCTGAACAGGTCTGGAAACCGTGCCAGGACCAGCAGAAGCATCAACCCGACAGTAGGTCCACTTACTACAGTAGCAGCCATGGGAGCTCCATCAGTCCGCATTGTAGTTCCACCAATCAGTCTTACAGCCTCTGCATATGATACATCATGACTGCTTCTATATCTCTGAGCCTCTCTCTGCACCTGGCATCCACCAAATGCTGCACTATGTTCCCTCCCACAATTACAATACTAAACCTTCACATTGCTCCCACATTCACCCCAATCATGTTCCCCTCTACACTTGGCACATCATTTCTTTCCTTTACACTGAACAGCTACATGTCCCATCTTTGGCATTTTAAACACTGCAATGGAGATGGGCCAAATCCTCTGACATTGAAACTAAGGAATCAAATCTACTTTTTCAGGAGAAACCTTCTCAAACCTCAACAGCACTGATAAGCTTTCACTTCTTTGACTGATCCTACTGATGAACCTTTTGGCCTCAATCACTCTGCCTCCCTTCACATTTTATTTAATATCATCTATAGAAAAAGACATTGGGGGGCCCTCCCGGGTGGCGCAGTGGCTAAGGGTGCTGTACTGCAGCACCAGCTGTGCCACCAGAGACTCTGGGTTCGTAACTGGCCGCGACCGGGAGGTCCGTAGGGCGACGCCCAGCGGGTTAGGGAGGGCCTGGCCAATATGGATGTTTTCATCTCACCACTCCTGTGGTGGGCCGGGCGCAGCACACACTAACCAAGGTTGCCAGATGCACGGTGTTTCCTCCGACACATTTGTGCGGCTGGCTTCCGGGTTGGATGCGCGCTGTGTTAAGAAGCAGTGCGGCTTGGTTGGGTTGTGTATCGGAGGACGCATGACTTTCAACCTTCGTCTCTCCCAAGCCCGTATGGGAGTTGTAGCGATGAGACAAGATAGTAGCTACTAAAAACAATTGGGGAGATAAAAAAATGGTAAAAAACATTTTTTTAAAGATATTGGGACCCTCCACCTAGCATAAAAAAAGTATATCCGGGTTTTGAAACTTTTCAAAATAAAAGTCCCCAGCATAATAGTAGAAACGTGTCAATAAATAACCTGTATTTATTCATGATATATGAAAAGTTATTCTCTAAATAATAACAATGATTCATATTTGCTCATATTTAAATGAAATTGTCATTAAATGTGGGTTTTTAAAACATATTTCGAGGTAAAAAATAAATGCCCACAATGCGTATCACTGTATATGGAATACATATCGACTTATAGAGCAAAAATTGTTCTGGGTGCTGCAGTAAAAGTATTATAGGGAATACTTAGTGGGGTCTGTACAATGTATATGGTGTCATTATATGGGGCTCTGAATAATACCGAGTGTTGCTGGCCTTTTACTCCACCTATTCCATTGGCCTCAACTCTATATGGAATACATATTGGTTTATAGAGCAAAAAAAAAAATGTTTGAACAGCAACACTCCGTATTATTCAGAGCCCCATGAAATGACACCATATATACCACAGGAGGTTGGTGGCACCTTAATTGGGAAGGATGGGCACGGCTGGAGGGGAAAAAGTGGAAAGTTATCAACAACATCTAACACATGGTTTCCATGTGTTTGATACCATTCCATTCGCGATGTTCCAGCCATTATTATGAGCAATCCTCCTCTCAGCAGCCTCCACTGATATATAAATTCTACAGACCCTTCTGGGTACTCCACAACCCACTTTCACAACAGAATATATAATAGTTTTTTCTCTATAAGCCAATGTGTAATGTGTTGTGGCCAATGTAATGGGCTGAGTAAAAGGTCAGCAACACTGCGTATTAATCAGACCCCCATGAAATGACACCACATATAGATTCTACAGATCCTGTACTCCCCACCCCACTTTTACATCTGCACAAATAATTATTTCCATGTACAGCTCTAGATTGGTACGGTATAGTGTCCAGGCACCCGATTTTAAGCCATTTGACCACAGTAAAAGGCCAGCAACACTCAGTATTATTCAAAGCCCCATGAAATGACACCATATATAGATTCTACAAACCCTACTAAGCATTTCCAACCCCACCTTTACATCAGCACATATAATAATTTTTTCCCTATAAGCTAATATGTAATTTACAGTGTATTGCATTGGGACTAAAGGGATGGGTGGAGTAGAAAGGGCTGCTGGGTATTTAGATGACAGTCATTCAAGAAATAACACCATACATAGACTAGGTTAATAGGGTCTATGGAATATTATGATCTTTACATTCATTTACTTGAGCTCCAACCATTTCTCAATGTGCTCCACCTTATAATATTATTTATCTTATACAAAGTACTAGTTATTTTCCCAGATTTAGTTATAATTATGTAACATTATTTTAACATTATGCACAAATTCTTGATTTCACATACATAAGCATTTTACCGCAGACTTGAATTATGTAGGCAAAATCGGGAAACCGGAAGTGAATGTTGCTGCCATGACACTAATGCACTTTCTTTTGCTACGTTCAGACCAAGTAGGAATTCGGAACTTGGAACTCCAAAATTCCAAAGGTAATTCCAACTCAGCAACTCGGTAGCTCCGAATTTCCGACCTTAAGATCCCTGGCGTCATGATTTTACCTGGTATTTTTCAGAGTTTGCAGTTGTTTTGAATGCGGCATTAAGCACCCATTTGTTTGACTTCATTCCTACCTAGGCTGCAGTCCAAATTCAAAGTAGACAGCCCTCGGCCCTAAAGCCTCAGCCCTTGAATTACATTTTACATCGTCACTTCCGAGTGTACCTTAAATGTCCCTTGCCCAAGCGAGGGAGAGTGATTATCGAAGAGGCATCAAAGGCATTTAGCCCGTTGGGTAGGCTCGCTTCACTGGGCAGCTCGCAGCTGTTTTTTTGTCCGTAATGGGTTTGTTGTCCGTAATAGTCTGCAAGCCCTGCCACATCCGACGAGAGCCGGTGCAGTAGGATTCAATCTC
This sequence comes from Oncorhynchus masou masou, assembly GCF_036934945.1. Taxonomy (NCBI): domain Eukaryota; kingdom Metazoa; phylum Chordata; class Actinopteri; order Salmoniformes; family Salmonidae; genus Oncorhynchus; species Oncorhynchus masou. The sequence goes on along the minus strand of NC_088241.1, from coordinate 50,766,030 downwards.
AGTCCTGAATTGATGGTTCGTCTGAAGGAATAGCTGGATTTCTTATAAGCGTCCAGATTAGTGTCCCACTCCTTGATAGCGACAGCTCTAGCTTTTAGCTCGGTGCGGATGTTGCCTGTAATCCATGACTTCTGGTTGGGATATGTACGTACGGTCACTGTGGGGACGACGACGTAAATGCACTTATTGATGAAGCCGGTGACTGAGGTGGTACATTCCTCAATGTCATTGGATGAATCCCAGAACATCTCTATTTTTGTTTGGTCAGGGTGTGATTTGGGTGCGCATTCTATGTTCATTTTTCTATGTTTTGGAATTTCTTTGTTTTGGCCAGGTATGGCTCTCAATCAGGGACAGCTGTCTATCATTGTCTCTGATTGGGAACCATACTTAGGTAGCATTTTCCCACCTGTGTTTTGTGGGTAGTTGTTTTCTGTTTAGTGTTCTGCATCTGGCAGGACTGTTTCGTTTCTCACTTTGTTATTTTGTTCTAGTGTTCAATGATAATAAAAATCATGAACTCTTACCACGCTGCGCTTTGGTCCGATCCTTCTTCATCAGACGACCGTTACAACCATCTCTGCAGCACTCCATCAATCAGGCCTTTATGGTAGAGTGGCCAGACGGAAGCCACTCCTCAGTAAAAGACACATGATAGCCCGCTTGGAGTTTAGCAAAAGGCACCTAAAGGACTCAGTCCATGAGAATCCTGGTGTTATTGATACAAGTATCCTGTGTGTGTATCCTGTGTGTGTGTTTCTTTTCTCTCCTTCTACCCTCACAGGTGAAAATCATCACTCCCCAATCAGTCACCAATCAATCATCAATTAGAAGACACACCTCCTCCTGTTTCCTACCCAATCACAGTTCCTTTCCCTTGGTTTAAAAACCCTGTCAGTTGTTTGCTCTAAAGCTCAATCTCTCTGTAAATGCCATGTCTGTCTCACTGTCTTTATGTATTGAGCTATCTTTTGTTTGAGCACCTCCATATCACTTTGTCCTCACCAGTGAGTATTGTTTTTGGTTATGGTGTTTGTTTGTTTGCTGGTGGGAAAAGGGGGAACCAAGACAAGTCGCCCATGGGCATACACTACACGTAGGTAAACTTTGTTAAATACACTAGTTAGAACTGGGCGGACCACCCACTGTATTTTTGGTTAGTTAGCTGTTGTTAAAGTAGGCTAGTCTAGCTTAGGGGTGTTTTGAATACTTATTGTTTCTTTCCTTGGGTCCAGCTCAGCCCCTTTCCTGCTCCCCCCATTACCATGTGTTTATTAATAAACCCTGAGTTTGACGGTAGATTTCAGTTGTCGTAGTTATTTAGTTCTCACTTTTACTTTGTCACTATTAGAATTTGTAAGAGTTATGTTACGGGTCTCATTACCATCCCCCCTAGACTGTCGGGCCAAAAGGGATTAGTAACATAAGTGGGGGCTCGTCCGGGATCTGTCTTTACTGACAACCATGCCGCTCATGTAGATTGTTGTAGTGGTATAGTTCAGTGTTGAGCGTCATAGCTGCTGTAGAATTAGTGTTTGCTATTTTCGTTGGCTCTTGTGAAGTAGTTTAAGATGGCTACTTTTGAGTTGAAGTCCTTTTTGGATAACCCTTTGTGGGAGGTTTTTGACAAATGTCGTAAAGTTGACTTAATGACCTTGGCTGACCATTATTCAATATCGATTCCGCAGAGTTTAGTTAAGGCGGAGGTTAAACAGCTAGTGTTAAATGTATTGTTGGAAGAGCAGGTGCTTGTGTTACCGCTGCCTGAGCCTACTACCCCTGTAGGAGATGTTGCTGCTCCTGTAAGCCCATTGGTTTCCGATAATGAGGGCGAGGCTAAAACACCAGCCACATTGGATCAAAACGGGACACTGTCCCAACTGTCAAACGGTGATGCCAGGAGGGATGTCCGTTTAGCACAGTTCCAACTGGAGGCAGAAGAGAGCCCAAATTAGGCGAGAGACTCTCCAGTTGGAGATGTGTAAAATTGAGGCAGACAGAGAACAAAGGCAGTTGGAGTTCAAAATGCGCCAGATGGAACAGGAGGCAGAGACAGCAAGGCTAGCCTTCGTTCCTACTGTGCCTGTTTGTGAGCCGTCCTCACCAGCTGTGTCCTCAAACACGTTTGACATTAGTAGGCAGATTGCCTTAGTACCTTTGTTCAGAGAGTCGGAGGTTGACTCCTATTTTTGTGTATTTGAGCGTATAGCCGTAGCATTTGAAATGGCCTGAAGAGGTATGGTGTCTATTACTTCAGTGTAAATTAACTGGTAAAGCCCAAGAGGTTTTGTCAGCGCTACCTCTGGAGGACAGTTTGAATTATGAAGTGGTCAAAGCTACTGTTCTTCGTGCCTATGAGCTTGTGCCTGAGGCATACCGACAGAGATTTAGGTCTCATAGAAAGTCTTCTAGTAAGACTTATGTGGAATTTGCTAGAGATAAGAGAAATCTGTTTGATAAATGGCATGCTGCTAGTAAGGTAACTGATTTCAACTCTCTCCGGGAGTTAATCTTGTTGGAAGAGTTTAAAAATTGCTTACCCGAACGCATTGTAGTTTACCTAAACGAACAGAAAGTATCCTCCCTGGCAGAAGCGTCTGTGTTGGCAGACGAGTTTGTGTTGACGCACAAGAGTGTATTTTCGGCTCATACTGCGAGTAGAGCCACTGAGTTTCCTACCTTTAGCCCTAGTCGGCCAGCAGTAGTATATCAAGCACGCCAGAAAAATGAGCGTCCCTGTTTCTATTGTCATAAAGTGGGACATATGATTAATGATTGCTTCATGCTTAAACGCAAACGGGATGGGATGCCTCTTCGTGCCAAGCCGCCAACAGGTGTTGGTCTAATTCGTACGGTTGTGAGGTCTGCAACAAAACAGGTGCCTCAGGGTAACTGTAGTTTGAAATTCTCAGTCCCCGACCGCAGTTATGAACCATTCATTTTCAAGGGGTTTGTGTCCCTAACGAATGACGAAGCGTCTCAGCGTCCGGTTAAAATGCTTAGAGATACTGGTGCGGCGCAGTCGTTGATATTGTCTGATGTGTTGCCCTTATCCGACGATACATACTGTGGTTCCAGTGTGTTAGTGCAGGGTATTGAAATGGGTTTTGTCCCAGTGCCATTGCACTTTGTGAAAGTACACTGAGTTAATCAGTGGAATATTCAGAGTGGGGGTACGTCCTATGTTGCCAGTGAAAGGTGTGACCTTTACAATGGGTAACGATATTGCTGGAGGAAAGGTAGTACCCGTATTGGAAATATTGGATAAAAGTGACCACTCTCTCTCGAATGAGCTGGCACAGAGTTATCCACATGTGTTCCACGCTTGTGCTGTCACTCGTGCTCAGGCACTACAAGAGGGTGATGAGTTAGATTTGTCAAACACTGTTCTGTTCAAAGAGGATGATCAAGAGGATGGATTGTGTGATACCTCTGAGAAGCTGATCACCTCTGACAAACAGTCCAGGAAAGAATCAAAGAACGTTGAACTTATTGCTGATGCAATACAGTTACCAGTCACTCGTGAGCAGCTGATTGCTAACCAAAAGGTTGACAACAAGCTTGCTAAATGTTTTTCTAGTGTTGTCTCATTGGAAGAAGAGAACGTGGCTTACTTCATTGATGGTAATCTCCTCATGCGTAAATGGAAATCCCATGTTGACGCGGGTGGAGATTGGAATGCTGTTTATCAAATAGTGATTCCTACAGCCTTTCGACAAAATGTGTTATCCCTTGCTCATGATCACCAGTGGTCTGGTCATTTAGGAATCACAAAGACTTATGATTGGATCCTTCGACATTTCTTTTGGCCGGGTTTAAAACAAGATGTGGCTCAGTTCTGTCGGACATGCCACACATGTCAGATAACAGGAAAACCAAATCATGTTATTCCTCCCGCTCCTCTTTGTCCCATACCTGTCATAGCTGAACCATTCGAGCATGTGGTGGTTGATTGTGTCGGACCGTTACCGAAGACAAAATCGGGTAACCAGTTTTTATTAATGATTATGTGTATGGCTACAAGATACCCCGAGGCCATTCCTCTCCGAAGGACTACAGCCCCGGGAGTGAGTAAAGCCTTAATAAAATTCTTCACCACATTCGGATTACCTAAGGTGGTACAAAGCGATCAAGGTACCAATTTCCTATCCAAGCTCTTCAAGCAGGTGTTAAAATCCTTGTCAATTACACACCGTGTGTCAAGCGCCTATCACCCAGAGTCTCAGGGTGTGCTTGAAAGATGGCATCAGACACTGAAGTCTATGCTACGTAAATATTGTTTGGAATCTGAGAAAGATTGGGAGTTCCTCCTAGTTTTGTTTGCTGCTTGTGAAACTGTGCAGTAGTCCCTAGGTTTCAGCCCAGCTGAACTAGTGTTTGGTCACACAGTGAGAGGACCAATGAAAGTCCTTAAAGAATAGTTCTTGTCCCAAGAGTTGTGTACAGGAGATGAGAATGTGTTGGACTACGTTAGTCGCTTTGTGAGCGCCTACACCAAGCTTGTGCTCTCGCAAAGGAAGCTCTGTCTTCCTCACAGAGGAGCATGAAAAGACACTGATAAAGAGGCTGTTTCTCGTCCACTATAGCCAGGTGACCAAGTACTGGTGTTATTACCTGTTCCAGGATCTTCACTGTCAGCTTGTTTCTCTGGTCCTTATTTAATTGGAAAGAAAATAAGTGAAACTGACTATGTGCTTCAAACTCCTGATAGACAACGCCAATCTTGTGTGTGTCACATTAACATGTTGAAAGCTTACCACACCCGACCCATCACACAGTTAGATAGTTCAAAAACAGAGGAAGGTACTACTGTCTCCTCTGCTACTACTGCTATGATAGTGGATTGTCATATTGATGATGTTGATGGATTGGAGTTGCGCAATACTCAGCAGCAGTGTGTTAGATTGCCCAACTCAGAAATGCTGCTGTCTATCCAGTCAGGTCTGGGTCATTTAACGGATGGACAGGCCAATGATATTGTGAGGCTACTACACCGTTTTCCATGTCTCTTTAATGACATTCCTACTCGCACAAACGTGTTGGAACATGACATTAATGTTGGAAATGCTACACCTATCAAGCAACACCCATATCGTATCAACGCTTCCAAGAGGAAGATGAGGTGACATATTTGTTGGAGAATGACCTGGCTACTCCAAGTTCAAGCCCTTGGAGTTCTCCTTGCATTCTGGTTCCTAAACCTGATGGTACGTCCAGGTTATGTACGGATTATCGAAAGGTAAATTCTGTCAAAATGCCAGATTCGTTCCCGTTACCCAGACTGGACGACTGTATCGACACTATTGGTGCTGCTAAGTATGTAACTAAGTTGGACCTCTTAAAAGGTTACTGGCAGGTTCCGTTAACTTCACGTGCTTCTGAGATTTCTGCCTTTGTGACCCCAGACAACTTCCTACAGTACTCAGTTATGGCTTTTGGGATGCGAAATGCACCAGCTACTTTCCAACGACTGGTTAACTCCGTATTAGCTGGCGTTCCTAATTGTAGTGCATACCTTGATGACCTAGTGATTTATTCGTCTGAGTGGTCCGATCATGTTGACTCTCTAAGGGTAGTATGTGAATGGTTGGCAGCTGCTTCTCTAACCCTGAACTTGGCAAAGTGCGAGTTTGGGAAGGCTATTGTTACCTATCTCGGTAAAGAGGTTGGCCATGGACAGGTGTGCCCTGTTGATGCCAAGGTCTTGGCTATAACTGCATTCCCTGCACCTACCACCAGACGAGAGCTACGCCGCTTTTTAGGGATGGTTGGCTACTACCGTAGCTTCTGTAAAAATTTCTCTGCGGTAGTTGCTCCATTGACCGATTTGCTCAGTCCGGCTAGATCATTTGTGTGGTCCCCTGATTGTAAGAGAGCTTTTGAATTTTCGAAAGCACTCTTATGTAGTACCCCTGTACTTGCTGCTCCGGATTTTGAATAACCATTCAAACTTGAGGTAGATGCTAGTGCCAGAGGTGCTGGTGCTGTTCTACTGCAGCAGGACAAGAGTGGAGTGGATCATCCTGTTTGTTATTTTTCCCGTAAATTTAATAAATGTCAAACAAACTATGCGACAATAGAACAAGAAGCTCTTGCTTTGTTGTTGGCTCTGCAGTACTTTGAAGTATATATTGGTTCCAGTGCCCTACCAGTGATTGTATATACTGACCATAACCCCTTAGTGTTTCTCCACCAGATGTACAACCAGAACCAGCGTTGGGCGCTGATTGTACAAAATTATAATTTGGAGATCCGCCACAAAAAGGGTTCTGATAATGTATTGGCAGATGCTTTGTCTCGTGTGTAATGAAAACAGTGGATAACAGTATCCCTATACTCGCCACACTCGCCCAGCTTTAGCCAGCACCATCTTCAGACTAGGCTCAATGTCGGTAGTGTTGATGATTGACTACCGGAGAGAGAGACCAAATCAAGACGCTGGACAGAGTGGAATCAAGTATAGCAAAAAGGCAGTTTATTAAGTCAAAGATATTTTGTCCCGCAGTTTAACGTGCACGGATCTAGTTCATATAACTCGGTAAGGAGTCAGGTGAAAAAGAGACCTATACAAAGGTTTACATTCATTTTTATACATAGAATAAAGTGGGTAGAGTCTTGTCGTGTCGGTCTTCTGACTGGTCCCGAAGGGTTGGAGGCGGATCTGCTCTGGCCATAGCAGGAGTCCCATTGGTGCGGAGCAGAGTCCTCTGCTCTGAGCACTCGACCAGTAGAGGGGGATGTGTGTGTTTTATCCAACAAGATATTTGTGTGTCAGGGGACAGTGAGACAGGAGAGCAGAGGGGGTTGTGAAACAACAGAGCTGAGGGGGGTAGTTTTATTGCAGGAAGAGTGACCTGGTTCTTGTTTTAGCAGGGGTACGTGAAATGACTTGAGTCAGGCAGATTAGCTTAGCGCTGTATAATATATGAGCTATGTGTATGAATATTTATAAAACAGTAGCCCTGCCCCCTGGTAAACAGTGTATGATCGCTGGATGGTTATTTTGAAGTGTAATACTACGGGTAATGGAGTCGCTAATGACTAGGTTGTTCAATTTGTCAGAGCTAATGGTGGGAGGCTTCGGCATCTCAGACTCCATGGAGGACAGACCAGAGAAGACTGACTGACTCGTTGCTTAATGGGGAGAACCGGTTGAAAGTTTCTGTCAGCTGAATGAGCGACACCGGTTTAGCATTCCTACAGCATTTCCTTCCAGAAGCCATGAGAAAATTGTCCGGCTGCGGGGACTGTGCGAGGGGATTTATACTAGTATCTGTACTTATTGGTGGTACAGACACTGTTTCATCCCTTCCTACACTTAAAATGACCCTTGCCTAACGATTGCGTCTGAAGCTGGGCTTGCAGCACAGCTATCCTCGTTCTCCTGTATATTACGAGTACAGCGATTGCAATGATGAAGGCATGATGTTAATGTTACTACTTAGTGTCGGCTGGTGGAGGTCGTGTAGAACCATGTCCAGATAAAGCGTCTGGGGGGAAAAAATTGAATGAAAAATATAAAATGGTAATTAAAAAAGGTAAAAACTGTAAAGTTGGCAGGTAGCAAAGAAACGTTAGCAACAAACCGCACAGCAGCACAACCATCTCTGCAGCACTCCACCAATCAGGCCTTTATGATAGAGTAGCCAGACGGAAGCCACTCCTCACGACAGCCTGCTTGGAGTTTGCCAAAAGGAACCCAAAGGGCTCTCAGACCATGAGAAACAAGATTCTCTGGTCTGATGAAACCAATATTGAACTCTTTGGCCTGAATGCCAAGCATTACATCTGGAGGAAACCTGGCACCATCACTACGGTGAAACATTGTGGTGGCAGCATCATGATGTGGGGATGTTTTTCAGCGGCAGAGACTGGGAGACTAGTCAGGATCGAGGCAAAGAAGTACAGAGAGATCCTTGATGAAAACCTGCTCCAGAACGTTCAGTACATCAGACTGGGGTGAAGGTTCACCTTCCAACAGGACAACGACCCATTGCACACAGCCAAGGCAACACGGGAGTGGCTTCGTGAAAAGTCTTTGAATGTCCTTGAGTGGCCCAGCCAGAGCCCGATCGAACATCTCCAGAGAGACCTGAAAATAGCTGTGCATCAAAGCTCCCCATCCATCCTGACAGAGCTTGAGAGGATCTGCAGAGAAAAATGGGAGAAACTCCCTAAATACAGGTGTGCCAAGCTTGTACCGTCATAGCCAAGAACACTCAAGGCTGTAATCGCTGCCAATGGTGCTTCAACAAAGTACTGAGTAAAAGGTCTGAACATTTGGTAAATGTGATATTTCAGTTTTTTTTAAACCTGTTTTTGCTTCGTCATTATGGAGTACTGTGTGTAGATTGATGACAAAAAACAAACAATTGAATTCCTTTTAGAATAAGGCTGTAAGGTAACAAAATGTGGGAAAAGGCAAGGGGTCTGAATACTTTCCAAATGCACTGTACTTTGTATCCATCATTTACTCAAGTGTTTCCTTTATTTTGGCAGTTACCTGTATATTAAATGAGATATGAGGTCCAGATGTAAAGCAGACCCAAATCTATAACAGCAATTGAGTAAATACTACATGAACTGGGAGTCAAAGACAATGAATGATCTCATTTGGCAGTATGGTATGTTTAAGCCTGCATACTGGTTCAAGTTGGTTCAATTCCTTGGATAGATTTAGGATGAGACTCCTGCTGCTCTCTAGGCTGATAGGTGGTGGAGTGACAGCTTTTTCCAATGTTCTTTTCCGGGCATGCTACAAGCAAGGTAGAAACGCCTTTGTCATATAATCTGTTCATTTAATCACTGGCAACAATCCACGTGCTTAATGAAATATGATTGCATCTGTTATGTTAAAGTTTGATGGTAAAGATCTGCTTGTTCAGTTATCCATAATTGCTAATTGTCTACCTTGAATTTTGGCTTGTATTTCAACGTATTTTAAATTTGGAACCCAGAATTAAATTGCATGTGTACTCTGCTAGTTTATTAAGGGGGTCATTTATTTAAAAAAAACACATTGTTTTTGGCTGATCTGAATTCCAAATATTTTGCAGCCTCGGAGTGGTGTGCTCCTTTCTGTTGAATGAGTAGGACCATGTAAAATGTTTGACCACCTGAACCATGACACAAACCTTATACTACAGGGACTTTCTCAGAAATCTTGATGTAAATACATAAACACAGGTGCATGGCCACTAAGGTTTAATCAATTATTTTCTTCTGTTGTAACTGCCCAGTTAGCCTGCTCACCCGGGTTAGTTGGCTCAGCTCCCTGTACCACTCCAGAATGAGACTCCTGCTGCTATAGAAGCGGTAACTGCATCACTTAGCTTCGATCATCACTCTCTTCTGAGCATGCTGCAAGGAAGGAAGGACAGCCATATCTGTTCATATCACCTGTGGTAACAGTCTTGATGTGGAGGTTTGTATTTTTTTAATATGTCAAAGTTTGTCAATGAACAGCTTCTTGACTTAGTATTTTATGTTGTTGATGTAATGAATGACTGGGACAGTGTGTGTTTATGTGTGATTGTGAATGACGTCATACCTTACTGATATCCTTCACCTCCTTGGCCAGTCCTTTGATGAGCTGAAAACATGCTTCTGTCGTGCAATCCAGTTAGGTTAGTCTGACGGAGAGACTGACACAAACAGGCAAGTTAAATGTTAACAGAGCTTGTTATCATCCACTGACATAATCATGTTTGAATTGGTGGACATTGATGCCCTTTAAACTGCTCTAATACAACTGAACTTTGATCTCCAGTCTTCCTGGCAGTGAAGACAAGACTATGGAGTGTAGCAACGCAAGACTAAAATACATACAGTATGACAAAGATATATAGTATAATTTCCAATGGAAACCATTTAGCGTCTACACTTCTGCTCACCTATAGGCTGTGACGTATTCTCCTTTCTCATGATTGAGGGTGCATAGATTTTCTCGGATCTTTAAGTCTCGAGACAATGGAGACATGGCTTGTGTATGTGTGCCATTCAGAAGTTGAATGGGCAAGACAAAATATTTAAGTGCCTTTGAATGGGGTTTGGTCGTAGGTGCCAGGCTCCCTGGTTTGTGTCAAAAACTTTTTTTCCACACTCAACAGTTTCCCGTGTATATCAAGAATGGTCCGCCACTCAAAGGACATCCAGGCAACTTGACACAACCATGGGTAGCATTGTAGTCAACATGGGACAGCATCCCCGTGGAACGCTTGACACCTTGTAGAGTCCATGCCCCGATGGATTTAGGCTGTTCTGAGGGCGAAAGGGGGGTGCAACTCAATATTCGGAAGGTGTTCCTAATGTTTTGTATACTCAATGTATATGGTAACTGTTAACATGCCAGTAGATACCATATACTTCCAGACATTGCGCTAATGCTAATTAGCATTGAATCACAAAACTACCTCTAACTTCCTTCATAATAGATACAGAGACATACAAATGGTATCCTTGAGTTCATTGCCATAATTGGAACCCTTAATGTGTGTTAGCGTGTTCGGGGGCAGGGTTAGAAGTCACCTGCACATAACCCCAATGAGAGAGAAAGAGGGAGCACATACAGTAACCACTGACAGAAGAAAATGAAAAACAAACAAACAATCTACGGCCTGAGGTGGGCAGCCCAGAAGGGTGAACAAGAGCACGGCACAGATGCAAAACAGTTTGTCATGAGAAACTTTTACGTGGACGATGGACTTACCTCATACTCCAGAGACGAGGAAGCAGTTGACCTCTTGAAAAGAACAAAAGAAAGGTCAGCCGAGTCAAGCGCGAGGCTGCACAAGATAGCCTCCAACAGCAGCAAAGTCATGGAAGCATTTCTTCCAGGGGATCGCATTAAAGATCTAGGGGTAGATCGAATACCTCTTCAGTAAAGCTTAGGCATCAATTGGAATCTGGAAAAAGACAGCTTCACCATATAAAACAAACCATATAATTCAAACCAGGAATGAAGAGGCACAACTCTGAGCTATGGAGGTATGGTTAAAACTCACAGATATTTGCTTGAAACTACTTATCTGGATACCCATCGATGAGCTGGAGTTCTATGAATAGGAGAATGGAAAGAAGGGAGGGGGTCATGTCATTTATTTATTTACTGGGCCAAAGCACATCAATCAACATTTCTGTAAATGTACCAGATCCAACCAGTTAGTTTCCATCTAGTCATTGGACGAAGAGTTGGAGGGATATTCATCAACAGTTATCAGATATTATTCTTCAATGCCCTTCTCATGACATGTAATTTACTTGGGACATACCTGTGACATTAGATACGTTCTACACCTAAATGGCTATGAGGAGGAGAGAGACAGAAGGAAGGGAGTCAAATCAGTTATAAATAAAAGACAAGTAAAACAATTAAAATTGTTTATTTAAAAAATATTAATATAAATGTAAAAAGATGTAAAAGACAGACTGTGGTCAATGAATGAAAAATAACATTTTCAGAATGGTTGTTTATTTAGTCATTTTTGTAGCAACATTTATTCCATGAACAAGAGAGTTGATTTTAAAGCAATGAATGTTTTTGGAAAATGATTCACTTTGGCAGTTGTTTTTGACAATTCGTTTTCTTGTTCATTTTTGTTTTGTTTAAATTACTTTGTAAGAGTGCCATCATTTGTTATAGGACTTCAGTGCCCCCTGCAAAACAAACCCTTTCTGAAGGAGACATCCCGTGTGCCATTACAAATCCTATGATGAAGGGGAGAGGGAGAATACAGAAGGTTCACTTCAAGTCATCACCAAGTCAAACTAGATCTGCCAGTGTGCATAGGAACAAAAAGATAAAAACAAATAAACACCTCACAGCACAAATTGTATTTGTCACATGCGCCGAATACGACAGACTTTACAGTGATATGCTTACATACAAGCCCTTAAAATTTCTTAGGGATCAAATCCCATTAACGGGATCGATTTGGCAACATCCTGTGAAATGGCAGAGCGCCAAATTGAAATTGTAAATATTTAAATTTCATACAATCACAAGTGCAATACAGCAAATTAAAGCTTTACTTCTTGTTAATCCAGCAACCGTGTCAGATTTCAAAAAGGCTTTACCCGCGAAAGCAATCCATGCTATTATCTGAGGACAGCACCCCATCAAACAAACACAGACAATCACATTTCATCCCCCCAGGCGCGACACACAACTCAGAAATAAGGATATAATTCATGCCTTACCTTTGACGAGCTTCTTCTGTTGGCACTCCAATATGTCCCATAAACATCACAAATGGTCCTTTTGTTCAATTAATTCTGTCATTATGGTTCCAAAATGTCCATTTATTTGGCGCATTTGATCCAGAAAAACAGCGGTTTCAACTCGCGCAACATGACTACAAAATATTTAATAAGTTACCTGTATTCTTTGTCAAACATTTCAAACAACTTTCCTAATACAACTTTATGTAGTTTTTAACGTAAATAATCAATAAAATTTAAGACGGGATAAACTGCGTTCAATAGCAGATAAAAACAAAGTGGAGTGAGCTTTCAGGTCGCACGACCCTCGTTCTGAACAGCCCTACTTCATTTTTCAAAGGAAAAACATCAACCAATTTCTAAAGACTGTTGACATCTAGTGGAAGCAATAGGAACTGCAAGCAAGTGCCTTAGAAATCTAGATCCACACAAAAAAAACATTGAAAAAAGTGACCTCAAAACATTTTTTTCCTGGATGGTTTGTCCTCGGGTTTTTGTCTGCCAAATAAGTTCTGTTATAGTCATAGACATTATTCAAACAGTTTTAGAAACTTCAGAGTGTTCTCTATCCAAATCTACTAATAATATGCATATCCTAGCTTCTGGGCCTGAGTAGCAGGCAGTTTACTTTGGGCACGCTTTTCATCTGGACGTGAAAATACCACCCCCTAGCCAACAATGCTTTAAGAAGTTAAGAAAAAAATAAAAAGTGTTAAGTAAAATAATGAAAATAGAAAATAAAAGTAACAAATAATAAACAGCAGCAGTAAAATAACAAGCGAGGCTATATACTGGTTGGACAAGGTACTTAATGTGTATGAAAACCATTATCAAGTGTTTTTCGTTCACATTTATCTCAAAAACCAAGGTATGAATACTGTTGTGTGCATTTTTTGTTCCTGTGTATAATTGAACAAATTTGGACTCACAGACTTCACCCTCCCTACACCTGTTCCCTACACCTGTTCACTATGCACTGCAAAATCATTCTGGCTATGGATACGGAGAACATTAATATACCCATTGGACTTTGGATGATTTTATTCTGCTTTGCCACTAATATCATAATAAACACAGACAAATAAAATATGGTGTTATTGTTGTGCATATTATTATTAATAATAATTTCCCCCAAAAGGTTCTGAGGATCCATTAAAAGGGGTTCTTTGAAGAACCCTTAGAGGAGACGCCAGGAACCTTTTCTTTTTTTCTTCAATTTCAAGTCTCATAGCCAATGGTCTGAATATTTTAGTAAATAAGATGTTTTTTATACATTTGCAAAAATTGAAAAATAAACTTTTCTTCCTCAGGGGGTATTTTGTGTAGATTGCTGAGGAATTCTTTTTATTTGATACATTTTAGAATAAGGCAGTAACGTAACAAAATGTGGAAAAAGTCAAGGGGTCTGAATACCTTCCGAAGGCACTGTACTCAGTCATAGGATGATGTTTACACTAATTTCATCAGGTCCGAGTAAACATTTGCATACATAATATTGGGTATGGTATAATATCCTAGCAAATATTGCCCGAACTAAATCAAAACAATACTGTCCATAACAATGGAGGCTGCCGAGGGGAGAAAGGCTCATTATGTCTGGAACGGAGCGAATGTAATCAAACATGAAACCATGTGTTTGATACCATTCCACCTATTCCGCTCCTGCCATTACCATGAGCCCTTTCTCCCAAATTAAGGTGCCACCAACCTCCTGTGTTGCATAAGTACCAACAGACTTTTTCTAAAATGTATTTCCAATAAGTTCAGGGTGGGATAGAACATTTGCAGTGTGACAGAATATGTCTAACTTCGCATGGTCAATGAATCCTTTATTATTGGGGGTTTAATCAAGTCACACAGTTTTTGTATTTCCACATACTCACAAAACAATTCTATTGATTTGCTCTCAAAATACAGGAGTCTTAGTTAATTAAAAATCTTTAACGTTTTTCCATATCTCAAATCAGTGAAGTAGATTCATGAACAAAGACATTGAACATTTTCACTGTCAATAGACAAATAACATCTCTGCATCAGCATTACATTTCCGTGATTTGACAACAAAAGTAAACCATTCTTTAGAAGCTGTTTATTCTATGGAGCATTAAAACGGATAGCTTCAAATCATTGCTAATTTAATACACCAGTTAATGGCATTCAGAAGGGAACAGCCACGAGATCATACTTCACCCTCACTAACTCAGTTCTCAAAAATATGGAAATTGTCCTCAGAAAAGTCAGCAATGGCAGTACATTTTCTAAATCACCCAACAAATCTGAAACTCATACTAAACAACAAGATACAGGAACTTGGTTCCATCAATAATTATTATTGGGTTTCACCACCGACGGACTCTATAAAACTTTATTGGCATTTGTTGAAAAACTTTTTGAAACAAACAAGTTCATCAACAAAGTGATGCATTGCCTACATAATCTGAGTGATGCTAGACAGCTGCAGCACCTCTTCAGACCGGGTCAGAGAATCAGTCCCCACCTTATCTGTTATCCTCAATGACAATGGTTCTCCTGGGGTAAGTGTCTACTTCCACAAAGATGTAGCGGAACTCTAACTTTCCAGTTTCAGGGTTCTGTTGAAAGAGTTAAAACACGTTCACCTTACGTCACAACAAAAAGAGCCGTTTATGCCAATATATATTCTCTAATTAATGGAGAATCTTGTTTCTGATATCAATAAAATAATGTCTCTAAACACTATAGCGTTTAGGTCAATCAAGCAGATAAATTGCACATAAAATAATATGGCTAGGGAATATGTCTAACCTCTTTAGATTCTGTGTGCACAGTTCCCTGCCGGCCTGGTTCTTCTCCCTGGATGTAGAACTTCAGTCTCATGTGCTTCAGTCCATCCTTCATGTACTCCACATGACTGTGGGGAAAAAAACATAATAAACATGCTAGTAATCACACAGTCTGTTTAATGCAGTGATCTTGTATTCCTATCACAGTGTATAAAGAAAGACCATCATGTTAAAAACAAACGTCGATCTCACCTGATTTTCTGTCTTCTACCTCGGCGGGACGTTTCACCGAAGCACTTGATTGGCTCCCCGAACACTCCAATCACCTGTGGTTTTACAAAGAGGAAGGAAGAGAACAATCAACTTTACACCCTGGGGTTGAATTAGATTTCAGAAATCAATCTTTTCTAAAAGCAGACCATCAAATCTGTTTTAAACCATTTCACCTGTGTTTTATATTAAATGTCGACAGTTTTTTTTCTTCAATATTCCCGCAAAACGCATTAACGCAACACATTTGGCAGAATTTTTTCCCATCAGATGACAGACGTGAAATTCTATTTGGTTAGCAGCCACACAAAAGCAAATTTAGCTTACAATGAAAAAGCAAGGTTTTTGTTTGGGGGGGGGGGGGATGATGCATGGCCATCATATGTATATAATATATATCATAGAAAGAATGTAGCCAGCTACATTTCCCAATGTTTTGCTTGAAGTAAATCTTGCATTTTACTTGATACAAGAGAAAAACTACACAAGAGGAAAGTACAGGAGAAAAGTAGGCTACACATCCATCAGTCAGAGCACCGTCTTGTGATCCAATGATGTGAGCAAAGATAGTGTAACTGAAGCACAAAATGTGTCCTTTTACATTCATGATTTGGAGCGAACCCTGACTGAAGCCGAGCACAATTTACAAAGAGAGGGATTTAAGATCTCCGTTTTTCTCTTTACCTTTGTGTGTGATAAATGCAGAATCCTGTTAACGCGACCCCTGACACCACATTGCTTTTATCAATCCTGTGTTTTCAGAAGTGCAGATGCAGGGAAAGAGACGAGCCAATGAGACGTAAGATGGTTAATGGTGTCTTAACTCAGTTCTCTCACATGCGAAACACATTCAGGCAAAAGGCAAACACATAAATGAACTCAACTGAGATGCAGACGAAGAGTAGATTGTCTCGTTGATGTTATGTTTCTGTGCTTGTTATCTCACCTCTGGGTGTAACCTGGTTTTGTTGAAGGCTTTGCTGTAGACCTTGTTGGGGCTGGAGGAGGAGAACAGCTCCTGGAAAACCACATACAACAACCCACCTGAGAGCAAAACACAGAAGTGTCAACACTGTCTTTTTATCAGATTACATCAATTGATCTTTCAATATCATATTCTGGAAGTAAAAAAAATAAATAAAAAATCACCTGTTACTCCGAGTCCAATCAGCACAACTATGAGGTAGGTAAAGTCTTTGCCAGCTTCCTTTACTGTTGCGAGGGAGAGAACTCTGATTATGGTACACCCTTCTAGTTCTAAACTCTTTGATAGCTGGAGAAAAGGATGATGCCATTATGCCAATGTCAAAACTTTCAATAGTTTAGTCTCTTTCATTCTTATTGTGCAATAAGTGTTAACAAGGCAAACTCCATATGGGCTCTGCTTGATTAACAATACATTGTGTTCGACAGGCTTACCTTTATGTGCAGTAGAAGGTCCTTGCCTTGGTACTGACACCTGTCCACCATCCTTCTCTTCTCCTTTACTTCTCAATCTTGTGTCGACAGAAATGCTTCGACTCCGTGTACAAAATAGATTGCTCACAATAGGTGAGTGATATGCAGTCCCATAGAAAACGAATCTGGATGTTGCAGTAGACGGTTTCTGAAGGTGCAAATTATTCTGCATGCGTTCACATATTCGCAGAACGGATTGCGTTGACAGTGTTTGATATTGATGCAAATTACGCTGCACAACTTTCAGTATGAAAGAATACACCATGTTGTCCTCTATTCACGTTGACTTGCTAGCTACTTCAGCTATCAAAAAAAACGCACGCTGTGTCTTGCCCCTATTTCGCAAAATTTCCCAGTATTAATGAACTGCTACTAAAGTCGACCCATTATACGATATAAATGACCTAATTACAACACAATTCAATATATACTTCAATAAGTACTTGCAAGACTGTCAGCGTTGAGTTTGGGAGCTTGCTGTTGAACCTCCGGCGCATGCATGTCGTCACTGTACAAGCGCGAAGAATCATGGGAGAGAGAGATTTCTTGGAAGAGGCATTGGCAGTTTAAGTCCATGGCAGGTCCCAGTGGATGAAATTAAAAAATAATTCTGTCTTTGATGAAGTAGACATCACAGCAATGTCACAGATTTTAAAACATGTATATTTTAAACATATATTCTCTTTGGTAATATACTCACGTATTCTAGACTAGTAGGGTAAGCTACAGCATTTAGGCTACAACATTATAAAAAGGGACAGGTTTGGGTAGGTTACCTTCTAAATGTAATCTGTTACAGTTACTACTTACCTGTCCAAAATTGTAATCAGTAACTTCAGTTTTCGATTTCTTCCTTTAAGAGGCATTGGAAGAAGACAAAAAGGATCCATCAAACACATTGGTGTGTCATCATAGTGGTCTCTGACTTGTGGTCAGACTCGCTCAGGTGGAGCAAACTTAAACTATCGCCTTTTTTCAATGCTGAATTGAATGCCATCGAAAAAAACAGAATGGTGTCATAAAACATTTTCCCAAACATCCTTTCTAAATGTCAAAGCAATCCAAGAAGTAATCATCTAGTTTTTCAAAAGTATCCATCATCTGATTACAATATTTTTGCTGGTAACGTAACTGATTACAGTTTGCTTTATTGTAAACAGATTACATGTACATGTACCCTGACAAGTGACGTTGTTCATGGACAAGCACAAATGAATATCACTTTCCAATATACAAACTCAGTAAGTCTCAATCAGATTAGTATCAGTGTATTGAAAACATTCTGTCCAGCATTTCTTTAACGTGTTACCAAAGTATAGAGATCTCAGCAAACAGATGGGTCTCAAACATACACATACACGATATACACAAAAGTGTGTGGACGCCCCTTCAAATGAGTGGATTTGGCTATTTCAGTCACAACCGTTGCTGACAGGTGTATAAAATCGAGTACACAGCCATGCAATCTCCATAAGACGTTGGCAGTAGAATGGCCTTACTGAAGAGCACAGTGATGTCTATGAGCAACAACGGCTCAGTTGTGAAGTGTTATGCCACACAAGCTCACAGAACGGAACCTCCAAGTGCTGAAGCGCTTAGCACATAAAAATAATCTGTCCTCGGTTGCAACACTCACTACTGAGTTCCAAACTGCCTCTGGATGCAACGTCAGCACAAGAACTGTTCGCTGGGAGCTTCATGAAATGGGTTTCCATGGAGGAGCAGCTGCAGACAAGCCTAAGATCATCATGCGCAATGCCGAGCGTCAACTGGAGTGGTGTAAAGCTCACAGCCATTGGATTCTGGAGGAAGTGGAAACGCTTCACCATCTGGCAGTCCAATGGACTAATCTGTGTTTGGCAGATGCCAGGAGAACGCTACCTCACCGAATGCATAGTGCCAACTGTAAAGTTGGGTGGAGGAGGATTAATGGTCTGAGGCTGTTTTTCATGGTTCGGGCCAGGCCCCTTAGCTCCAGTGAAGGGAAATCTTAACGCTACCGCGTACAATTAAATTCTAGACCATTCTGTGCTTCCAACTTTGTGACAGCAGTTTGGGGAAGGACCTTTCCTGTTTCAGCATGACAATGTCTCCATGCACAAAGTGAGGTCCATACAGAAATCGTTTGTCGAGATCGGTGTGGAAGAACTTCCCTGGCCAGCACAGAGCACCTTTGGGATGAATTGGACTTCACTAATGCTCTTGTGGCAAGTCCCCGCAGCAATGTCCAAACATCTAGTGGAAAGCCTTCCCAGAAGAGTGGAGGCTGTTATAGCAACAAAGGCGTGACCAGCTCCATATTAATGCCCATGATTTTGGAGTGAGATGTTCGATGAGCAGGTGTCCACATACTTTTGGTTACGTGGTGAATTTTGAATGACAGGAAATAAAATATTGCAAAGGAAAGGCTATGGGGCAATCAAGGAATTAGGTAGTAGCCTAATTCATGATCAGTAATTGAGCACACATGTTTTTTTTTTACTGTAGCCTAGTGTTTATGGACAAGCCACTAGTACAACCATTCCCAATGTTTGAGATCCTAGTTGGAAATCTGACTGGAAATTCTCAAAATTGGGATCTCTGGAAAAACAATTTCATTAGGCTACTCTCTGAAGAGGTCTGTGACTTGTCATAGAAACTACATATTACATCCCAATGTCCCATTTCAGTCCACAGAAATCACCAAAGAGATATTTCATGTCTAGTGGATTAAAACTAAGGTTAATGCCCTTCATGACATCACAACATTCTCCTGGGTGTGACACTCCATCCGGGGAAAGAACTCGAGCCATAATGGAGGGAGGAAAACATAACAGTGATACATACTATGGATTTCCAGATGGTATTTCAGCACCAAAATGACATCCTTACATGTTTGATAAATAAAAAAATCATTAATCAAGTTTCAAAGAACAGGTTCAGTTTTTAGTCCATGAACAATGTACATTAAAGGTATTTATTTTTCTTTTAAAGTTTCGGTCCAGTATCTGAGTATCAGGATATGTGTCCGTTGGCTTTACAATCTCAGACATTTGAGAAACACAAACAGGGCATCTCACCTGTTATCCAAACAAACAAAAAAACCAACGCATACACAAAAAAAGCTTCTGTTTTTCCTTATCACAACACTCTAAATTGGTCTTGCCACTCAACGCAAGTGCAACAGTTCCCTCAAGATGCATGAGGGAGATTAATGTTAGTTCCATGTCAAACTTGGCAAGATGCAGAAGACTGATGAATCGGTCTGAAGTATCTGTAGAGAAATGGAAACACCATTACTTTTAGTGTACTCTAGGCCACAATAACTACAACAACAGTTTATTACAGTTTGATATATCACTTTACCTCTATGTCTCTCCATCCTGAAGTTTCATTAGAACAGATTACTGCGTAAATCAAATGTGACCCTAAAGCATTAACATGTTACAACATACAGTAAGCCTATTTGAAGTATGTTGCTCATATTGTGCATGTGTTAAGACATTACTGTATTGTCGCCGTCTCTCTCTCTGTGTGTTTACACAGCGTCAGTATTGATTCACTTGGTCTCTTAAGTTCACATTACAGTTATACAATAACAGTATCACTAGCTGTGTCAAAATGAAGTGAACAAATAACATTAACTGAACACATGAACTTACGCAGTGCATTACAAAAAAACCAAACAACAACATTAACATAAACAACAGCAAACGAGAAACTGAGCAAGCATATCAAATTAAACTAAAGATTGATTTATTGTTGGGATATTGAAGGCGTCAGCATAGTTGCAATGATGTAGTGTAGACAAACCATGCAGGCAATAACATAAATCCTATTGTCAACACTGTAACACCTCCCTGATTATGTTCAAGTGAAAGTGGACTGGAATTACATTACATTTGAGTGGAGATCAAAATGTTTTGATTTAGTATAGTCCTAGTGTGGCTAAACGGTGTACCTTAATGGGGTGCGTTTGTGAGAGTGTGTGTGTGTGTGTGTGTGTGTGTGTTGTGTGCATGCATGTGTGTATGTTTGCATTCATATTTATTTACTTGCAACCAAATTAATTTAATTTCATTTCATTTGAACAATAAGGACTGGTGAAACACATAACAAAATAATTAGATAAAACCTTAAAATAAAAATTATTAAGCTTTATTGTTTATTTTCTTACAAAGCATTCATAAAATCAGTCCTGAACAGTATTATTAATGTCTTTAAAAAGTCTCCTCTTTTCAAATACCCCCAGTAGAAAAG
The DNA here is from genome assembly GCF_036934945.1 of Oncorhynchus masou masou. Taxonomy (NCBI): domain Eukaryota; kingdom Metazoa; phylum Chordata; class Actinopteri; order Salmoniformes; family Salmonidae; genus Oncorhynchus; species Oncorhynchus masou. Next base: position 50,745,082 of record NC_088241.1, on the reverse strand, counting down.
TCTGAGTACAAAGATTACAGGCTACGAAAAGAGAGGGTGTGACAAATCAACTGAATTTACATTGTTTATGTCAAATAATAAATAACTAAACTTTGATTTTTTTTTTTAATTTGTGAGAGGAATCAACATTTGAAAATGAAAATGTTAAAGATTAGTTTTGTATTGACATTTGACTTTCAATTTAGTTGAATTAGCATGCAATCAATTAATACCACTCACAATACTTTTATGGATAGATTTCCTTTGTTTATGTTATAGTGAACTTATTTATAACTGAGATGCATGTAGTGCATTAGTGGATGACTTTCAATCTACATGTTAGTTTGTTCATGTTTTAATGGATATAAAAAGCATGCACAAGTCATACCATAGCATTTTCAATTATCATATAAAGTTGTTTTTTTTTATTCAGAGAGGGCTAATTACACTGAGGTTAGTTACTGACTAGGCTTTATTGCCTAATTATTACTGATAAATGTTACATCTTTCCTCAAACTGAAAAATTGCAAGCATTGATACCCCAAAATACCATTTATAATATGCTGCAAAAATCCTACAAAATCACATGCTCTAAACATTGAACGGAGGAAGGTTTTCTAATCACAATAGTCCATTGATGATTTTGAGCAACAAACTTGCATCTCACAATGTAGATATTCATCCAATGTTTTGTTTGATAATAATGTACCATGTTAATGTCCAGTCAATAAGATTACAAAATCTGAAGTGACAATAGTGGGTCTGATTAGAAGCCTACTTAAATTCAAGTTTCAATTATTTTAAGCCAGTCTATACACAGGCAATTGTTTTTATCACTGTAGCTACTTTCTTCCAGTTTGTTACATATTTCATATTCTCTATTTCCATAAGTCCTTCATCACCATCACCATCGCCATTATGCTGATGTGAATCTCCGGTCCGTATTTTCATATTTCATTGAAGCCCGTTCGTACTGATCCAGGATTGCACTATTCTCAAGAAGTCTATATGATGGAAACAATGCAACATAACGTAGAGCGTAAACAAACACACAAACATACATACACACTCACCGGACTAAGCATTTCCTACACTGAATGACACAACTTAGGGTAACAGTTTATTTCAATGTCCCAGGATAATACTAACATGAGGGAGTCATGGCTTAAAGGTGACATTCATTAAGTGCAATGATAGTCTAGACAACCTTATGTTGGCATTATGATGAAACATCCAAATTAAGTGTTACCCAACAAAGACATAAAATAAAATGACTTTACATTAATGCAACTTAAAATTGAAGACAACAGTACAGTCCATGAGTCAGGGGGGTCTCATAGCGATTTTTTTGATGGTCAATGTCCCTAGAGTTGGAAAATGTGTGATAGCAGTGCATCAATGGTAGCTTCCTCTGTGATAAAACTCTTTATTTCATCCCTCCGTCCCATTCATTTTTCCCATAGGGATTTTACCCCAAAGAATGTCAGTATACAACCAGTTATTGCTCACTTATACTCTTCAGTCATATATCATTGGATCGCTTAGATTCACAGCTATGCATCAGACATATTTTCTGAATGTTTAGGTCAACAGAACTTCGACCTTTGACCTCTAGGGTACATATTAGAATTACCTGTATGAATTGCTTTAAAGAGGAAACGTGATATATTTGAAAGTTTGTTTGACAAGATGTTCTGAAAGGTCATAAAATTTCCATTCAAACTTCGAAAGCACCAGTTACAACTATTGTTAAACAAAATCGCCAATATTGTGCCATCGACATTAGAATGTTGCAAGCTTAGAATTCTATGTAATGGGGAAGCTATGTTTTGGGATTCTAACTTTGGTGATAGAGGAATCAAATTGCACACACCCAGCTAGAGCAGGTTTTTAAAAAGATTTGTAGACACAGTACAGGGCCATCACAGAATTCAATCATTAACCCCACAGAAGCCTTTGTCCAATATGGCCGACAAACAAAACAATGGGGTCTTACTGGAAAATTTAGCATGACCATACCTGTATGAAATATATACTGAGCAAAAATATAAACACAACATGCAACAATTTCCATTAATTTACTGAGTTACAGTTCATATAAGGAAATCAGTCAATTTAAATAAATTCATTAGGCCCTAATCTATGGATTTCACATGACTGGGCAGGGGTGCAGTCATGGGTGGGTCTAGGAGGGCATAGGTCCACCCACTGGGGAGCCAGGCCCAACTAATCAGAAATAGTTTCCCCCAAAAAAGCGTGCTTTATTACAGACAGAAATACTCCTCCGTTTCATCAGCTATGCGAGTGGCTGGTCTCGGACAATCCCGCAGGTGAAGAAGTCGGATGTGGAGGTCCTCGGCTGGCATGGTGACACGTGGTCTGCATTTGTGAGGCCGGTTGGACGTACTGCCAAATTCTCTAAAACAACGTTGGAGGTGGCTTATGGTAGAGAAATAAACATCAATTCTCTGGCATCAGCTCTGGTGGACAATCCTGCAGTCAGCATGCCAATAATACACTCCCTCAAAACTTGAGACATCTGTGGAATTTTGTTGTGTGTCAAAACTGCACATTTTAGTGTGGGCTTTTATTGTCCTGAGCACAAGGTGCACCGGTGTAATGATCATGCTGTTTAATCAGCTTCTTGATATGCCACACTTGTCAGCTGAATGGATTATCTTGGCAAAGGAGAAATGCTCACTAATTGGGATGCAAACAAATTTGTGCACAATATTTGAGAGAAATAAGCTTTTTGTGTGTATGGAACATTTCTGGGATCTTTTATTTCAGCTAATGACACATGGGTCCAACACTTTACATTTTGTGTTCATATTTATGTTCAGTATAATTGTAATATGCCCTAAAATATCTTAAAATGTTCATAGTGTTTTAGAATACACAACCAAATGAGCAAGGTGGGCCAGATAAGGAATGATTATTCACAGAATTGTGGTAAGAATGTGCCTAAAAAGCTGTCAGAAAGAATCACTGACCTATGAACACAATAGCATCAACAATTGGAATATTTGATCCTTAAACATGTAAAAATGTACATGTGAATAATCATGGATGTGAGCTTATTAAAATGATATACAATGTTATCCTAGTAGCTGTTTTCATTATGAGGACTATAAACCTGCCCCGAACATTCCATTACAATGTAGTAAAATCCAATGTTGGGCCTGTTGAGGTCAATTATATTACTTGTAGTATTCTAGTAAAAGACCAATCTGCTACAGCCCCAGAGTAAGAATGCATGATCATTTAGACTAACTACGTGTAATGGTTTGCTGCTCTCAACATCAGGTGAAAACAGATTGACATTTCTATGGAATTTGACATTGTAATGTACGCAGTATATTTCTCGTCCTCTGTTTTATGAAAACAATTAATATGATAACATTGTATATCATTTTAATCTGCTCACATCAATGACATCACATGTACACATCCATTTGACATGTTTGAAGATTAAATATTGCAATTATTCGTCATAGCATCCGCAGAAATCAGTGATTCGTAAAGCTTTTTTTGTGCACATTCTTATCACAATTCTATACAGTGCCTACGGATAGTATTCAGACTGCTTCACTTTTTTTCACATTTTGTTACGTACTTACTGTAAAATTGATCAAATAGTTGTTTTCCCTCATCAATCTAAAAAATATCCCAGTATGACAAGGCAAAAATAGGTTTTTAGACATTTTTGCTAATATATTACAGATAAAAAACTGAAAATCACAGTTATGCAAGTATTCAGACCCTTTACTCAGGACTTTGTTGAAGCACCTTTGGCAGCGATTACCGCATCGAGTCTTCTTGGGTATGACGCTACAAGCTTTGCACACCTTTATTTGGGGAGTTTCTCCCATTCTTCTCTGCAGATCCTCTCAAGCCCTGTCAGGTTGGATAGGGAGCGTTGCTGCACAGCTATTTTCAGGTCTCTCCAGAGATGTTCGATTGGGTTCAAGTCCGGGCTCTGGCTGGGTCACTCAAGGACATTCAAAGACTTGTCCCGAAGCCACTCTTGCATTGTCTTGGCTGTGTGCTTAGGGTCGTTGTCCTGTTGGAAAGTGAACCTTCACCCCCAGTCTGAGGTCCTGAGGCCACTGGAGCAGGTTTTCTTCAAGGATCTCTCTGTACTTTGCTCTGTTTATCTTTGCCTCGATCCTGACTAGTCTCTCAGTCCCCACCGCTGAAAAACATATCCACAGCATGATGCTGCCACCACCATGCGTCACCGTAGGGATGGCGCAAGGTTTATTCCAGATGTTACACTTGGCATTCAGGCCAAAAAGTTAAATCTTGGTTTCATCAGTCCAGACAATATTGTTCATCACGGTCTGAGAGTCGTTTTGGCAAACTCCAAGCAGGCTGTCATGTGCCTTTTACTGAGGAGTGGCTTCCGTCTGGCCACTCTACCATGAAGGCAGAGATGGTGGTCCTAGAAGGTTCTCCCATTTCCACAGAGGAACTCTAGAGCTCTGTCAGAGTGACCATCAGGTTCTTGGTCACTTCCCTGCCCAAGGCCTTTCTCCCCCGATTGCTAGATTGGCCCGGGCGGCCAGCTCTAGGAAGAGTCTTGGTGGTTCCAAACATATTGCAATTAAGAATGATGGAGGCCACTGTGTTCTTAGGGACCTACAATGATGCAACCATTTTTCCCCAGAACCCCGGCTATGTGCCTCGACACAATCCTTTGACCTCATGGCTTGGTTTTTGCTCTGACATGCACTGCCAACTGCGGGATCTTATATAGACAGGTGTATGCTTCTCCAAATCCTGTCCAATCAATAGAATTTACCACAGGTGGACTCCAATAAAGTTGTAAAAAACATCTCCAGGATGATCAATGGAAACAAGATGCACCGGATCTCATAGCAAATGATCTGAATACTTATTTAAATAAGGTATTTCTGTTTTGTATTTTTTATACCTTTGCAAACATTTATAAAAAGTAGTTTTCACTTTGTCATTATGGGGTATTTTGTGTAGATTGCTAAGGATTTTTTTTGTTTAATACATTTTAGAATAAGGCTGTAACTTAACAAAATATGGAAAAAGTCAAGGGGTCTGAATGCTCTCCGAAGGTACTGTATCTGGCACACCTGGCAAATTTTGTTGTGTATTCTACATCACTATGAACATTTTAAGATATTTTGGGGTATACTACAATTATATTTCATACAGGTATGGTCATGCAAAATGATTAAATAAACGCAATTGTGTTGTTTGGTGGCCATATTGGTAAAAGGCTTCTGGGCTTAATACATGGATTCTGTGATGGCCCTGTATCTACAAGCCTCTTCCATAATGCTATAGTCCAAAAACATAACTGCCCCATTACATGGAATTCTATGGTTAAGCTTCAAACATTATAATGTCAATGGCACAATATTTGCGATTTCCTTAAAAGTAGTTGTAGATGGTGCATTCGAAGTTGGTTACAGTATATTTTATATAATTTAAAAGGTAACTTCATGACCTTTCAGAACCACTTTTCAAACAAAGTTGAACATGATTCAGGATTTAATGCACTTCTATCACACATTTTCCGACACTAGGGACAGAGAACTTCAACAAAATCACTATGAGACACATCATCCCAAGTGAGCTGTACAGATCATATTTGGTGGTCTGGCTCATGGACTAGTAGGCTCGGAAAGCCATGTTCAGTATTTCATTCATTCAACAAGTCAAGACAACAGGAGAATACAGTGTAAGTGTGACTTCAGTAAACCTTAGTAATATCTGAAAACATTCCAGGTGTCTAACTTGTTTAGAATTAGGACTGTGACTTTAGTATTGGTGTATGTAGTACTATTAATGTGCTTAATTAAAAGTGTGCTAATTAAATATCTGTATGTTAAATAATACAGCTATGATCTGTTTGTGCTATGAGGCTAAAAGAAATACAGGTTAAAGGTGAGAATCATCCTTATTTTCCACAGGTTCAACAGAAGATGACTGGAAAAGTCCATGCTAATAAATAATAAAATGTTGCTCATGATATGACCTCGGTAAGCAGAGGACACATACATGAGCTTCAAATCAACCACGCAAAAAAATAGAAGCCAAATTTCACACAAAAACTCACCATAAACCAAGATGACCGCAAGCAGAGGAACCATCTTGATGACAACAATGAACCATATCAAAAAATCTAACAAAACAAAACAAACTAAATCCAGAATAACTTCACAAAAAAGTCAACATCAAAACTACATAAAACTACCATTACTGAGATATTGACTTATATGGTCAAACGATGACCTACACAGAAACATAAAATATGTTTATTGTTGTATAAGGGGGGGGGGGGCTTACCTTGAGATTGCCTTACACCCTAGTCGTGTTGTATTCTGATTCGTGTTTGCTCAAAGAGCCAATGAGGCAGAACCTGAAATGTCACCGCTCTGTCGTTTAATATCAAACTCTTTTTTTGCATAGAGATTATCATATGTACTGTAAATGCATATATTGGCTACATAAAAGCAGAACATTTCAACAGAGTTTTGAACTCTGGAAGTCTTGCATGCATAGAAATTGCTGTGCTGGACATTATAGTTAAAACAAGACTTTTTCAGGTATACAGGTTGAATACAGTAGAGCACACATTGTGCATGCATAGCAAAGGTACTTTATCTTGGAAGTTATTTTGGAAGTCCAAGAAGTGTAAACATTTAATTTATCAAGTCATCAAGGTGCAGATATCTGTACATTCAAATATAATTGAAGAAAACAGATTTGTGCCAAAGGTTTGAACTTTACCACATAAAAAAAAGAACACATTTAACTTTTACTATTAACAAAGTTATTTGTGTTTATATCTTTTGAGTTTACAAAATATTATTTTTTGCATTCAAAATTGATCAATCAATAATCTCTTTAACAGTGGCAGGCACCAATACAAGCCCTTCTGTTGAGAGTCACAACAGATTGATACGACTACAGACTGAATTGATCTACATGTCCTCTATAGAAAAGAGGTGTGTATTTGTCTGATCCATTGCAAATGTCGTGCACTCTATTTGCACATTATAAATCAGTATTTTAATTCAAGATGGATATCTGAAAACCTAACAAGGACACTGGCAATGTTTCTAGGTACTGAGCATGGGTTGGAGCTACATAGATAGATAAAGAAAGCAATATAGAGAGAAAGAGACAAAGAAACAGAGTGAATGTGTGTGAAAGAGTGAGATAGAGAGTGATAAATAGACAGGAAGGGGAGGAAGATAATGGGTGAGAGAGAAAGAGAGGGGGCAGGTCTCCCTACCACAGTATAACTCTTTATGAATGATAGCAGAGTTGACAAGAAGTAAGAAGATCAAAGCAAAAAAGGAAGCTACAACCTAAAAAAAAAATAAGAAGAATGAGAGAAAGAACAAAAGTAGAGGGGGATTAAAAAATGTTTAAAAAGGAAGAAAATCAATGTCACCCTCCCCCATGACATCTTCTATTAGGATGTCTTCATTGAGATGGATTGATTGACCATGGATCATTGGAAATCTATAGATACTGACCGCTGGACTGCCTTCTCGTGACGCGACAGTCGGTGGCTCGTTGTGGGAACCTCTTCCAGGTCGTCATCGAGGTCGCACCCGTTGTCGGCCGCTTCCTGTGAGTAGCTGTGCTTCATCACCAGTATGCTGCGCCGGTTCCCTGTGGCAACGCTGGGCAGCAGCGGCCGTACCGGCTGTGGTGGAAGGTCCGTGAGGAGGGTCTCGCGTGTGCTCAGGTTGCCGCGGCTACCCCGCCCACTGAGTGACAGCTGGGACAGGTGGGCGGAGCCCGGGTTGGAGGCGAAGCCACAGTGGTGGTCATGGACGCAGCGTGAGGATGAGCGGCGGAGAGCGTGGTAGTTCTCGAAGTCCTCTGCCAGGTCGACTAGGTCTGCGGAGGCTGCAGTGGCGTGTGTGGCGCTCCGTAGCGTGCAGAGCTCGTAGTGCGGCGGCTCGAAGACCTCCTGGAACATGGTGGGGTCAAAGTCCTCGCGCCGGAGGATGTACTTCTTCCTGGGCTGTTTGATCTGAACGATGACGGACACAATGAGGAGGATGAGGACGATACAACAGGTGACGCCGATAATGGTGCCGTTGGTGTTGTTCAGGTTGTCCAGGATATTGGCTTTCCTCTTCTCTGTTGGAGGAGGGAGACAGATGGGAGAGAGAAGGAGAGAAATAGAGAGATAGGTGGGAGGGAGAGAGACAGTGAGAGAGGAGCAAATAGTGGTGATCAGGAGACATTTGAATGTTTCTCTTTTAGAGAGTGTGTTGTTTTCTGCTTCCATCATTGTAAATGCAGTGAAACACATTGCATTTCTGTAGTTTTTCCACCTTTCGGGTCTGCCCCTTTAAGAAATGGCCAACTTACACCCACACCCACACACTTACAATCAAATTAAATTAAATCTTATTTGTCACATGATGTAGACTTTACCGTGAAATGCTTGCTTACGAGCCCTTCCCAATGAGGCAGAATTTAAAAATAATAATCCAAATAGCAACACAAAAGGAATAAAATAAAATACACAAGAATGGAGGTTTATATCAGAAGTAGTCGTATGAGGTAGATCTGTACATGAAGGATAAAGGGTAAAGTGACTAGGCATCAGGATAGATAATAATAAGAGTAAAATAAAGAACAGAGTAGCAACAGGAAATGATGAGTGTAAGAGTGTGTGAGTATGAATGTATGTTTGAGCATATGTGATTATACAACTGGCGAAAAGATTACTGTAGATCTGTTGGAATAATTGTTATAGATAACTTTGTCATCTTCTGGAAACAAAAGATGCTCTACAGCAGGTGTTCCCAAACAGGGGTACGCACAATGCTGTCAGGGTACGCCAAATAAAAATGTGATTCACATAAAATATATCTATTTTTTTAAATTACATTTTTGTGCTTTTTTTCTTCTTCACAATTTCAAACAGTCCATTTATACTTTGCCACGGGGCTGTACATTTGGGTGAGGTTTTTTTCTCACCCGGGTAGCCTCTTTTCACTGCCAAAAATAAAATTAAACCATCTAGTGTTCAGGAAAATAACAACACAATGTCAAATACAGGTAGCCTAGTCAAATAATTAACATTTAATCACATTAACCGTTACTTTCTTACGGAAATTCCACTTAACGGTCCGTATGTAGCCAAACGTAGCTGCTGCCCATGTTGGTATCTGTACTGATGGCGCAAAAGCCATGACAAGGAGACATAGCGGAGTGGTAACACGCGTGCGAGCAGTTGCTCCCGAAGCCACTTGGGTACACTGCAGCATCCACACACTGCAGCATCCAACGAGAGGCTCTTTCTGTTAAGGGAATGCCTGACAGCTTGAAAGACGTTTTGGACACAACAGTGAAAATGGTTGACTTTGTTAAAGCAAGGCCCCTGAACTCTCGTGTATTTTCTGCACTATGCAATGATATGGGCAGCGACCATGTAACGCTTTTAAACACACAGAAGGGCACTGGTTATCATGGGGAAAAAGTATTGACTTTGAGAGACGAGCTTAAAGTTTTGATTACTGACCATCATTTTCACTTGTCTGACCGCTTGCATGTGGACGAGTTTCTCACACGACTGGCCTATCTGGGTAATGTTTTTTCTCACCTGAATGATCTGAATCTAGGACTACAGTACTCTTCGCAACTATAATCAATGTGCGGGACAAAATTGAGTCTATGATTAAAAAGTTGGAGCTCTTCTCTGTTTGCATTAACAAGGACAACACAGGTGTTTCCATCATTGTATGATTTTGTGTGTGAACTTAAGCTTACAGACAATGTCAAATGTGATATAGCGAAGCACCTGAGTGAGCTGGGTACGCATTTACTTTCCCTAAATGGATGACACAAACAACTGGATTCGTTATCCCTTTCATGCCCTGCCTCCAGTTCACTTAACGATATCTGAACAAGAGAGTCTCATCGAAATTGCAACAAGGGGTTCTGTGAGAATTTAATTGAATCAGAAGCCACTGCCAGATTTCTGGATTGGGCTGCGCTCAGAGTATCCTGTCTTGGCAAATCGCGCTGTTAAGACACTGATGTCCTTTGCAACCATGTACCTATGTGAGTGTGGATTCTTGGCCCTCACTAGCATGAGAACTAAATACAGGCACAGACTGTGTGTGGAAAATTATTTAAATCAGTGTACCGTCAAAGGGACAGTTGTAAATCATGCAGCGCCTTATGTCAAGATCGTATATCTTAGAGAAACAACAAATGTCGATACAGATAAATGTCTTATATCGTCTGAAAGCTTCAATTCTTGTTAATTTAACTGCAGTGTCCTATTTACAGTAGCTATTACTGCGGAAAAATGCCATGCTATTGGTTGAAGAGAGCTCCTAACAACAACCCTTTTTTCACTGTGATAGTTTTGATAAATTCACCTCTGAAGGTGAAATGTGTACTTACATTCTGAAATCTTGTTCTGATTTATCATCCAATGGGTACCAGAGATAACATGAAGTGTCGTTTTGTTAGATAACATCCTTATTCATATTCCAAAAAGGTCCATATAACATGCACGATCAATTTTGTATTTCCACTCGTTAAATTTGCAAAGAAAGGAATCTGTGAAAATCTCGCCCTAAACGTTGTTTCAACGAGTCAAATCACGTTCGTATGAATTCCTCAGAGATCCTGGAACGTAAGAAGACTTCACTATATCATTAGGGATGTAGTATATCCTATAGGACACCATATTTGGTCAGAGAGCGATGCCTTCATGGCAAGCCGATGATACGGGCGGTCATCATTTGAATGACTATCTTTGTCAAATAAGCACCAATCGGGGTCAAACAAAGCTAGCTAGATAGCCAATGAGCAATGTATATGTCGTAAAATGTAGCTACTAACCTTGTACGACAGCATGCCTTTTCATATTGGACAGAAATGATAATATTCAGAGTTTTGAAGTTATGAATACTGGTTGTTTTGCAAATGTTGAACTTATAATATGGCTACGAATACTTGGAAAGCGAAATCAAAGTCCAAGTATACAGATTTTATGATATTCTTGCAGAAAAATGTAATATGAATGCGAATGTCTCCTTCACAATTTGCCTAAATGTATTTGGGGACTTCACACTAAAAGTCTTGCAGTTCACTCATTCTTCAAGTTATCCGTCTGAAACTTTTCACTTACACTGCTGCCATCTTGTTGACACTATCGGAATTACAACCAGAGTGACGGCTAGAACTGGGACTTTTCTCTTGCCCTTCAAAGACGGTGGTAGTTCTTTTCTTTGTATTTTCTTCTACCAGATCTATTGTGTTATATTCTCCTACATTCAATTCACATTTCCACAAACTTCAAAGTGTTAACTTTCAAATCGTATCAAGAATATGCAGCACGGCTGGCCCTTAAATGTACACGGAGATTAATAATATGCATCACAATCTATCAACTCTCTCTTACATATACACATTATAAGACACACACACTCTACACACACATACACATGGATGTTGTATTGTAGATATGTGGTAGTAGAGTATTGGACTGAGGGAACACACTTAATCTGTTGTGAAAAGTGTTATGAAATGTAATGTAATGTAATATTTTAAATCATTGAGCGGCGCAGCGGTCTAAGGCACTGCATCACAGTGCTCGAGGAGTCCCCACATGCCAGGGTTCAATCACAGGCTGTTTCACAGCCAGCACACAATTGGCCCAGTGTCATCTGGGTTAGGGGAGGGCTTGGCCGGTTGGGATGTCCTTGTCCCATAGCACTCTAGTGACTCCTTGTGGCAGGCCGGGCACCTGCAAGCTGATGATTGTAAGCTCACCAATTGTACTGTGCTTCCTCCGACACATTGGTGCGGCTGGGTTACGGGTTAAGCGAGCAGTGCGGTTTGGCAGGGTTGTGCTTTGGAGGATGCATGGCTCTGAACCTTCGTCTCTCCCAAGTCCGTACTGGAGTTGCAGCGATGGGACTGTAACTACCAAAGCACCCCCACACCATAACACCTCTTCCTCCATGCTTTACGGTGAGAAATACACATGCGGAGATCATCTGTTCACCCACACCGTGTCTCTACAATTTGGACTCCAGACCAAAGGACACATTTCCACCGGTCTAATGCTCGTGTTTCTTGGCCCGAGCAAGTCTCTTCTTCTTACTGGTGTTCTTTAGTAGTGATTTCTTTGCAGCAATTCGACCACGAAGGCCTGATTCACACAGGCTCCTGTGAACAGTTGATGTTGAGGTGTGTCTGTTACTTGAACTCTGTGAAGCATTTATTTGGGCTGTAATTTCTAAGGCTGGTAACTAATGAACTTATCCTCAGAGGTAACTCTGGGTCTTCCTTTTCTGTGGCGGTCCTCATGAGTGTCAGTTTCATCATTATGCTTGATGGTTTTTGCGACTGCACTTTCAAAGTTATTTTCCATATTGACTGACCTTCATGTCTTAAAGTAATGATGGACTGTCATTTCTCTTTGCTTATTTGAGCTGTTCTTGCCATAACATGGACTTGGTCTTTTACCAAATAAGGCTATCTTCTGTATACCACCCCTACCTTGTCACAACACAACTGATTGGCTCAAACGCATTAAGAAGGAAATAAATTCCATAAATTAACTTTTAACAGGTGTGCCTTGTTGATTGAAATGCATTCCAGGTGACTATCTTATGAAGCTGGTTGAGAGAATGCCAAGAGCGTGCAAAGCTGTCATCAAGGCAAAGGGTGAAGATTCTCAAATATATTTAGATTTGTTTAACACTTTTTTGGTTACTATATGATTCCATATGTGTTATTTAATAGTTTTGATGTCTTCACTATTATTCTACAATGTAGAAAATAGTAAAAATAAAGAAAAACCCTTGAATGAGTAGGTGTTCAAAAACCGGTAGTGTAGATTTAAAATTGTGCACTGAACAAAAATATAAACGCAACATGTAAAGTGTTGATCCTGTTATGGTTTTCTGTATGCAAAGGAGAGTCAGACCAAAATGCGGCGTGGCTATTGCGATCCATGTTTAATGAAAACAAAGTGAACACCAATCAAATAAAAAAACAATAAACGTAATACGAAAAATGAAACAGCCTAACACTGGTGCTAAGTAACACACGACAGAAAAAGGACAATCACCCACAAAACCCAACACCAAACAGGCTACCTAAATATGGTTCCCAATCAGAGACAATGACTAACACCTGCCTCTGATTGAGAACCATATCAGGCCAAACACAGAAACAAACAAACTAGACACACAACATAGAATGCCCACTCAGATCACACCCTGACCAAACAAAACATATAAACATACAAAGCAAACTATGGTCAGGGTGTAACAGTACCCCCCCCCAAGGTGCGGACACCGGCCGCAAAACCTGAACCTATTGGGGAGGGTCTGGGTGGTCATCTGACTGCGGTGGCGGCTCTGGTGCTGGACGTGGCCCCCACTTCAACATAGTCTGCCACCTTGTCCGCTTCCTTGGCCTCCTAACTATGGCGACCCTACTACATGACCCCACTGGACAGAGGGGCAGCTGCTCGGGACAGAGGGGCAGCTGCTCGGGACAGAGGGGCAGCTGAGGGGCAGCTGCTCTGGGCTGAGGGGCTCTGGCGCCTCTGGGCTGAAGGGCTCTGGCGCCCCTGGGATGAGGGGTTCTGGCGGCCCCTGGCAGACCGGCGGCACTGGCGGCCCCTGGCAGACCGGTGGCACTGGCGGCCGCTGGCAGACCGGCGGCCCCTGGCAGACCGGCGGCCCCTGGCAGACCGGCGGCACTGGCGGCCCCTGGCAGACCGGCGGCACTGGCGGCCCCTGGCAGACAGGCGGCCCCTGGCGGCCCCTGGCAGACCGGCGGCCCCTGGCAGACCGGCGGCCCCTGGCAGACCGGCGGCCCCTGGCAGACCGGCGGCACTGGCGGCACCTTGCAGACTGGCGGCACTGGCGGCCCCTGGCAGACCGGCGGCCCCTGGCAGACCGGCGGCCCCTGGCAGACCGGCGGCCCCTGGCGGCACCTTGCAGACTGGCGGCACTGGCGGCCCCTGGCAGACTGGCGGCACCTTGCAGACTGGTGGCACTGGCGGCCCCTTGCAGACTGGCGGCACTGGCTGCACCTGCAGACTGGCGGCACTGGCGGCACCTGCAGACTGGCGGCACTGGCGGCACCTTGCAGACTGGCGGCACTGGCGGCACCTGCAGACTGGCGGCACTGGCGGCCCCTGGCAGACTGGCGGCCCCTGGCAGACCGGCGGCCCCTGGCAGACCGGCGGCCCCTGGCAGACCGGCGGCCCCTTGCAGACTGGCGGCACTGGCGGCACCTTGCAGACCGGCGGCCCCTGGCAGACCGGCGGCCCCTGGCAGACCGGCGGCACTGGCGGCCCCTGGCAGAACGGCGGCCCCTGGCGGCACTGGCGGCCCCTTGCAGACTGGCGGCACTGGCGGCCCCTTGCAGACTGGCGGCACTGGCGGCCCCTTGCAGACTGGCGGCACTGGCGGCCCCTTGCAGACTGGCGGCACCTTGCAGACTGGCGGCACTGGCGGCCCCTGGCAGACCGGCGGCCCCTGGCAGACCGGCGGCCCCTGGCAGACTGGCGGCACTGGCGGCACCTTGCAGACTGGCGGCACTGGCGGCCCCTGGCAGACTGGCGGCACTGGCGGCACCTTGCAGACTGGCGGCACTGGCGGCCCCTGGCAGACCGGCGGCCCCTGGCAGACCGGCGGCACTGGCGGCCCCTGGCAGAACGGCGGCCCCTGGCGGCACTGGCGGCCCCTCGCGGCACTGGCGGCCCCTGGCGGCACTGGCGGCCCCTTGCAGACTGGCGGCACTGGCGGCCCCTTGCAGACTGGCGGCACCTTGCAGACTGGCGGCACCTTGCAGACTGGCGGCACTGGCGGCCCTGGCAGACCGGCGGCCCTGGCAGACTGGCGGCACCTGCAGACTGGCGGCACTGGCGGCCCCTGGCAGACCGGCGGCCCCTGGCAGACCGGCGGCACCTTGCAGACTGGCGGCACTGGCGGCCCCTGGCAGACCGGCGGCCCCTGGCAGACCGGCGGCCCCTGGCAGACCGGCGGCACTGGCGGCCCCTTGCAGACTGGCGGCACTGGCGGCCCCTTGCAGACTGGCGGCACTGGCGGCCCCTTGCAGACTGGCGGCCCCTTGCAGACTGGCGGCACTGGCGGCCCCTTGCAGACTGGCGGCACTGGCGGCCCCTTGCAGACTGGCGGCACTGGCGGCCCCTTGCAGACTGGCGGCACTGGCGGCCCCTTGCAGACTGGCGGCACCTGCAGACTGGCGGCACTGGCTGCACCTTGCAGACTGGCGGCACTGGCGGCACCTTGCAGACCGGCGGCCCCTGGCAGACCGGCGGCCCCTGGCAGACCGGCGGCACTGGCGGCCCCTGGCAGAACGGCGGCCCCTGGCGGCACTGGCGGCCCCTTGCAGACTGGCGGCACTGGCGGCCCCTTGCAGACTGGCGGCACTGGCGGCCCCTTGCAGACTGGCGGCACTGGCGGCCCCTTGCAGACTGGCGCACCTTGCAGACTGGCGGCACTGGCGGCCCTTGCAGACCGGCGGCCCCTGGCAGACCGGCGGCCCCTGGCAGACTGGCGGCACTGGCGGCACCTTGCAGACTGGCGGCACTGGCGGCCCCTGGCAGACTGGCGGCACTGGCGGCACCTTGCAGACTGGCGGCACTGGCGGCCCCTGGCAGACCGGCGGCCCCTGGCAGACCGGCGGCACTGGCGGCCCCTGGCAGAACGGCGGCCCCTGGCGGCACTGGCGGCCCCTCGCGGCACTGGCGGCCCTGGCGGCACTGGCGGCCCCTTGCAGACTGGCGGCACTGGCGGCCCCTTGCAGACTGGCGGCACCTTGCAGACTGGCGGCACCTGCAGACTGGCGGCACTGGCGGCCCCTGGCAGACCGGCGGCCCCTGGCAGACTGGCGGCACTGGCGGCACCTTGCTGACTGGCGGCACTGGCGGCCCCTGGCAGACCGGCGGCCCCTGGCAGACTGGCGGCACCTGCAGACTGGCGGCACTGGCGGCCCCTGGCAGACCGGCGGCCCCTGGCAGACCGGCGGCCCCTGGCAGACCGGCGGCACTGGCGGCCCCTTGCAGACTGGCGGCACTGGCGGCCCCTTGCAGACTGGCGGCACTGGCGGCCCCTTGCAGACTGGCGGCCCCTTGCAGACTGGCGGCACTGGCGGCCCCTTGCAGACTGGCGGCACTGGCGGCCCCTTGCAGACTGGCGGCACTGGCGGCCCCTTGCAGACTGGCGGCACTGGCGGCCCCTTGCAGACTGGCGGCACCTTGCAGACTGGCGGCACTGGCTGCACCTTGCAGACTGGCGGCACTGGCGGCACCTTGCAGACTGGCGGCACTGGCGGCACCTTGCAGACTGGCGGCACTGGCGGCACCTTGCAGACTGGCGGCACCTTGCAGACTGGCGGCACTGGCGGCACCTTGCAGACTGGCGGCACTGGCGGCACCTTGCAGACTGGCGGCACTGGCGGCCCCTTGCAGACTGGCGGCACTGGCGGCCCCTTGCAGACTGGCGGCACTGGCGGCCCCTTGCAGACTGGCGGCACTGGCGGCCCCTTGCAGACTGGCGGCACTGGCGGCCCCTTGCAGACTGGCGGCACCTGCAGACTGGCGGCACTGGCGGCCCCTGGCAGACCGGCGGCCCCTGGCAGACAGGCGGCCCCTGGCAGACTGGCGGCACTGGCGGCACCTTGCAGACTGGCGGCACTGGCGGCCCCTGGCAGACTGGCGGCACTGGCGGCACCTGCAGACTGGCGGCACTGGCGGCCCCTGGCAGACCGGCGGCCCCTGGCAGACCGGCGGCACTGGCGGCCCCTGGCAGAACGGCGGCCCCTGGCGGCACTGGCGGCCCCTCGCGGCACTGGCGGCCCCTGGCGGCACTGGCGGCCCCTTGCAGACTGGCGGCACTGGCGGCCCCTTGCAGACTGGCGGCACCTTGCAGACTGGCGGCACCTTGCAGACTGGCGGCACTGGCGGCCCCTGGCAGACCGGCGGCCCCTGGCAGACTGGCGGCACTGGCGGCACCTTGCAGACTGGCGGCACTGGCGGCCCCTGGCAGACCGGCGGCCCCTGGCAGACCGGCGGCACCTTGCAGACTGGCGGCACTGGCGGCCCCTGGCAGACCGGCGGCCCCTGGCAGACCGGCGGCACTGGCGGCCCCTTGCAGACTGGCGGCACTGGCGGCCCCTTGCAGACTGGCGGCACTGGCGGCCCCTTGCAGACTGGCGGCCCCTTGCAGACTGGCGGCACTGGCGGCCCCTTGCAGACTGGCGGCACTGGCGGCCCCTTGCAGACTGGCGGCACTGGCGGCCCCTTGCAGACTGGCGGCACTGGCGGCCCCTTGCAGACTGGCGGCACCTTGCAGACTGGCGGCACTGGCTGCACCTTGCAGACTGGCGGCACTGGCGGCACCTTGCAGACTGGCGGCACTGGCGGCACCTTGCAGACTGGCGGCACTGGCGGCACCTTGCAGACTGGCGGCACCTTGCAGACTGGCGGCACTGGCGGCACCTTGCAGACTGGCGGCACTGGCGGCACCTTGCAGACTGGCGGCACTGGCGGCACCTTGCAGACTGGCGGCACTGGCGGCCCCTTGCAGACTGGCGGGACTGGCGGCGCTGGGCAGACGGGTGGCTCAGGCGGCGCTGGCCAGACGGGTGGCTCAGGCGGCGCTGGGCAGACTGACGGCTCAGGCGGCGCTGGGCAGACTGACGACTGATGGCGCTGGGCATACTGGAAGCTCCGGCAACGCTGGAGAGGAGGAAGGTTCCGGCAGTGCTGGAGAGGCGGGAGACTCCGGCAGCGCTGGAGAGGAGGAAGGCTCTGTCAGCGCTGGAGAGGAGGAAGGCGCACCTGTAAGGATGAGCCGGAGAGACAGCCTGGTGCGGGGGGCTGCCACCGGAGGGCTGATGCAAGGAGGTGGTGACGGATAGACCGGACCGTGCAGGCGCATTGGAGCTCTTGAGCAACGAGCCTGCCCAACCTTACCTGGTTGAATGGTCCCAGTCGCCCTGCCAGTGTGGCGAGGTGGAATAGCCTGCACTGGGCTATGCAGGCGAACCGGGGACACCATGCGCAAGGCTGGTGCCATGTAAGCCGGCCCAAGGAGACGCACTGGAGACCAGATGCGTAGAGCCGGCTTCATGGCACTTGGCTCGATGCCCACTCTAGCCCGGCCGATACGCGGAGCTGGAATGTATCGCGCTTCACAGCATGACACGGTGCCTGCCCGGTCTCTCTAGCCCCCCGGTAACCACAAAAAGTTGACGCAGGTCTCCTACCTGGCTTCGCCATACTTCCTGTGAGCCCCCCCCCAATACATTTTTGGGGCTGACTCTCGGGCTTCCATCCACGCCGCCGTGCTGCCTCATATCGCCGGCTCCTCTCTCCGGCTGCCTCTGCTCTCCTCGCTGCCTCCACCTGTTCCCATGGAAGGCTATCCCTTCCCGCCAGGATCTCCTCCCATGTGTAGCAACCCTTGCCATCCAATATATCGTCCCATGTCCAATCCTCATTGCGCCGCTGTTGCTGTTGCCTGTTGTCACGCCGCTTGGTCCTGTTGAGGTGGGTGATTCTGTCACGGTTTTCTGTATGCAAAGGAGAGTCAGACCAAAATGCGGCGTGGCTATTGCGATCCATGTTTAATGAAAACAAAGTGAACATGCATCAAATACAAAAACAATAAACGTAATACGAAAACCAAAACAGCCTAACACTGGTGCTAAGTAACACACGACAGAAAAAGGACATAAGGACAATCACCCACAAAACCCAACACCAAACAGGCTACCTAAATATGGTTCCCAATCAGAGACAATGACTAACACCTGCCTCTGATTGAAAACCATATCAGTCCAAACACAGAAACAGACAAACTAGACACACAACATAGAATGCCCACTCAGATCACACCCTGACCAAACAAAACATATAAACATACAAAGCAAACTATGGTCAGGGTGTGACAGATCCTATGTTTCATGAGCTGAAATAAAAGATCCCAGAAATGTTCTATACACACAAAAATCTTATTTCTCTAAAATGTTGTGCACAAATGTATTTACATCCCTGTTAGTGAGCATTTCTCCTTTGCCACGATAATCCATCCACCTGACAGTTGTTGTATATCATGATCATTGTTCAGGTCCACCTTGTGCTGGGTACAATAAAAGGCCACTCTAAAATGTGCAGTTTTGTCACACAACACATTGGTAAAGATGTCTCAAGTTTTGAGGGAGCGTGCAATTGGCATGCTGATTGCAGGAATCTCCACCAGAGCTGTTGCCAGAGAACTGAATGTTAATTTATCTACCATAAGCTGCTTCCCAACGTTGTTTTAGAGAATTTGGCAGTACGTCCAACCGGCCTCACAACCACAGACCATGTATATGGCGTTGTGTGGGGCAAGCGGTTTGCTTATGTCAACGTTGTGAACAGAGTGCCCCATGCTGGCGGTGGCGTTATGGCATGGGCAGGCATAAGCTACGGTCAAAGAACACAATTGTATTTTATCAATTGGCCATTTGAATGCACAAAAATACCGTAACGAGATCCTGAGGCCCATTGTGAGGCCCATTTTTTTTAACTAACCGATGCATATCTGTCTCCCAGTCATGTGAAATCCATATCAGCTGGCAGCTTCATTAAATAGTACCCGCAAAACACCAGTCTCAACGTCAACAATGAAGAGGCGACTCTGGGACGCTGGCCTTCTAGTTGCAAAGAAAAAGCCATATCTCAGACTGGCCAATAAAAAGAAAAGATTAAGATGGGCAAAAGAACACAGACAATGGACAGAGGAACTCTGCCTAGAAGGCCAGCATCCCGGAGTCGCCTCTTCACTGTTGACGTTGAGACTGGTGTTTTGCGGGTACAATCTAATGAAGCTGCCAGTTGAGGACTTGTGAGGTGTCTGTTTCTCAAACTAGACACTCTAATTTACTTGTCCTCTTGCTCAGTTGTGCACAGGGGCGTTCCACTCCTCTTTCTATTCTGGTTAGGGCCAGTTTGCGCTGTTCTGTGAAGGGAGTAGGTCAAAAAGTTGTACGAGATTCTTGGAAATTTCTCTTATGGAATAGCCGTCATTTCTCAGAACAAGAATAGGCTGACGAGTTTCAAAAGAAAGTTCTTTGTTTCTGGCCATTTTGAACTTGTAATCGAACCCACAAATGCTGATGCTCCAGATACTCAACTTGTCTAAAGAATGACAGTTTTATTGCTTCTTTAATCAGAACTACAGTTTTCAGCTGTGCTAACATAATTGCAAAATGGTTTCTAATAATCAATTAGCCTTTTAAAATGATAAACTTGGATTAGCTAACACAACGTTCCATTGGAACACAGGAGTGATGGTTGCTGATAATGGGCCTCTGTACACCTATGTGGATATTCCATCAAAAATCTGCCGTTTCCAGCTACAATTGTTATGTACTTGAGTGAAGACCCAAAAGCGGTTTTAACAGAAAACAGAGTTCTTTAATGAAAAACAGGAATGGCATAAATCCTCTTCCAACGTAGTCAATGGAACAAAAAGAACGTTAGTATAATGCAGGATGCACCTGCCAGGCAGACTCCGACAGGATAGGACAAGGTGGAAGCAAACGGGACGACAGCTTGCTTCTGGCATCAAAAACACAAACAAGAATCAGACACTGAAAGTAGCAGGAACAGAGAGAGAAATAGAGACCTAATCAGAGGGGGAAGAGAGAACAGGTGGGGAAAGAGTGAATGAGCTAGTTAGGGGAGATGTAGAACAGCTGAAGAATGAGAGACAGAGAAGGTAACCTAAAAAGACCAGCAGAGAGAGACAGAGTGAAGAGAAAGGACAGGAACAGACATAACAAGACATGACAGTACCCCCCCACTCACCGAGCGCCTCCTGGCGCACTCGAGGAGGAAACCTGGCGGCAACGGAGGAAATCATCGATCAGCGAACGGTCCAGCACGTCCCGAGAGGGAACCCAACTCCTCTCCTCAGGACCGTACCCCTCCCAATCCACTAGGTACTGATGACCACGGCCCCGAGGGCGCATGTCCAAAATCTTACGAACCCTGTAGATGGGTGCGCCCTCGACAAGGATGGGGGGAGGGACGAGCGGGGCGCGAAGAACGGGCTTAACACAGGAGACATGGAAGACCGGGTGAACGCGACGAAGATAGCGCGGGAGAAGAAGTCGCACTGCGACAGGATTAATGACCTGAGAAATACGGAACGGACCAATGAACCGCGGGGCCAACTTGCGAGAAGCTGTCTTAAGGGGAAGGTTCTGAGTGGAGAGCCATACTCTCTGACCGCAACAATATCTAGGACTCTTGGTCCTACGCTTATTAGCGGCCCTCACAGTCTGCGCCCTATTACGGCAAAGTGCCGACCTGACCCCTTCCAGGTGCGCGCAACGCTGGACAAAAGCCTGAGCGGAGGGGACGCAGGACTCGGCGAGCTGAGATGAGAACAGCGGAGGCTGGTACCCGAGGCTACTCTGAAAAGGAGATAGACCGGTAGCAGACGAGGGAAGCGAGTTGTGGGCGTACTCTGCCCAGGGGAGCTGTTCTGACCAAGACGCAGGGTTACGAAAAGAAAGACTGCGTAAAATGCGACCAACAGTCTGATTGGCCCGTTCTGCTTGACCGTTAGACTGGGGATGAAAGCCGGACGAGAGACTGACGGAAGCCCCAATCAAACGGCAAAACTCCCTCCAAAATTGAGACGTGAACTGCGGGCCTCTGTCGGAAACGACGTCAGACGGAAGGCCATGAATTCGGAAAACATTCTCGATAATGATCTGAGCCGTCTCCTTAGCAGAAGGGAGCTTAGCGAGAGGAATGAAATGAGCCGCCTTAGAAAATCTATCGACAACCGTAAGAATAACTGTCTTCCCCGCTGATGAAGGCAGTCCGGTGATAAAATCTAAAGCGATGTGAGACCACGGTCGAGAGGGAATGGGAAGCGGTCTGAGACGGCCGGCAGGAGGAGAGTTCCCAGATTTAGTCTGCGCGCAGACCGAACAAGCGGCGACAAATCGACGCGCGTCACGTTCCCGAGTGGGCCACCAGAAACGCTGGCGAATGGAAGCGAGCGTACCCCGAACGCCGGGTGGCCGGCTAACTTGGCAGAGTGGGCCCACTGAAGAACGGCCGGACGAGTAGGAACGGGAACGAACAGAAGGTTCCTAGGACAAGCTCGCGGCGACGGAGTGTGAGCGAGTGCTTGCTTTACCTGCCTCTCAATTCCCCAGACAGTCAACCCGACAACACGCCCATCAGGGAGAATCCCCTCGGGGTCGGTGGAGACCTCAGAAGAACTGAAGAGACGAGATAAAGCATCAGGCTTGGTGTTTTTGAGCCCGGACGATAAGAAATAACAAACTCGAAACGAGCGAAAAACAGAGCCCAACGAGCCTGACGCGCATTAAGTCGTTTGGCTGAACGGATGTACTCAAGGTTCCTATGGTCAGTCCAAACGACAAAAGGAACGGTCGCCCCTCCAACCACTGTCGCCATTCGCCTAGGGCTAAGCGGATGGCGAGCAGTTCGCGATTACCAACATCATAGTTACGTTCTGACGGCGATAAGCGATGAGAGAAAAACGCGCAAGGATGGACCTTGCCGTCAGAGAGAGAGCGCTGAGAAAGAATGGCTCCCACGCCCACCTCTGACGCGTCAACCTCAACAACAAACTGACTAGAGATGTCAGGTGTAACAAGAATAGGTGCGGATGTAAAACGATTCTTAAGAAGATCAAAAGCTCCCTGGGCGGAAACGGACCACTTAAAGCACGTCTTAACAGAAGTAAGGGCTGTGAGGGGAGCTGCCACCTGACCGAAATTACGGATGAAACGACGATAGAAATTAGCGAAGCCCAGAAAGCGCTGCAGCTCGACGCGTGACTTAGGAACGGGCCAATCAATGACAGCCTGGACCTTAGCGGGATCCATCTTAATGCCCTCAGCGGAAATAACGGAACCGAGAAAAGGGACAGAGGCGGCATGAAAAGTGCACTTCTCAGCCTTCACATAAAGACAGTTCTCCAAAAGGCGCTGGAGGACGCGTCGCACGTGCTGAACATGAATCGAGAGAGACGGTGAAAAAATCAGGATATCGTCCATGTAAACGAAAACAAAAATGTTCAGCATGTCTTCAGGACGTCGTTAACTAGTGCCTGAAAGACAGCTGGAGCGTTAACGAGGCCGAAAGGAAGAACCCGGTATTCAAAGTGCCCTAACGGAGTGTTAAACGCCGTCTTCCACTCGTCCCCTCCCTGATGCGCACGAGATGGTAGGCGTTACGAAGGTCCAATTTGGTGAAAAACCTGGCTCCCTGCAGGATCTCGAAGGCTGAAGACATAAGAGGAAGCGGATAACGATTCTTAACTGTTATGTCATTCAGCCCTCGATAATCCACGCATGGGCGCAGGGACCCGTCCTTCTTCTGAACAAAAAAAAAACCCCGCTCCGGCGGGAGAGGAGGAGGAGACTATGGTACCGGCGTCGAGCGAAACCGACAAATAATCCTCGAGAGCCTTACGTTCGGGAGCCGACAGAGAGTATAATCTACCCCGGGGGAGTAGTTCCCGGAAGGAGATCAATACTACAGTCATACGACCGGTGTGGAGGGAGAGAAGTGGCCTTGGAACGACTGAACACCGTGCGCAGATCGTGATACTCCTCCGGCACCCCTGTCAAATCGCCAGGCTCCTCCTGTGAAGAAGAGACAGAGGAAACAGGAGGGATAGCAGACATTAAACAGGTCACATGACAAGAAACATTCCAGGATAGGATAGTATTACTAGACCAATTAATAGAAGGGTTATGGCGCACTAGCCAGGGATGACCCAAAACAACAGGTGTAAAAGGTGAACGAAAAATTAAAAAAGAAATGGTTTCGCTATGATTACCAGAGACAGTGAGGGTTAAAGGCAGCGTCTCACGCTGAATCTTGGGGAGAGAACTACCATCTAAAGCGAACAAGGCCGTGGGCTCCCTAACTGTCTGAGAGGAATGTCATGTTCCCGAGCCCAGGTCTCGTCCATAAAACAGCCCTCCGCCCCAGAGTCTATCAAGGCACTGCAGGAAGCAGATGAACCGGGCCAGCGGAGATGGACCGGAAAGGTAGTGCGTGATCCAGAAGGAGAGGCCTGAGTAGTTGCGCTCACCAGTAGCCCTCCTCTTACTGATGAGCTCTGGCTTTTACTGGACATGAGGTGACAAAATGACCAGCGGAGCCGCAGTAGAGACAGAGGCGATTGGTGATTCTCCGTTCCTTCTCCTTGGCCGAGATGCGGATACCCCCAGCTGCATAGGCTCAGCATCCGAGCCGGCGGAGGAGGGTGGCAGTGATGCGGCAGGTGGCAGTGATGTGGAGAGGGGAGCAACGGAGAACGCGAGCTCCTTTCCACGAGCTCGGCGACGAAGATCAAACCGTCGCTCTATGCGAATAGCGAGAGCTATTAAGGAGTCCAGACTGGAAGGAACCTCCCGGGAGAGGATCTCATCCTTAACCTCGACGAGGAGACCCTCCAGAAAACGAGCGAGCAAAGCCGGCTCGTTCCAGTCACTAGAGGCAGCGAGAGTGCGAAACTCAATAGAATAATCCGTTATGGATCGATTCCCCTGACATAGGGAAGACAGGGCCCTGGAAGCCTCCTCCCCAAAAACAGAACGGTCAAAAACCTGTATCATCTCCTCCTTAAAGTCCTGATACTGGTTAATACACTCAGCCCTCGCCTCCCAGATTGCCGTGCCCCACTCACGCGCCCGTCCGGTAAGGAGAGAAATGACGTAGGCGATGCGGGCTGCGCTCCTGGAGTAAGTGTTGGGCTGGAGAGAGAACACCACATCACACTGAGTGAGGAATGAGCGGCACTCAGTGGGCTCCCCAGAGTAACACGGCGGGTTGTTGATCCTGGGCTCCGGAGACTCGGAAACCCTGGAAGTGGGCGGTGGATCGAGGTGGAGCTGGTGAACCTGTCTTGTGAGGTCGGAGACTTGGACGGCCAGGGTCTCAACGGCATGTCGAGCAGCAGACAATTCCTCCTCGTGTCTGCCTAGCATCGCTCCCTGGATCTCGACGGCGGAGTGAAAAGGGTCCGGAGCCGCTGGGTCCATTCTTGGTCTGATTCTTCTGTTATGTACTTGAGTGAAGACCCAAAAGCGGTTTTAACAGAAAACAGAGTTCTTTAATGAAAAACAGGAATGGCATAAATCCTCTTCCAACGTAGTCAATGGAACAAAAAGAACGTTAGTATAATGCAGGATGCACCTGCCAGGCAGACTCCGACAGGATAGGACAAGGTGGAAGCAAACGGGACGACAGCTTGCTTCTGGCATCAAAAACACAAACAAGAATCAGACACTGAAAGTAGCAGGAACAGAGAGAGAAATAGAGACCTAATCAGAGGGGGAAGAGAGAACAGGTGGGGAAAGAGTGAATGAGCTAGTTAGGGGAGATGTAGAACAGCTGAAGAATGAGAGACAGAGAAGGTAACCTAAAAAGACCAGCAGAGAGAGACAGAGTGAAGAGAAAGGACAGGAACAGACATAACAAGACATGACAACAATAGTCATTTACAACATTGACAATGTCTACACTGTATTTCTGATCAATTTGACGTTATTTTAATGGACAAAGCACTTCAGAATTACAGATGCGAGTGCTCCAGGGTGATAGTAATTTAGGCAGGTTACCTTGGAGCTCTTGGGAACAGACAATGGTGGTCACCTTGAAACGTTGGGATTACAGACTGGGACAAGGAGAGATTGAAAATGTCCCTGAAGACACTTGTCAGCTGGTCTGTGCATGCTTTGAGAAAGCACCCTGGTATTCCGTCCTTGTGAAATAGCTGCTTTCACCCAAGGCACAGTGTTATATTCCTCAAAGCGAGCATAAAGGTATTTAGCTCGTTTGGGAGTTCTGCATCGCTGGGAAACGTCACGTCTGGGCGTTTCTCACGTCTGGGCTTCCCTTTGTAATCCGTTATCGTCTGCAAGGCCTGCCACATACGACAAGTGTCGGAGTCAGTGTAATAGGATTCCACCTTCCTCCTATATTGTCCTTTTGCATGTTTGATGTCTCGTCAGAGCTCGTAGCGGGCTTTCTTGTATGCTTCCAAGTCCGTGTCCCGTTCCTTGCAAGTGGACGCTCGAGCCTTTAGCCCAGCGCGGATATTGCCCGGAATCCATGTTTTTTGTTTGTTTGTATACATTCTTATAGTCACTGTATGGACGACATCGTCTATGCACATATTATTATTATTATTATACATTTTTTTAGGGGGTAGATCAGCTTTAATATTGCAGATAGATTGTGGCTTCCATCAAATTAATGTATATATATATTTTTAAATTGTTTAAATGTATTTTTCCTTATTTTACCCTAACTCTACCATCCCTCCCCTAATTGGAGTAAACTAATGGACAACAATACTTAGGCTTCTACTTCCAGTTTATACTATATACAAGTCTATACACTTATTGATGAAGCCTATGATTGATGTGGTAAATACCTCAATGTTATTGGATGAATCCCGGAACATTTCCCAGTCTCTACTAACAAAACAGCATTGTAGCCTCGTGTCTGTTTCGTCCGACCACTTCTGTATTGAGTGCATCACTGGTACTTCCTGTTTGAGCTTTCATTTGTAAACAGGAAGCAGGGGAATGGAGTCATGGTCAGTTTTGCCGAAGGGAGGACGAGGGAGGGCCTTGTATGCATTTATGTGGGTAGAATAAAAGTGGTCTATAGTTTAAGCGCCCCTAGTGCAGGAGACATGTTGGTAGAAGTGAGGTAGGACAGTTTTAAGTCTTAAAGTCTACGCCCACCAGAAACGCTGCCTTTTGGTGAGCGGTTTCTTGTTTGTTTATGCCCCCCATACATACATACACACGCACGCACGCACGCACCCACACACACACACACACACACACACACACACACACACAGCGAGACCTTTGTAAAAGATCACACCCCAGCAGATGGATGCATCACAATTAACATGCAAAGATGATTCCCAACACACAGAGGAAATGAACCACAAGATAAAGATCAAGATGTTATTGATGAACAGCAGCTGGGTGAAAAGGTTAGCAGTCAAGGAGTTAAGGCCGTTCCGCCAGAGAGCTTACAAAGAGCACAGAACACCAACAATGTGGATAGAAGCTGCCAATAGGGAGAGGGATGACATTTAATGTATACACTGTGATGGATATACATTTTGTGTGGTGAGTGTGTGTGTGTGTATCATTTTTACAGTGTGTGTTTGTGAGTGTGTCTGTGTGTGTGTGTGTGTATATGAAGGTATAGATGCAGGCAAGAGCTATATATTACCAGGGACAGGGGGTAAGAGCTGGAAACTAGCTAAGCAGCACAAAAACATGTCCGGACAAGATGCTGACAGATACAGATTTTCAAGACTAGGAACTTAGGACGACGGAGACTTAGAAGGTGAGAAATAAGCCCACACAGGCTTAACAATGGCTGTAAATTGCTGTTGTTTGTCATTGGGCTCTGCCCAGGGTTTACACCGAGGGACAAAAGTGCATCGAGAGGACAGGTTTGGCGGCTGCCTGGGTTCAAACTCGAGTCACCAGCAAGGCTCCCAATGGAGTAGCCTGCTAAACTAATGGAGCTGAAAGGAACCATTCATACAGCCTTATTAGCAGGGTCATGATGGTATAAATAGCATGTGCACCAACCCACTAGAACCACTAGACTCGACTCCTTTCAGTAGCAGTCAGTCTGTGGGAACACAGGCTGTATTGATTGACCAGCAGCCCAGGGGATACGGAGGTAGACCTAAGGATCATAGTATGGATCTATTTGGACAGCTACAAGAACAGATGGAAGCATGAGAGATAAGGAGAGAGTTGGGGAGAAGGTTGAGAGGGACAGAATTCTGGTAATAAAGTAGGAAGGAAGGAATTACCAGTACAATGTCTGTGATTGACCCTGAGGACCAAGAACATAAAGAGGAAGGGGTTGTATGGATCACAGGTGGCTGGTGACACCTTAACTGGGGAAGATGGGCTCATAGTAATGGCTGGAATGGAATGATATCAAACACATGATAGCATTCCATTCACTCCATTCTGGCCATTATTATGAGCCGTCCCCCACTCACCAGCCTCTTGTGGTATGAATCTAATAGGAGAAACAGAGAGTGCATAGAGAACACTGAGAAAACAGAGAAGCACTGAAGATCAGGAAAGAGCTGAGAGGCACAGAGTTCAGGAAATACAATTAGATGCATTGGATTATCTAAGGACTTTGTCATTATTGAGGATAGAGCGGTATTGGCAGTGGATCATGACATGGGATCAGTAGAACAGAATATATTACTGAGGAAGTGTGAACCAGAATCAGGTATGGATTGAGAGGTCGACAGGAATACATAGGGAATTCTGCTGAATGCTTGTGTATGGAAGATACATGGTAATCCTGGGCTACTGGAATGGATCAGGCGGGATGGAATTATATTAGTTGAGTTTGAAGGAACCTCTGTGGGATATGCATGTATTGAGAGGGACATACCTTGGATACAGGGAGGCAATACACAGTAGATTGGACCGTATTGACGTGGGATTTCATGTGATCATGTGGAGAGGGAGAGAGTTGTGAGAGGTGGAGACAGTGAAGTCCAGAGAGGTGGGAGAGAGACACAGGATGATTGAACGATACATATGTTACGTTCCCCAGTTTATGTGTTGTAGTTTGTATGTTTGCATGTGTTTATTTCAGGAAATGGCTTCCTGAAATCCCTCAAGCAGCTGATTGGTCGACTCCAGGGCTAATTGGAGAGCTGACCCCGCCCCCTCGTCAAGACAGCTGTCTCCAATTACCCATTCAATCTGAAGATGTATAAAAGCCAGTGTTCTGTTCAGGAGAGAGAGATTTTGCTAGAGAGATTTTGCTAGAGAGATTTTGCTGGGCTGAGAGTTGGTATGTTTTGTGAGTTTGTTGCTCAGATAGAGCTTATTTGATGTCCTTTTGTTTCTTAGTTTGTTTGTGAAATTGTTTAATATTCTGTTTCATTTGTTCCCAGGGGGGAAGGGGAAGGCACCTAGGGAGTGCTTAGGCAAGAGACCCGCGGGCATACATATACCCGTAGCATATTCGCTGTCTAGGCACACTAGGTAAGACCTGGGCGGACCACCCCCTTGTATTTTGGTTAGGGCACCAGGTGGTGCTAAATTAGGTAAGTAGTGGGTAGGCAGGTAAGATAGGAGAGGGGGGGGGGCTTTGAGATTTACTTTCTTTGCTTTGGTTCCGTCCAGCCCCTTTTCCCCATATTACCGTGTGAAGGAATAAAGTCCTGGTAAACGGTACCACATTCTGCCTGTTGTCATTCTTTCTTGCACCTACAGTCCATACCTTTTTCACTTCACGGAGAGTTTAGTTGTAGCAGGATGTTGCGTTCCCTCTTCATAGAGGCGTGCTTAACAACATACAGTTGAAGTCGGAAGTTTAAAATTTTTCAACCGCTCCACAAATCTCTTGTTAACAAACTTTAGTTTTAGAAAGTTGGTTAGGACATCTATTTTGTGCCTGACACAAGTCATTTTTCCAACATTTGTTTACAGACAATTTTTTTTCACTTATAATTCACTGTATCACAATTCCAATGGGTCAGAAGTTTACATACACTAAGTTGACTGCCTTTAAACATCTTGGACAATTCCAGGAAATTATGTCATGGCTTTAGAAGCTTCTGATAGGCTAATTGACATCATCAGAGTCAATAGGAGGTGTACATGTGGATGTATTTCAAGGCCTACCTTCAAACTCAGTGCCTCTTTACTTGACATCATGGAAAATCAAAAGAAATCAGCCAAGACCTCAGAAAAAAATTGTAGACCTCCACAAGTCTGGTTCATCCTTGGGAGCAATTTCCAAATGCCTGAAGGTACCACGTTCATCTGTACAAACAATAGTACGCAAGTATAAACACCATGAGACCACGCAGCCATCATACCGCTCAGGAAGGAGACGCGTTCTGTCTCCTATAGATGAATGTACTTTGGTGCAAAAAGTGCAAATCAATCCCAGAACAACAGCAAAGGACCCTGTGAAGATGCTGGAGGAAACGAGTACAAAAGTATCTATATCCACAGTAAAACAAGTCCTATATCGACATAACCTGAAAGGCCGCTCAGCAAGGAAGAAGCCACTGCTCCAAAACCGCCATTAAAAAAGCCAGACTACGGTTTGGAACTGCACATGGAGAAATGTCCTCTGGTCTGATAAAATAAAAATAGAACTGTTAATGACCATCGTTATGTTTGGAGGAAAAAGGGGGAGGATTGCAACCCGAAGAACACCATCCCAACTGTCAAGCACGGGGGTGGCAGCATCATGTTGTGCTTTGCTGCAGGAGGGACTGGTGCACTTCACAAAATAGATGGCATCATGAGGGAGGACAATTATGTGGATATATTGAAGCAACATCTCAAGACATCAGTCAGAAAGTTAAAGCATGGTAGCAAATGGGTTTTCAAAATGGACAATTATATCAAGCATACTTCCAAAGTTGTGGCAAAATGGCTTAAGGACAACAAAGTCAAGGTATTGGAGTGGCCATCACAAAGCTCTGACCTCATTTTTATAGAAAATGTGTGAAAAAGCGTGTGCTTGCAAGGAGGCCTACAAACCTGACTCAGTTACACCAGCTCTGTCTGAAGGAAAGCGCCAAAATTCCCCCAACTTATTGTGGGAAGCTTGTGGAATGCTACCCGAAACATTTGACCCAAGTTAAACAATTTAAAGGCAATGCTACCAAATACTAATTGAGTGTATGTAAACCACTGCCCCACTGGGAATGTAATGAAATAAATAAAAGCTGAAATAAATCATTCACTCTACAATTATTCTGACATGCCACAAAATAAAGTGATGATCCTAACTGACCTAAAACAGGGACTATTTACAAGGATTAAATTGTGAAAAACTGAGTTTAAATATATTTGACTAAGGTGTATGTAAACTTGCGACTTCAACTGTATATTCTGAATGCATTTGAATGATGAGTACCAAAGGATTGAGTATGCCAGCAGTTTGTAGTTATGCATGGAATCAAGAGTGGATAATTCTGGACCGAGCCTGGGTTTGACCTCTGACCTTTACAGTGATTCTCATCCCAGGGGTAGACACAGTTCTGAATGCCGTTACACACCAGGGTGTTGTTGATGCACATGTTACTGTGACAGAAGAAGGCATCCGCCTCGCATGGAGCTGCAATGACAGGAGACAGAACAACAATTAACAAGGACACACATATCCCAACCTATGTATAATTGCATGCTGGGTAATAATAGGCCTGTCACTCCCTCCCTTCCCCTCCCACTTATCTCTTGTTCATCATTCTGTCTCTCTGCCTGTTCTGGGTGTCAGAATATGCAAAGTGTGTGCAAGGAGTGTTCAGTCATGAGTGTTCTGTTTAAGGTTCATAGTTGGTTGGCAGTTGGTGTACAAGCCTGTTTAGATGGAGTTAAACAGAGGTTGGGAATGCAGCTCTAAGTGACTATCAGCTGAGTAAAGAGTGGTGTATTTGGTGTACCTGTGCTTATAGGAATCAATTGATTACATTGTCATCTACAAAATAGCTTCAACACTCTACTCAGCAAACTGGATGCAGTTTATCACAGTGTCATCCGTTTTGTCACTAAAGCACCTTATACCACCCACCACTGCGACTTGTATGCTCTAGTCGGCTGGCCCTCGCTACATATTCGTCGCCAGACCCACTGGTTCCAGGTCATCTACAAGTCCATGCTAGGTAAAGCTCCGCCTTATCTCAGTTCACTGGTCACGATGGCAACACCCACTCGTAGCACGCGCTCCAGCAGGTGTATCTCACTGATCATCCCTAAAGCCAACACCTCATTTGGCCGCCTTTCGTTCCAGTTCTCTGCTGCCTGTGACTGGAACGAATTACAAAAATCGCAAAAATCGCTGAAGTTGGAGATTTTTATCTCCCTCACCAACTTCAAACATCTGCTATCTCAGCAGCTAACCGATCGCTGTAGCTGTACATAGTCCATCAATAAATAGCCCACCCAATTTACCTACCTCATCCCCATACTGTTTTTATTTATTTACTTTTCTGCTCTTTTGCACACCAGTATCTCTACCTGCACATGACCGTCTGATCATTTATCACTCCAGTGTTAATCTGCAAAATTGTAATTATTTGCCTACCTCCTCATGCCCTTTGCACACAATGTATATAGACTCTTTTTTTCTACTGTGTTATTGACTTGTTTATTGTTTACTCCATGTGTAACTCTGTGTTGTCTGTTCACACTGCTATGCTTTATCTTGGCCAGGTCGCAGTTGCAAATGAGAACATGTTCTCAACGAGCCTACCTGGTTAAATAAAGGTGAAATAAACAAAATAAAAAAATAAACATTGCTCAACAACTGTGGGACAGAGGCTCTCCATTTTTGTGATCATTATGTATTAGATGGTTTCCATCTACAGTATCTGCTTTGTTAAAATAGTCAAGGATGAATGTTATTTTGATATGAAAGGAGTGTACTCTATAGCACACCAAACAGCCATTTATGATCATACACAAAATCAATGGCATCAGAAATAGAGCAAATATAATCCACAACATCAACCAATATCAGAGCCCCCCTCCCAAATTGTGAAATGTGTGTGTTGCGCTTTTTCTCAGAGTTGTAAAAGCAAGCAGAGCAGAAAATGGCAACTCTTTAGTTGACTGATAGCTAGTTAGCTAGCTAGCTAGCTAGCTAGTAGCTACCACAGCCAGTTCAGCTAGCTGGACTCTAGCTAGCTATCTGTCAGGTAGCAGTATCTAACAGCTGCTGTGTGTATGGAAATGTTTTGTAGCTTTTGTTTTGTCCCGTTTCAACAGAAGTACATTTGATGATGTACCATTAGCTAAAGCTAGCCAAAAGTTGGCTAACAATAGCGAGCTCGCTAGCTCACAAACTTGAGCTATTATTTTTTCCTCAATTACACTAGACCTGAATTAAATGATGGAACCAGCGGTCAAATGATTGAAGACTGATGTTTTTTCTGCACAATGGGAATTTTATCAGTCAGTATAGCAATGTAATCCTATTGATCTGTCAGTTTCCCTAGCTAATTCCCTACTTTTTCACACTGACTATAAACAGCTCTACAGGCTTCACTGTCATGGTGCACAGTCAGTACACAACACTGTGCTCATCATGCCTCAGCAGGATCAGATGGTGACAGATTTCCCTGCAGGGTCAGACAGCCAGGGAAGACCAGTCTACGGCACTCGGGTGAATTTTGCAGTATGTTAACAATATCAGTGAATGATACAAAGTTCCATCTTGAGTTGATGGGTAGGATACAGTCTGGGATCTGCGAATTATGGTCATTTCAATTATTGAACCATTGATTCTATTCTTGGATAATATAATTTATAAATGTACACCAAGGTAATTCTTTGTAATACTTCATCTGAGCAGGGTCAGATGATGACAGTGGTCTCATCAGGGTCAGGCAGCCAGGGAAGACCAGTCTGTGACAGGGGTCTCATCAGGGTCAGGCAGCCAGGGAAGACCCGTCTGTGACAGGGGTCTCTTCAGGGTCAGGCAGCCAGGGAAGACCAGTCTGTGACAGGGGTCTCTTCAGGGTCAGGCAGCCAGG
Source organism: Oncorhynchus masou masou (assembly GCF_036934945.1). Lineage (NCBI taxonomy): Eukaryota > Metazoa > Chordata > Actinopteri > Salmoniformes > Salmonidae > Oncorhynchus > Oncorhynchus masou. The sequence continues at coordinate 50,711,459 of NC_088241.1, read as the reverse complement.
GAAGACCAGTCTGTGACAGGGGGGTCTCTTCAGGGTCAGGCAGCCAGGGAAGACCAGTCTGTGACAGGGGGTCTCTTCAGGGTCAGGCAGCCAGGGAAGACCAGTCTGTGACAGGGGTCTCTTCAGGGTCAGGCAGCCAGGGAAGACCAGTCTGTGACAGGGGTCTCTTCAGGGTCAGGCAGCCAGGGAAGACCAGTCTGTGACAGGGGTCTCTTCAGGGTCAGGCAGCCAGGGAAGACCAGTCTGTGACAGGGGTCTCTTCAGGGTCAGGCAGCCAGGGAAGACCAGTCTGTGACAGGGGTCTCTTCAGGGTCAGGCAGCCAGGGAAGACCAGTCTGTGACGGCACAGAGGTGAACTTTTGCAGATACAAACAACACTTTGTTCTCTCTGTGCAGCAAACACTGGATAAGGAAGAAGCTTCAAAGATTGAAACTACTTTAAGGCAGTCTGACAAACATCTAAAGTTGATTTCCAAACTGTATCAAGGGTTGATAGAGGCTTTTCCCAATGACATAAAACATGTAAAACGAAAACGTGAGGAAGACCTGGGAGGCACTATTTATGATGATGAATGGGTACAGATTTGTTAAAATGCCCAGTCATGTTCATTTAATCTGACATAAATGACTGCAGTTTAAGACCATCCATAGAACATTCTATATGCCAGTGAAACTGATTATCATGCATCCAGAAATTAAATTATTCTGCAAGAGGTGTAAAACACAAAAGGGGACATACTTGCATATGTTATGGTCTTGTGAATGCTGTCTGAATTCTGGCAAAGAGTATGTTATTTTATCTCAGCATATCTACAGATTCTTCCTTCTCCCTAATTTTGTTTGTTTGGAAATGTCGATACTGGAGACTGTTCTCAGAAGAATCTGTGGAACCTAGCATTTATAGCGGCTAAGAAATGCAGGTTGGTTATCCTCCCACAATGGATGGCAGAAATGTCAAGTTATGTATCACTAGACTTGATTTATTACCAGATTAAGGGTTTACTGTGCAACTTTCATAAGGTCTGGATGCCTTATATGGAATACTGTTTGACAAAAGGAGTCTGTATTGAAAACATGCCCACATCAGGAGAGATACCTATTTAGGCAATCCCCAGCTGCTGGGCTGCTCAGTCCTGCCCCTGGGGATCTGCTGTACTGTTGATTGTCACTCTGGCCTTGGACTAACACACCTGAAACCAATAAGGAATCTTTCACTAAGATCCTAAAGCTGAGTGGGGTGTGTTGTGTTTGGGGCTCTGCAGGGCCATGGACCCCTAGGGGCAGGATGGGGTGACCCAGTTAAGTTGTGTGCAAAAAGAGCTCTACAGTACTATTAGGCTTATGATGTGAATTATATGGAGAACATGCTATTTCTGTGTGCTAATGTGTGTTGTATGTGTTTTTTTATTCAACTTTTTTGTTATCCAAAAGATGAGAAGGAAGTTGTTTTGTGGAGAGGGTTGAGTTATTGACCAGACTGGTGGGGCTCGGGCTTGCAGGCAGGTCAGGCTGGCCTGGTGGTCTGGCTGAAATGTTACATAGAGGATGTCATAATCAAGACAAACAAAAGTTACGTCTTTGTACTTTACTTGTTGTTCATTTGGTTATTGGTTAAAGGTGCAACACAATAATGATTATTGAATTATCATTGATCTAGTATTATTGATCAGTCTTATCAATCACTTAAACATATTCAACAATGATATCTTACCTAGCTTGATGACTGTGGGCATTCTTGCTTACTTTTCGTTGTTCTAAACAGAGACGGCTAGAAGGGCCCTGGATCATATTAGATTGCAGGAAATGAACTTTAGATGCCCCAAAAAATGTCAGGACCCCCAGACCTCCTGCCAAGTTATGCCCCCTCCCCCACTCTTAAAATCAAAGTTGCGCTCCTGGTATAGCATTATGATGTTAGTATTATGATATTAGTATTATGATGCTACAGATGTGTGAATTTGGAGGCGCATCACTCAGCCCTGAACCCATCTGCTCTTCATAAATGTTCATCTTTCCTCCTCTTCTGAAATGTGATGAGACAAGGCAGTGCATAGTAATCTCTCTGGGAGTGTTCCTTTTACAGCTATCTATCTAACTACACGGGAAAGGAAACAACTGGAGAGAAAACCTTGACATGCTGGAGATGTCAGACTAACACATGTTCTAATCATCCAGGCCTGAATCCTTAAGGGCCAGAGATACTGTATGCATACATAACTTAACTTGAATGTTCACACTATGTATGCATCGATGCCAATACGGAGATATGCACAAAGTTAACAGAGGCAAGTTATGACTGTGTGTTGATACTGGCAGGGAATGAATGGTGTGCGTGTGTGTATGTCTATCCATTAGTGCTTGTGTACGAGCAAGTGTGACACATAGCTGTATCCGTGACAACAGGCGGTGGCAGAGATCATAAAAGTGAGAGATGTGAGGAGAAGAGAGAGAGCGACAGAGAGCGAAAGAGAGTGAAAGAGAGAGAGAGAGAGATGTTTGGAGAGTGACAGAGCCATCGAGGCAGAAGGAAGTGAGTTATCCAATTATAGAGTCTCAGGTAATGTGTTAGCAGCCTCATCACCACACCGGTAATTAAACAAGCAAGGTGACTTTCAGAGACGGGAGACACCTCCCCTCTTAATCACACTAATGCACTGGCCTACCGTGGCCTCCACAGTGTAATGAACAGACCTGCTGACTAATCAAAGGGCTACACCAAGCCAAGACAGTTTCCTCCATTCAATCAGATGTAATTCAATGGGATTTAATACATCTTTATTGCACCATAACAGTAATCTGTTTCTAGTGGTATAGTTTAAACTGAACATTCAATATTCCCTGCACTGATTCAGAACAGAGGGTAGTGATGTAAGGGTTACAGCTGACTCCTGAGTGCACATTGGATAAGAGCAAACTATTAAAATGCAGTAAAGTCCACCACATATACATTATGTTCAATTACTCTAGACATGCACGTTCTGGTTTAGTGCATGATGATTTCATATCAGTCCTAGCCCCAAGTCATGCCATTCATCAGGAGTGGAGCATGAAGACTGGTAGAAGCAGCACTTCACACTACATCCTCCCTGTCTACTGTTGAAACTCATTAGAATGTGGGATGGGTGAACATAATGGATGGCTGTGTTTAAACATTGATTATTTACTGGCTGTGGATGGGGAAGTGGTCAGGCACACACATGCACACACACACGCACACACACAGAAAATAATGCGTTGCGTTGGGCATTAAAACAGGCCGCTGTCTGATACAGAGGGGCTCAAGGTTGGGCAGAATTACCTGAATGATGGACGACTGTTTTCATCTCCGCACTGATCCCAGTGGAATAATAACAGCTCAAATTAGAATTAATTATCTCTCTCTCTCTCTCTCTATATTCAATTCGATTTAAAGGGCTTTATTGGCATGGTAAACATATATTTACATTGCCAAAGCAAGTGAAATAGATAAAAAAACAAAAGTGAAATAAACAATCAAAATGAACAGTAAACATTACACTCACAAACGTTTCAAAGGAATAGAGACGGCAGGAGGTTATTTGGCAGGAGGTTAGGAAGTGCAGCTCAGTTTCCACGTTTTGTGGGCAGGGTGCACATAGCATGTCTTGTCTTGAGTGCCAGGTCTGCCAACAGCGGCCTCTCTCCCCTTTTCCCCTACACTCCCACCAGTACATCCCTTAAAGCGTCCCCACCGGGCCTCTCCAATCCTAGCCTTAACCATTTGGGCCCAAATGCAGGACTGTCCGTAGGTCAGTGTCTGGGGCTTACTTTACTCAGCCTTCTCTTCCTGAACACAGTGCCAGTTTTCACCACCAGGGGGAGGTGCTGTCCCTCACCATCCCAACGACACTCAGGAGCCTCCCACTGCTCCACAGGGCCACAGCTGACTTTATGAAGAGGTGGATCCAAACTCATCTGCAGCCAAATTAATTCCCAGACATTTTGTAATAAAAAAGTGCCCCTTTCCCCACCCAGGAGCCTTCCCCCCACTGCCCCAGGCATAAATTAAATAATAATAAAGTGGCCTGATGAAATACACTAGACATCCAACTGAAAGCTCGGAAGTCCTCTAGCTCAGTCTGCTGCAGAGGAGCACTTTATATGAACTTCAAAACCATAGGTCTAATTGCAATAAAACAACATATTTTTGATGGAAGCTTGGTTCAGAGAGGAAGATGAGAATCGAGAGGTTTTGCTCAGCCCAAAATCTTTCCACAAAAATAAGCCCATGAAGTGGAGTTGGAGTTGAGATAGATAGACAGAGGACTCATCATGGCTATAACCCGTTTTAGCATGTACATTGCCATTGAGGGCTTCCACCATTTTAAAGTAGTCAACTGGGTGGGGATTCCTATAAGTTGGGAGCAATCAGCCAATGAAAAATAAGAAAATGTACTACTTTAGAATGTCAATGCTGTCACAGACGCTATAGGGAAAGGGAGATATCTAGTTAGTTGTACAACTGAATGCATCTCCCTCATTTAACCCAACCCCTCTGAATCAGAGAGGTGCGTAGGTCTGCCTTAATTGACATCTTTGGTGCCTGGGGAACAGTGGGATAACTGCCTTGCTTATGGGGCATAATGGCAGATTTTTGACCTTGTCAGCTCAGGGATTCGATCCAACAACATTTCTGTTACTGGCACAATGCTCCTACCCACCAAGCTACCTGCCAGGCTACCTACCTGCTAGGCTACCTATAATGGCACAGATACAAAGATAAGTCCTCTATCTCTATGGCAAGTTGTTCACATGCGTATCTGCCCTCTCATTGGCTAGACTGGTCCCATACGATCCTGCCTCCTCTCGCCTGCCTTCTATCTTTGAGGACTTGTACTGTATTTCCATTGTTAGAGCGGTCACTTGACTATCCTGTCAATATAATAGACAATGGATGTATTCGAGCAGATGACAAGTGGGGGACCATTGTGTGTTGCATTCTGTTGATAAAACTTGCTTCTACAGGTCGACTGCATGAACTTTACAGAAATCATGCAGTTGACTGCATGATTCTGCAGTTGCTCTCCACCAGCTTCATCCTGCAGCCATCACCTGCATTGTGGGAGACTCTACTCTATCATTAGGGTGTTTTTGTTTGACCCACGTGAACCTGACCAAAGACATGCCTGAAACAGGTACTCATTTGCTGCAATTTATGTGTAGCCTACAGTGAATAGATAAATGTGATATTTTAGGCACTCTTAATAATTAGTTGTATAATGTACACACATACAGTAGGATTTCAGTTTGTGAGTGTGATATCGGTGTTGGAGACATGTTTATTTCGGCATTTTATAAACAATGGCAACACTGCCATGTTCATCTGAGCCTTACTATTGGGAAATCAGAGGCAGGTGTCATTAGTTGTCTCTGATTGAGAATCATACTTAGGTAGCCTGGGTTTCACTGTGTGTTTGTGGGTGATTGTTCCTGTCTCTGTGTTTGTTGCACCAGATAGGCTCAGTCACTTGGGTTTTTCTTTTTTTCCTTGTTTTGGAAGAGAAGAGAAGAGAACGAGCGCCATTCTCCTTGCGGAGATGGTGCAAAATTCATCAACACGGTCGGTCCCTGGGATTGGGCTGGCCAACACGATTCGGTTTGCTTGGAAGGAAAAGGAGTTGGAGCCTTTAGGACGGGAAACTTTTGGAAGGATAATATTGATGGGGATTCTAAAGCTGACGGTGAAGGACGTGTTTTGTTTCCAAGGCAACTCGTTGGAGGGAGCATACGACGTGGCACTATATACAGAGGAGAAACATGATGATATCCTGAGAAGGGCAAGAGCAGTGGGAGGTGAGAGGCCGATGAGCCACTATGAAATAACAAGCCTGGCGAAGAACAACTTTAGGGTTGTAACTGTCAACATTTACAACCCATACGTTAAGGACGAAGAGGTGAGGGCCTTTCTGGGGAGATACATGGATAACGTCTCCTCAGCAAGGCACCTCAAAGACTCCCTTGGGTTTTGGAATGGGAGGAGAGGCTTCCAAGCCCTCCTCAGGGAGGATCCAAAGGGACATGGTGGCTACCTCCATCCTCCTGTTATGTTCTCCCTAGGGGCTGACAGGGGACGTTGTTTTATGCACGTCAGCCCCCATTTTGCAGGCGCTGTATGGCCTACGGCCATATTTTCGCCTCGTGCAGCACGAGAAAATGCAGATTTTGTGGATCTGAGGAACACGAGGCGAGGGATTGTGACAAGCCTAAGGCGTGCCAAGGGTGTGGCTCGTCAGCACACCTGTGGCGGGGGTGCCCGGCTCGTCAGAGGTCATATGCGTCTGCGGCTGGGGGGGGGGAGCAGGAGCGGGGGAAGGGGGAAGAAGAGGGGAAAGGAAGCACGCCTCATGACCAGAGTACAGGTCCAGAGTGGAAGGCCGCAAGGAAGGAGGAGGAGCAAGAAGCAGCGGATGGAAGAGAGAAGGAAACGGAAGGCACGGGAGTAGGAGAAACAGGAAAAGTGGCGGAAGAAGGCAACGGAGTGGAGGAGCATGAGAGAGAAGAAAGCGAGGGAGGAGTGTTGGAGAAGGAGACGGTGGAAGAGCAAGTGCCCTGGTGGAAGAGATGAGGGGTATGGTGGAGGAGCTGGCGGGGGGGGGTGGTATCTCTCCACTGCCGCCATCACCAAAGAAGAGAATGAAGAGGAATGAAGAGGAATGGTGCGATTGGCCGTCAGTGAGAGGGAGGGGATGGCCAAGAGAGTGATGGGGGTGGGAGAATCTTCTGGGTTGCTGCTGGTTTCCCCAGGCCCTCAACTTCTGTTGGGACACATCTAACAAGACTCAGGACTGGGTACAGGAGGAGGTGGGGAGTTTTTTGTTTGGGGACTCAGCCTCCCCGATTTTTTTCCAATCCAGCTGCAGCACTGGGGAGGGGGAGGATTGTGGGGGTAGACCCAGGGTGCAGGGCACCCCGGAGCCAAACACTATTCCTGCATCCTGGGTTGGTGAGATGGAGGAAGAGGGGGGGATGTCGATGGTTTTTCACAGGTAGATATGGAGCAGGGGAGCATCGGGTGAGTCTCCTGTTTTTGTTTTTTTGTGTCTGGGTTTAGTATTTGAGTGTATTACATGTTTTTATTTCATGGGGTCTAATTTTACTTTTGTTAGTTTAAATGTAAGGGGTTTAAGGGATTTTGTTAAGAGGAGGGCGGTTTTTAGTTATTTGGAGGGTGTGGGGTTTGATTTTGTTTTTTTTACAGGAGGTTCACCTGAGGGATGGTGGGGATGTTAGTAGGTTTAAGAGGGAGTGGGACAAGGGGGAGTCGGTTTGGGGTATTGGAGGGGTGCACTCATCAGGGGTAGGGATTTTGTGTGGGCACAGGGAGGTAAAAGTGGAGGATTCTTTTGTGGTAATGCAGGGGAGGGTTATAGGGGTGGATGTCACGATAAGGGATTGTAAATTTAGATTAGTGGTGGTGTATGGGCCACAGGTGGTGGCAGACAGGAGGGAGATGGTGGACTGTCTGACGCCCCTGTGTGTCACAAATAGGAAATTAGTGATAGGGGGATTTATATACAGATTTAGGAATAGGGGGGATAGCAGTGCAGGCGCCATTGCCGGGCTAATGGCTTGCCATGGTCTGGTAGATGGTGGTCTGCACACTACTCCGAAAATGGCCGGTCCTACATGGCGCAACTCCAGGGGGGTTGAGCGGAGGCTCGACTATATTTTTGTACCCAGGTCTTTGGGTAAGTTGTCTGGGCGGCTGTTGCCTGTTTTCTTTTCGGATCACCAGAGGATATGGTCAGGGTGACAACTGATCATTACCAAGGTTTATTTAAGGAAAGGGAAATAGATGTAGAGCAGGGAAATGTGTTTTTAGAACACTTGTCCAGGCGGTTGCCGGAGGACATTAGAGAAGTGAAGGAGGCCCAGATTTCACTAGAAGAGGTTGAGAGCTTTCTTAGGAAAATGGGAAAAGGGAAGGTGCCTGGGATGGATGGGCTGCCGGTTGAGTTTTATCTCAAGTTTTGGGGTATACTTGGAACAGTGGTCATCGAAGTCTTGAAGGCCATCCTTGAGACGGGGGTCCCGGGGAGATCAATGGCTGTTGGTGTGCTGTCACTTTTATATAAGACCTGTGTGGCTCAGTCGGGAGCATGGCGCTAACGACCTGGGTGGCACCACCCATATGGAAAGTAGTGGCAGCCGTTGACCATGCTGGGATATTATTATTATTATTATTATTAAGAAGGGGGAAGTAACAGACCTAACTGATTGACCATGCTGTGTGTAGCTACTTGCAAAGGTTTTAGCAGACCGGTTGCGCACAGCCCTTCCCTACGTCGTTCATGAGGATCAGACGTGCGGGGTAGAGGGCCGCTCTATTAGATGGAACCTACAGTTAATCAGGGAATCCATCGCTTGGGTTGAAGATAGAGGACTGCCTTTAATGGTAGCAGCGCTAGATCAGGCGAAAGCTTTTGATCGCGTGAATAGATCCTTTTTATTCAGAGTGTTACGTCGATTAGGATTTGGGGAGAAGTTCATAGGATGGATTCGTACATTATATGTCGGAGCGGGGTGCCGAGTTAGTGTAAATAGTCACTTGGGTGACGTTTTTGACCTCTCGTCTGGGGTCAGGCAGGGGTGCCCACTCTCGGCTCTCCTCTTCGTTCTGTACATGGAGCCTCTGGGGGCTGCCATTAGGGCAGACACAAGGGTGGAAGGCTTGTTGATCCCTGGAAGTGGTGGGCTGCGTGTTAAGATGACGCAGTACGCCGACGACACTTCCTTGCTGCTGTGTAAGGACTCGTGCCTGACAAGGTCCCTTGCCATCTTTGGGGATTTCACCCGAGCGTCGGGAGCAGTTCTGAACCATGCAAAGTCTTCCGTCAAGTTTTTCGGAAGATGGCGCGGTAGAACGGATGTGCCTGGGGGGGTTATCTCTCTGTGAGGGGGCCCTGAGGATTCTCGGGGTCCATTTTGAGACCTCCGGCTCAGCGACGCTAAACTGGAACATGCGTATCTCAGTGGTACAGAGGATGCTAGCAATGTGGAAGGCTAGGTAATTATCTTTTATGGGCAAAGTCCTGGTCCTAAAGGTGGATGTGTTGCCGTCTCTTTTGTTTTTGGCGTACATCTACCCATTGCCGGCTTGTCTGAGGAGGCCTCTAGTGAGGCTTGTGTTTCAGTTCATGTGGAGTGGCAGGTGCGAGTGGGTCGCCAGGGCATGCATGCTCTGTCCCATCGGGGAGGGAGGTAGGGGGGTACCACATTTGCCCCTCAAGCTGGACGTAATTTGTTTCTTTCTTGTTAACGGAGCTTGCTCATCCAGTGATACACCCGTCCGGTTACCTCCTGCGGGTGTTCTTCTCGTATCAGGCGAGAAGCGTAATGGTGTGGTCTAACACGGGTCCTCGGGCGGAACAGCTGCCGTGGCACTTTGGTCATGCGGCCAAGTGGCTGCGTGCGCACCCTGAGGTTGAAGTTGCCCGAGTAGGTTTAGATCACAGGCACCTGTACGAGGAGGTCAGAAAGGCAGGGAGTCCGGCGCCTGTAGTGGGCATCTCGGAAGTGGTCTGGGAGGGGGTGCAGGCGCGGGGTCTGGACAACAGGCTCAAGGACCTGAATTGGATGAGCCTCCATAAGTGCTTGCCGGTACGTTCCATCATGTACCGGTATAGTTTGGTGCAATCCCCCACCTGTCCAAGATCCTCTTGTGGCAGGGAGGAGACTGTGCGCCATGTCTTTTGGGACTGTGCCTTTGCCGGAGTAGTATGGGCTAGGGCACGGGTGTTGTTAGGTTTGGTAAGGGGGGATGTTGTATTGATGTGGGCCAGGTTAGAGAGAGGTGTTTTAATGAGAGCGAGAGGGACGGATAGGGACAGGTTTCTGCTCTGACTTCTCATGAGTCTCTTTAAAAGGGGGCTGTGGGAAGCCAGGCAGAACATGGTGAAGACAGGGAGAGATTGGGGGGTGGAAGGGATAGTGAGGAGGGTGGAAGGATATTTGAGGGGGAGGGTGAAGAGGGAGGAGAGGAAGTGGGGGCAGCATGCTGCTTGGGAGAGGTGGAAGGGGGGTTTAGGGCTGGGTGTTATTTAGATTTGTAATGGGATAGATTAGGGACGGGGAGATAGGGAAAGGTAGTTTGTAGGGTGACAGGGAGGGAAGATGCTCCCCTGAGGTTTTGTTTGGGGTTGTTGTATAGTTAAATTAAAATACCATTATTGGAGTATGTATGAAAATTATGAGTTGTAAAGAATGAATGGTATTGAAGGTAATAAATTATTTTTTATAAAAATAAAAAAATAGGGCTGGTTTGAGTTTTTACGTTTCTTGTTTTGTTAGTTTATTCATGTATAGTGTCTTTTTAAATCAAACATGAATAACCACCACGCTGCGTTTTGGTCCGCCTCTCCTTCAAGTAAAGAAAACTGTTACAGAAGCAGAAGGAGAAAAACGATGTCTATAGATGCTGGGTGACTAAACAGATGTTATATATATATTATTGTGGCAAAGAAGGGGGTCGAGTGGTAAATGGCAGATATGTGAGAGCAGAACTAATAAACGGGCTCTGCCCGATCACTAAAATGGCCACACCTGTCAGAACTACAAATCACAAAATGGCCGACAACCAAAACTACAAGTCCCAGAAGCAAGAGGAACCCTCAGAAGGTGGAGCCAACCCACAGATAAAGGGTCAAGAAAAACCAAGAAGAGAAGAAGAGAGTGCTGGAAGGATCTATGAACAATAGAGAAAGAGACAATAGAGATTGGCTGGATTTACCGTGTATGAGCTGGACTGTTTTGGACTTACCTGTTGGCGTTTGGACCTGGACCTACCGAGAACCCGATTCGTGTACCGAACCCTGCTATCCTTGACCTCGCCTAAGGACTAGGTGGACCAGGACGGAGAAACAAACACACAGGTACTGTCCTGTTCGAAAGAACTCTCATTCTTGGGTGATTTGGTGACAGTTTACCATTTAGTTTGTGACAAACGCTCCTAACCTTGAAGAGTTTTGCCACAATATATATACTTATCCTTGTTTCATTTCCCCAGACAACATCTGAATGATCCTACAGTATATGCATATGTTTTCCATTTAACACCAGATCATCTATATAGTGGCTTTAAGCATACAACATATGGATTCAACTGTACCTAGTCACAAATCAACCAAAGATTGATATACTGTATGTCTATAGGTTTATATACTTTGCAAAAAAGGAAAGTAATCAATGTATAAGACAATCACTGTATGTGGATGACCCATATGTCTACATACATATGCTGTCTCATAAACGCCAGGTCTCAGACATCTCAATGTCTGTTTGAATGCAGAGATTGGCATGTGAAGAGAAGCCACTGAGGATGTAGATCTATGCGTCCCAGGGGACTCTAGGAATTGACGAGGCATGACGAGGCTGACAGCTCTGCTGTCGCTCACACACATCTCCCACCCTAGGTATAATTGCATGCTGGGTAATAACAGGAATCTCTCTCTCTCTCTCTTCTTTTTTCTGGGTGTCAGAATATGCAAAGAGTGTGTAAGGAGTGTTCAGTCATGAGTGTGTGCTGTTTTAGGTTTTTATCTATTCAGCCAGATAGTATCTATGGACCTTCGCAGTTGGTGTACCAGCCTGTTTAGACAGAGTTGCACAGAGGTTGGGAATGCAGCTCAAAGAGAGTATCTGCTGAGTAGATTTTGTGTACCTGCATATTGCCTGGTGGTACCTGCATGTTTAAATGATATTGATAATTTTGCTCTGCGGTTCTGAATGCAGCTCTGGCTCAGGGTATTGCTAGGCATTGGTTGATTGACTTAGGCAGCAGTGTTGCCGGGGAAACTGCACATCCTGGCTTCATTCAGTAGATAGGCCTCACAAAGAGGAAACGGACTCGCACACAAACAACTACACTGCCTATTCATTAAACACACACACCACAAACACATGCAAACCAATCTAACACTTTTGTAACTGATTCAGATCTGTATGTGTATTTAAAGAGAGCGAAAGAGAGAGATGGAGAAAGAGAGAGAGAGCGAGCGAGAGGGAGAGAAAGAGAGTACCTTAAAAGGAGAGTTCAGTGCCTTTCATTCACACTGAGCTGAGCCACTGAGTCATCCTCCATTCTATCCCCCCTATCATCCTCAGCAGGAGTACAATGGCATCACTGTGAAAACCTCTCTCCCCTGTCAATTTAAACTACTCAATCAATGGGAGATGGGTGTCTGTGTTTCTCTCTCTCTAGTGTGTATATCCAGGGATGAAAGTAGATGTCCTTTCTTCATGGTACGGGGAACCTCCAATATGTGCACGCACAAAATGGGCCTAGTCATAGAATGACATATACAATCCCTATTCATTTAATACGATCTCTTTGGGCCTAGAAGTCATTTAACTGAACTAAAATGTATTTTGTTTTAATGTGGCATAAACACAACCAGTCATGATGTTTTAATCTGATTGTCAAACAATCAAAGGCTCATGTAGGCTACTCAGGTACGTTCCATTACTAACAAATTAATTCAAGCAGCAAAACAGTGCTCTGTACAGCCGCCATTTGATAAATGGAAATAAATATTTGTTAAAACACCAAAAAATGTAATGATATTCGGCGACTGTCATTATGTCTGCACGAGCCTGGATTGATGCGTCTTCAGCTGTCTGTGTGAGTCAGTCTCGGCTAGTCATCTCTGCCTTAAATATGTCAGTGTTCTCCTTGAACCACAGCGCATTTTGGAGCGTAGCCTATACCACCCGTTTTCAAGTCCATTCGCTCATTTTTCATGCTGCTGACATGCGGTCATGATAAATAATGTTGTAATAGTCTACGGTTCCCTTGACATTTTGGTTGAATTATTGAGATAGGCTCATGTTTTACCAGTACGGCGTACCCTCACTATTTATTTTTGCCGGGACGCCTTACCGGACCATATTGGTTTACTTTCACCCCTGTATATATCTATCTCTCCTTTCTGTGTTTGTGTTCTGTCTGTGTACGTGCGTGTGAGCTATGATAGCTCTCAAACAGAATTGAGAGGGGATGTGAATACTATGGTTTCTGGGGGAAAAGCACATTGAGATTCAGTGAGTACTCATTTTGTCTCTCTCTCTCTCTCTTTTGCTCTCCTCCCTCTCCCCCACTCATTCTCTCCCCCTCACACTGCCTCTCTACCGCGCCAAGATAGTTCAGTTACTGTAATACACCATTCCAAGTAAAAATCTCAGCTGCATATGAATGGTGTGAATGACATGCCATCACTACCACATTCATATAGACAGAGTCAGACAGTCTGTCTAAGGTACTGTAGCGTTTCCCTTATGAATGGATCATGAACAGGGCGAGAAGACTTGGTCACTCACTAGATGTCCACATTACAAAGGACAGCACTGGTGAGCAAGCAGTGAGCCCATAAGCTACCCACTGGGCACAAACAAGTTTAATTAATGTTGTATCAACATCATTTGGAAATCTACGTGGAAATGTGACCATACTATATCACTCATACATCCTCAATGATGCTCTCTAGACCTAGTGTATATAGCATTTGTAATGTTATCAACAGCTTTTGCTTCAATTCAACCCAGAATTAAACTAAAAGTAGACAATACAATAGGCTGAGGGTTTCAAGCTCTGGTTGATTTCAAAAGTAATGATATTTAGTGGTATTGAATTGTGTTTGGTTGTCAACGCAACCAAATATCAACAATTAAAAGATATTTATCTTCTGCTTGGATAGTTCCATCTGTGCCACTGACTTACTCTGGCTTTAATTCCAGTTTGTCTGCAAATTAATAATTGATATGTTGGATTCACACCCCAAAAATCTAAGTTAAAGAATAGGACTAAATCAAATCCAACTGTATTTAAAGTTTTTTTTTAATAAATTTTTGGCTGAGATGGAGACATGAATCAAACATATTATTAACAATTATTAATTTGTAGACAAACTGGAATTAAAGCCAGAGTAAGTCCGTTTCACAGGTGGAACTATCAAAGCAGAAGATTCATCTCCTTCAAATGTTGATATTTGGTTGCATTGACAATTAAATATAACTTTTTAAATACAAGAAATAGCCTACTAATTTGTCAACACGTTAACAAATGATATGTTGGATTCACGTTTCCAACTCAACCAAAAATCTAAGTTAAGGAATGGGATTAAGCCAGTGGCTCAGATGATCAGATAATTGGCTCAGATCAAAGCAGTACATCTCTTTTAAATGTTGATATATGGTTGCATTGTCAACCAAACACAATTCAATGACTTTTGTAATACACTAAATACAGTACATCTTACAAACTAATGTAACATTCACCCTTAAAATTAATAACACTTTGAGGTTACTGTAACTATATGGTACATTTCTTATTATGTAATCCTACATGTGCATGTTCAAGATAGCATGCATAGGTTGTTGCAGGGGAGATTCTATTTTATTTCATCTTTATTTAACCAGGTAGGCCAGATGAGGGGGAGAACTTCACAATTGCTTTAATAATCTGTACAGAATCTCAAATGGCATTGATCACTTACACCATGTACTTTTAATGTAATCTCAACTTCAATCCAAGTCACTTGGTTCCGCTATTTCGATGAAGCACAGTGATAACATATTCATCTGTTATGTAAAAAAAAACTATTATCTGACATTGTATTTCCATTGCAATTTGGTTGTGCTTTTAGATGGTTTAAAGTGTACCGATAACACACTAGAAATTCAACTAACCTTTGGCTGCTTTTTTTTAGTGAATGAATACAGGTTGTAATCTCATTGATCAACGTTTCAACCAAATATTACCCAATTATCCATGTTGAAATGACGTGGTTTGCCCATTTGGTATTGTCCTAAGGGTACAGGTTAGGATCGATCATTAAAACAAGATTAATCCTTGTACATCTTTTCATTCAAGAATGGCCAGATAATGAAGATCCTACCTCTGATACTTCGTTCATCCCCTTTTAACACTGTAGTGTAACAGCCCTGTGGCGATACTCTCCCTAATGGAACGTTCCCTCTCCAGTCACGAGGAGCTGTTTAAACGCTCATAAAAGTAAATGAGATCCTTAGACTGCACCTCTGCCCACAGCGGTTTAGCCCAAGCCCATTCTCTCTCTCTCTCTCTATCTCTCAATGGACACGGCCATAAACGCGCTGATGAATCGACCACGCCCGTGTTTCTTTAATAGCCGCCACTAAAGATAGACTACGGCTGGGTTGTTTTTATTTTCTGTTTAACGCAGCAGACATAGGGTTAGGGGGTCCAGTATAAGAGGTGGGGGACATTAATGTACCCGATCTGTACCCTCCCCTATCCCAATGTTCCAGTAAATGTCTTTACTGTATGGCTTCAGTGTGTGTGTGTGTGTGTGTGTGTGTGTGCGTGTGTGCACAAGCACATTTGTGTGTGTGAAGGCATATGCATATACTATCAACAGTCCCTTACGTTCTTGGAAGGTGGTGAAGAGTATTCTGAAGCGGCTCCGGCGGCTTCCCTGGTCGGCCCACATCCTGATCACCCCCGTGGTGGACACCAGCATCACGTCGTTGGCCACCGTAGAGCAGAACTTGTTCTTCAGGTCCTCTACGGACGCACTGCCGTCGTACACCGCCACAAAGTTACGCTTACACTCATTACTGTTCTGCATCTCATAGTCCAGGAAACGCAGGTAGATCTGGGGTGGAGAGGACGTGGAGGAGATTGAGGAGAGAGAGACAAGGGAAACGGGAGGGATTTGACAAGGAGAGGTGGAATAAAAATAGAATATAGGACAAATGGAGAAGGAAAAATAGCAAAGGAGTTTGACAAAGATAGACAGAGGATGAGGGATAGAGATGTCATGAGAAAGGGAGAAGGAGAAATGAGGAAGGGGGAGAAAGAAGTGTTTAGTCATTCCTCCAGGCTGTAGGTGTGTCACTGTCAGTCGTCACATCATCATTCAGTCACTGATATAGCAGTAAGCCTTGTAATGGAACTGCCTGAATAAGGTCACAGTCATTGCATTTACTTCAATCAAACCATGATAAACTTCCTCAAACCCACTGAGAGGAGCTCTTAGGTTTTCTCATCCATGTCTGTGGCTCTCGAAGATCAAACATGTGTCTTTACAAAACCTACAGTCATCCAGTGGTGTAAAGTATTTAAGTAAAAATACTTTAAAGTACTACTTAAGTAGTTTTTTGGGTTGTCTGTCCCCTACTTTACTATTTATATTTTTGACAACTTTTACTTTTACTTCACTACATTCACTACATTCATAAAGAAAATAATATACTTTATCCCTGACACCCAAAAGTACTCTTTACATTTCATATGCTTAGCATGACAGGAAAATGGTCAAATTCACACACTTATCAAGTGAACATCCCTGATCATCCCTACTGCCTCTGATCTGGCAGACTCACTAAACACACATGCTGTAACGGTTCTCGTCTGTCGAAGGAGAAGCGGACCAAAATGCAGCGTGGTGGTTATTCATGTTCTACAATGAAAAGGAACTTGACATGAAATAACTAACAATACAAAAACAACAAACGGAACGTGAAAACCTACACAGCCTATCTGGTGACAACAAACACAGAGACAGGAACAATCACCCACGAAATACTCAAAGAATATGGCTGCCTAAATATGGTTCCCAATCAGAGACAACGATAAACACCTGCCTCTGATTGAGAACCACTCCAGACAGCCATAGGCTATGCTAGATACCCCCACTAAACCACACACCCAATACCTAACAAAACCCCAAGACAAAACACACCACAATAAACCCATGTCACACCCTGGCCTGACCAAATAAATAAAGACAAACACAATATATTTTGACCAGGGCGTGACAGAACCCCCCCCTAAGGTGCGGACTCCCGGACGTACATCAAAACAATAGGGGAGGGTCCGGGTGGGCGTCTGTCCATGGTGGCGGCTCCGGCGCAGGACGTGGACCCCACTCTATCAATGTCTTAGTCCCTCCTCCTCGCATCCTTGGATAGTCCACCCTCGCCGCCAACCATGGCCTAGTAGTCCTCACCCAGAACCCCACTGGACTGAGGGGCAGCTCTGGACTGAGGGGCAGCTCTGGACTGAGGGGAAGCTCGGGACTGAGGGGAAGCTCGGGACTGAGGGGAAGCTCAGGCAGGTAGTTGGATCCTGCAGATCCTGGCTGGCTGGCTGGCGGATCTGGAAGAGTCTGGCTGACTGGCGGATCTGGAAGAGTCTGGCTGACTGGCGGATCTGGAAGAGTCTGGCGGATCTGGAAGAGTCTGGCGGATCTGGAAGAGTCTGGCGGATCTGGCGGATCTGGAAGAGTCTGGCTGACTGGCGGATCTGGAAGAGTCTGGCTGACTGGCGGATCTGGAAGAGTCTGGCTGACTGGCGGATCTGGAAGAGTCTGGCTGACTGGCGGATCTGGAAGAGTCTGGCTGACTGGCGGATCTGGAAGAGTCTGGCTGACTGGCGGATCTGGAAGAGTCTGTCTGACTGGCGGATCTGGAAGAGTCTGGCTGACTGGCGGATCTGGAAGAGTCTGGCTGACTGGCGGATCTGGAAGAGTCTGGCTGACTGGCGGATCTGGAAGAGTCTGGCTGACTGGCGGATCTGGAAGAGTCTGGCTGACTGGCGGATCTGGAAGAGTCTGGCTGACTGGCGGATCTGGAAGAGTCTGTCTGACTGGTGGATCTGGAAGAGTCTGGCTGACTGGCGTATCCTGGCAGACAGACGGCTCTGGCTGCTCCATGCTGACTGGCGGCTCTGGCTGCTCCATGCTGACTGGCGGCTCTGGCTGCTCCATGCAGACTGGCGGCTCTGGCTGCTCCATGCAGACTGGCGGCTCTTGCGGCTCCTTGCAGACTGGCGGCTCTTGCGGCTTCTTGCAGACTGGCAGCTCTGGCGGCTTCTTGCAGACTGGCAGCTCTGGCGGCTTCTTGCAGACTGGCAGCTCTGGCGGCTTCTTGCAGACTGGCAGCTCTGGCGGCTTCTTGCAGACTGGCAGCTCTGGCGGCTTCTTGCAGACTGGCAGCTCTGTCTGCTCCTTGCAGACCCTCAGCTCCTTGCAGACTGGCAGCTCCTTGCAGACTGGCAGCTCCTTGCAGACTGGCAGCTCTGGCTGCTCCATGCAGACTGACAGCTCTGGCTGCTCCATGCAGACTGGCAGCTCTGGCTGCTCCATGCAGACTGACAGCTCTGGCTGCGCTGAAAAGGCGGGAGACTCCGGCAGTGCAGGAGAGGAAGAAGGCTCTGGCTGCCCTGAACAGGCGGGAGACTCCGGCAGCGCAGGAGAGGAGGAAGGCTCGAGCAGCGCTGGAGAGGCGAGGCGCACTGTAGGCCTGATGCGTGGTGCTGGCACTGGTGGTACTGGGCCGAGGACACTCACAGGAAGCCTGGTGCGGGGAGCTGCCACCGGAGGGCCGGAGGGCTGGTGCGTGGAGGTGGTACTGGGTAGACCGGACCGTGCAGGCGCACTGGAGCTCTTGAGCACCGAGCCTGCCCAACCTTACCCGGTTGAATACTCCCGGTCGCTCTACCAGTGCGGCGAGGTGGCATAGCCCGCACTGGGCTATGCAGGCGAACCGGGGACACCGTGCGCAAGGCTGGTGCCATGTAAGCCGGCCCAAGGAGACGCACTGAGGACCAAATGTGTAGAGCCAGCTTCATGGCATTTGTCTCGACACTCAATCTAGCCCGGCCGATACGCGGAGCTGGAATATACCGCCCCGGGCTATGCACCCGCACTGGAGACACTGTGCGCACCACAGCATAACACGGTGCCTGCCCGGTCTCTCTAGCCCCCCGGTAACCACAGGAAGTTGGCGTAGGTCTCCTACCTAACGTTGCCATACTCCCTGTGAGCCTCCCCCCAAGACATTTTTGGGGCTGACTCTCAGGCTTCCATCCGCGTCGCCGTGCTGCCTCCTCATACCAGCGCCTCTCAGTTTTCTCCGCCTCCAGTTCTTCTTTGGTGCAGCGATATTCTCCAGGCTGACCCCAAGGTCCTTCTCTGTACAATTCGTCCACCCATGTCCATTCCTCTCTTTGTTGCTCCTGCTGTTGCCTGTTACCACGCCGCTTGGTCCTGTTGTGGTGGGTGATTCTGTAACGGTTCTCGTCTGTCGAAGGAGGAGCGGACCAAAATGCAGCGTGGTGGTTATTCATGTTATATAATGAAAAGGAACTCGACATGAAATAACTAACAATACAAAAACAACAAACGGAACGTGAACCTATACAGCCTATCTGGTGACAACAAACACAGAGACAGGAACAATCACCCACGAAATACTCAAAGAATATGGCTGCCTAAATATGGTTCCCAATCAGAGACAACAATAAACACCTGCCTCTGATTGAGAACCACTCCAGACAGCCATAGGCTATGCTAGATACCCCCACTAAACCACACACCCAATACCTAACAAAACCCCAAGACAAAACACACCACAATAAACCCATGTCACACCCTGGCCTGACCAAATAAATAAAGACAAACACAATATATTTCGACCAGGGCATGACACACGCTTCTTTCGTAAATGATGTCTGAGTGTGCCCCTGGCTATCTGTAATTGATAAAAAATGCATGAAAATGGTTCCGTCTGGTTTGCTTAATATAAGGAATGTGAACTAATTTATACTTTTACTGTTGATACTTAAGTATATTTAAAACCAAATACTTTTTGACTTTTACTCAAGTAGTATTTTACTGGGTGACTCACTTTTATACAAAATGACTTTGTATAAAAGTATCTTTACTTTTACTCAAGTATGACAATTTGGTACTTTTTCCACCACCGCAGTCATCACACTCAGCACTACTGAGAGATCAGAGAAGTTGAAGATTAATCATTCAACGGTTCACTCACTAGGCTACATACAGTATGATTGTAAGGCATGTCAACACATCAGTCTTCCTGTCTCTCTTTGCCGGATTGTCTACAGACATTTGTGATGACCCTTATCACACAAATATCAATCGAATAAAGCAAGAAATACACTTGTTACCTTCTCACATCACTGCCAGCCAGACCGTTGAAATATTAACCATATTGTGATAATGAGGATCCTGTCTCACAGAAGGATCATAGGGCATAGAGTTTTCCCTACGCGTATGACTTAACCAGGAAAAACTCCAGGCACTAGTTATGGACTCTCACTAAGGCCCCAGAGTTGTTCCTGGTTAGGTCTTGTGATCAGTAAAAACTCAGGCCCCTAGTTATAACCACAACTTACACTTACACATAACAGCCTGACCAATCTCAGTTAGTCTGAATCCCTGTCTATAAATATGAACCACATATTTCATAATGACCCTTTCCCATAGCAGCTCTTCACTGTGAGGTTAACACTTCCTGACACCTCCAGCATCAGAGCCTGCCATTCGTTCATCAGACTGAGATTGGCCAATCACAGCTGTCGTTCTGGCCCGCTGCGCATAATGCCTACCGTCATTAGCGTTAATGAGCTGCCGACTCGGGACGCGTGGTAGGGAAAGGTAACGCTTTAACTGACAAACGGCACAGAAGCACAAAACTAATGGAGCCTGCAGTGTCAGCTCGGCTTCAACCAACAGATAAGTGGAATAGATAGGGAGAGGAAAAATCTCTCACTCTCTGTGTCTCTCTCTGTGTCTCTCTCTGTGTCTCTCTCTGTGTCTCTCGTCTGTCTGTCTGTCTGACTCTGTGTCTGACTCTGTGTCTGACTCTGTGTCTGACTCTGTGTCTGTCTCTGTGTCTGTCTCTCTCTCTCTCTCTCTCTCATGCCACTAGGTGTTAAAACAACGAATGTCAGTTTATGACCAATTAAAAGATGTGACCATTCAAATAAAGTCATCCCACACAACATTAGTTAGCTAATCCCAAAGCGCCTCCCTGTCCACATGTTACTTTGAGCTAGTAATGAGATCGGTGTCGTAACCGACTTCAGTGGGTAAATTGTTTGTCTGTATATCAGTATTGTTTGTTTCTATATCACATTTGAACACTATTATGGCTCTAGCCAGAAGTTTTGCTCTTCTTGCGTTTCTGATTTATTCTACAATTCAAACATGGAGATGATCCCAAACTCCTGTTCCACCCACACCGAAAGACGTGGATGGAAATCTTCACTTTCATATTGTGAACTTCGGCCATGAACAACTTTACCAGCACCTGATATCACCTTTCCTACGGGAACAGCTGAGCCGCTTGGGGAAGGTACACAGGAAACGCTGCAGCTCCCCTGAGACCGGTGTTAATTCCAACAATCTGCTTGTTACCTTCAGCCTGCTACTCTGTGTCGATGTACACCCCTGTCCTGGCCCAAACACCACAAAGCAAGCTTAAAAACCATGCCCAAACTGTAGTAAGACCGTAAGGAAGAATTCAAAAGCGGGGGCTTGTGACATTTGTGATTTATTTGTTCACATAATGTGTGGAGCTATCAACCCCTTGTCATATGATGAAGCTATAGTCTCAAAGTAACATTTCGCTTGTTTACAATGTATGCTGTTTAAATGTATGCTGTTTAAATGTATGCTGTTTAAATGTATGCTGTTTAAATGTATGCTGTTTAAATATATGCTGTTTAAATGTATGCTGTTTAAATGCAATGCCAAACATTGGGATGCTGAACACAAGCAGGGATGATGAGTGCAATCTAGATGAGATTGTCGATGTATCAGCAGTGGGCACAGAAAATGACATGTTTGACTGTTTCAATCGGAGAGGACTTTTAATTTTATCTATGTGATAACACGGAGCCTGCTGCCGAAATTAGAGAAATTAAAACTCCTTGCTTCTAACACAGGGGCTGCAGTAGTTGCTGTGACTGTGACATGGCTCGATAGGTCAATTGAGGACGATGAGGTTGAGCTACCGGGTCATAGCATTCATAGAATTGACCCGAAACGGTGGCGGCGTGTGTGTTTTTACAAGGAATGATGTGCATTTGAACCCTCGTTCAGGTCTGAAAATGGATGGTCTTGAGGTTGCATGGGTAGATGTACTTCTTCCTATATGTCTTCCTATACTTGGTGGTGTGAGCTATCGGCCTCCTAAGCAGAATCATTTCTATGATTTACTTGAATCTAGTTGCTGTGATCACAATGTATTGGCTGATAGAGAATTAATTCTGCTTGGCAATATTAATAGAAATGTGCAGTTATCACCCCAGAGAAGTACACTAGTAAATGCCCTGTATATCTTTAGTCAGTTATTTGGTCTAAAACAACTGATTGTTGAGCCAACCCAGGTGTATTGACAGGTAAATCAACTTTGGATTTGAGTATTGTATCAGATCAAGAGAACATCTGTCAGTCTTAAATATTGGTTTACGTGATCATATGGTAACCTACTGAACCCGTAAGAAATCCAAAATGCTACTCGAGCCAGGTAATAAATACATGAAGGTACGGTCTATGAAACAATATTCAAAAGAACGTTTTGTAGAAGTACTTGGAATTTTGGATTGGTCTCATGTATTAAACCGTGATGATGTTGATCACTCTTGTTATATTTTTAAAGATCTGTTTCTGTCTGCACTCGACTCTCTGGCTCCGATGAAACAAATTAGAATCAAACAGCAGTCAGGGAAATGGACCGCTTCCGAGATCTTAAGGAAAAGGGATCGCTCCCTGGACAGATTCAGGACAAATCTACAACAAGATGATGATTTATTAACTGTAGAAACCAGGCAAGATACAAAATGGATAAGGCCAAATCCCAACATTATATAGACACTGTCTATGACAACTTACATCAGCCTCATAAACTGTGGAACATTTTAAACGACACTGGCTCAAAATCTCTCCATAAGGTAAAATCCTGTAGTATTTGCCTGGATATTGATTATGTTTTATGATGACCAGGCAAAGGTTGCAAATGATTTGAACACATTTTTTACCACTATAGCCTCATCTCTGGTTAAGAAGTTACCCACCTGCTCTGGACACTATGGCCAGTCTTTCATTAACAACTTTTACCACAGCACAAGTATCACAAATTATTTGTTTGAGCTGTGCATGGTAACAGAGGACAAAGTTTCCAATCTACTATGCTTAATGAACCCAAATAAAGCAACTGGAAAACCTTCTCATGGCTTCTGGAGGGAAATGCTGTAGGAATGCTCAACCGGTGTTGCTCATTCAGCTGACAGAAACTTTCAACTGGTTCTCCACATTAAGCAGCGAGTTGGAGTCCGAGGCCGAGCCTTTTCTGGGCTCTACTCCTCCCGTTACGGGGTCTGAGACGCCGAAGCCTCCCACCATTAGCTCTGACAAATTGAAAAGCCTAGTCATTTGCGACTCCATTACCCGTGTAGCTATTCCCCGTGTATTCCCGTGTAGCTATTCCCTCCGCAAGGCAATCAAACAAGCTAAGCGTCAGTATAGAGACAAAGTAGAGTCGCAATTCAACGGCTCGGAAACATGAGGTATGTGGCAGGGTCTACAGTCAATCACGGATTACAAAAAGAAAACCAGCCCTGTCGCGGACCAGGATGTCTTGCTCCCAGACAGACTAAATAACTTTTTTGCTCGCTTTGAGGACAATACAGTGCCACTGACACGGCCCGCTACCAAAACCTGCGGACTCTCCTTCACTGCAGCCAACGTGAGTAAAACATTTAAACGTGTTAACCCTCGCAAGGCTGCAGGCCCAGACGGCATCCCCAGCCGCATCCTCAGAGCATGCACAGACCAGCTGGCTGGTGTGTTTACGGACATATTCAATCAATCCTTATCCCAGTCGGCTGATCCCACATGCTTCATGAGGGCCACCATTGTTCCTGCTCCCAAGAAAGCTAAGGTAACTGAGCTAAATGACTACCGCCGCGTAGCACTCACTACCGTCATCATGAAGTGCTTTGAGAGACTAGTCAAGGACCATATCACCTCCACCCTACCTGACACACTAGACCCACTCCAATTTGCTTACCGCCCCAATAGGTCCACAGACGACGCAACCACAACCACACTGCACACTGCCCTAACCCATCTGGACAGGAGGAATGCTGTTCATCGACTACAGCTCAGCATTTAACACCATAGTACCCTCCAAACTCGTCATCAAGCTCGAGACCCTGGGTCTCGACCCCGCCCTGGGCAACTGGGTACTGGACTTCCTGACGGGCCGCCCCCAGGTGGTGAGGGTAGGTAACAACATCTCCACCCCGCTGATCCTCAACACTGTGGCCCTACAAGGGTGCGTTCTGAGCCCTCTCCTGTAGTCCTTGTTCACCCACGACTGCGTAGCCACGCATGCCTCCAACTCAATCATCAAGTTTGTGGACAACACTACAGTGGTAGGCTTGATTACCAACAACAACGAGACTGCCTACAGGGAGGAGGTGAGGGCCCTCGGAGTGTGGTGTCAGGAAAATAACCTCACACTCAACATCAACAAAACTAAGGAGATGATTGTGGACTTCAGGAAACAGCAGAGGGAGCACCCCCCTATCCACATCGACGGGACAGTAGTGGAGAGGGTAGTAAGTTTTAAGTTCCTCGGCGTACACATCACGGACAAACTGAATTGGTCCACCCACACAGACAGCGTTGTGAAGAAGGCGCAGCGCCTCTTCAACCTCATGAGGCTGAAGAAATTTGGCTTGTCACCAAAAGCACTCACAAACTTTGACAGATGCACAATCGAGAGCATCCTGTCGGGCTGTATCACCGCCTGGTAAGGCAACTGCTCCACCCACGACCGCAAGAGGTCTCCAGAGGGTAGTGAGGTCTGCACAATGCATCACCGGGGGAAAACTACCTGCCCCCCAGGACACCTACACCACCCGATGTCACAGGAAGGCCATAAAGATCATCAAGGACAACAACCACCCGAGCCACTGCCTGTTCACCCCGCTATCATCCAGAAGGCGAGGTCAGTACAGGTGCATCAAAGCAGGGACCGAAAGACTGAAAAACAGCTTCTATCTCAAGGCCATCAGACTGTTAAACAGCCACCACTAACATTGAGTGGCTGCTGCCAACATACTGACTCAACTCCAGCCACTTTAATAATGGAAATTGATGTAAAAATGTATCACTAGCCACTTTAAACAATGCCACTTAATATAATGTTTACATACCCTACATTACTCATCTCATATGTATATGTATATACTGTACTCATTTAAACTGCTGCATCTTGCCATTTTTATGTAATACATGTATCACTAGCCACTTTAAACTATGCGACTTTATGTTTATATACCCTACATTACTCATCTCATATGTATATACTGTACTCTATATCATCTACTGCATCTTGCTTATGCCGTTCTGTACCATCACTCATTCATATATCTTTATGTACATATTCTTTATCCCTTTACTCTTGTGTGTATAAGGTAGTAGTTGTGGAATTGTTAGGTAAGATTACTTGTTGGTTATTACTGCATTGGCGCCACACCAAACTGGGGTGGCAGGGTAGAGTAGTGGTTAGAGAGTTGGACTAATAACCGGAAGTTCAAACCCCCGAGCTGACAAGGTACAAATATGTCGTTCTGCCCCTGAACAGGCAGTTAACTCACTGTTCCTAGGCCGTCGTTGAAAATAAGAATTTGTTCTTAACTGAAATTAAATAAAGGTAAAATAAAATTGCTGGAACTAGAAGCACAAGCATTTTGCTACACTCGCATTAACATCTGCTAACCATGTGTGTGTGACACATAACATTTGATTTATTAGACTTAAAATGAATCATCCAGCGATCATACATTGTTTACCAGGGGGGTAGGGCTACTGACGTTAAATCTAATCTGAAGATGTTGCTGGCTAAAGCTAAAACTGGCGAGAGTATAGGGATATTGTTATCCACGTCGGCACCAACGATGTTAGGATGAAACCGCCAGAGGTCACCAAGCGCAACATAGCTTCAGCGTGTAAATCAGTTAGAAAGATGTGTCGGCATCGAGTAATTGTCTCTGGCCCCCTCCCAGTTGCTGGTTGAAAACAGTTTTCTGCCCCTCCCAAATGATAGAATTTGTAGATAATTGGCCCTCTTTCTGGGACTCACCCACAAACAGGACCGAGCCTGGCCTGTTGAGGAGTGACGGACTACATCCTAGCTGGAGAGGTGCTCTCATCTTATCTACCAACATAGACAGGGCTTTAACTCCTCTATCTCCACAATGAAATAGGGTGCAGGCCAGGCAGCAGGCTGTTAGCCAGCCTGCCAGCTTAGTGGAGTCTGCCACTAGCACAGTCAGAGTACAGTCAGAGTTGTCAGCTCAGCTATCCCCATTGAGACAGTGTCTGTGCCTCGACCTAGGTTGGGCAAAATTAAACATGGCGGTGTTCGCCTTAGCAATCTCACTGGAATAAAGACCTCCTCCATTCCTGCCATTATTGAAAGAGATTGTGATACCTCACATCTCAAAATAGGGCTACTTAATGTTAGATCCCTCACTTCCAAGGCAGTTATAGTCAATTAACTAATCACTGATCTGATTGGCCTGACTGAAACATGGCTTAAGCCCAATGAATTTACTGTGTTAAATGAGGCCTCACCTCCTGGTTACACTAGTGACCATATCCCCCACGCATCCCGCAAAGGCAGAGGTGTTGCAAACATTTAAGATAGCAAATTTCAATTAAAAAAAACAACGTTTTGGTCTTTTGAGCTTCTAGTCATGAAATCTATGCAGCCCACTCAATCACTTTATATACAGTGCCTTGCGAAAGTATTCGGCCCCCTTGAACTTTGCGACCTTTTGCCACATTTCAGGCTTCAAACATGAAGATATAAAACTGTATTTTTTTGTGAAGAATCAACAACAAATGGGACACAATCATGAAGTGGAACGACATTTATTGGATATTTCAAACTTTTTTAACAAATCAAAAACTGAAAAATTGGGCGTGCAAAATTATTCAGCCCCTTTACTTTCAGTGCAGCAAACTCTCTCCAGAAGTTCAGTGAGGATCTCTGAATGATCCAATGTTGACCTAAATGACAATCCACCTACAATCCACCTGTGTGTAATCAAGTCTCCGTATAAATGCACCTGCACTGTGATAGTCTCAGAGGTCCGTTAAAAGCGCAGAGAGCATCATGAAGAACAAGGAACACATCGGGCAGGTCCGAGATACTGTTGTGAAGAAGTTTAAAGCCGGATTTGGATACAAAAAGATTTCCCAAGCTTTAAACATCCCAAGGAGCACTGTGCAAGCGATAATATTGAAATGGAAGGAGTATCAGACCACTGCAAATCTACCAAGACCTGGCCGTCCCTCTAAACTTTCAGCTCATACAAGGAGAAGACTGATCAGAGATGCAGCCAAGAGGCCCATGATCACTCTGGATGAACTGCAGAGATCTACAGCTAAGGTGGGAGACTCTGTCCATAGGACAACAATCAGTCGTATATTGCACAAATCTGGCCTTTATGGAAGAGTGGCAAGAAAGCCATTTCTTAAAGATATCCATAAAAAGTGTCGTTTAAAGTTTGCCACAAGCCACCTGGGAGACACACCAAACATGTGGAAGACGGTGCTCTGGTCAGATGAAACCAAAATTGAACTTTTTGGCAACAATGCAAAACGTTATGTTTGGCGTAAAAGCAACACAGCTCATCACCCTGAACACAACATCCCCACTGTCAAACATGGTGGTGGCAGCATCATGGTTTGGGCCTGCTTTTCTTCAGCAGGGACAGGGAAGATTGTTAAAATTGATGGGAAGATGGATGGAGCCAAATACAGGACCATTCTGGAAGAAAACCTGATGGAGTCTGCAAAAGACCTGAGACTGGGACGGAGATTTGTCTTCCAACAAGACAATGATCCAAAACATAAAGCAAAATCTACAATGGAATGGTTCAAAAATAAACATATCCAGGTGTTAGAATGGCCAAGTCAAAGTCCAGACCTGAATCCAATCGAGAATCTGTGGAAAGAACTGAAAACCGCTGTTCACAAATGCTCTCCATCCAACCTCACTGAGCTCGAGCTGTTTTGCAAGGAGGAATGGGAAAAAAATTCAGTCTCTCGATGTGCAAAACTGATAGAGACATACCCCAAGCGACTTTCAGCTGTAATTGCAGCAAAAGGTGGCGCTACAAAGTATTAACTTAAGGGGGCTGAATAATTTTGCACGCCCAATTTTTCAGTTTTTGATTTGTTAAGAAAGTTTGAAATATCCAATAAATGTCGTTCCACTTCATGATTGTGTCCCACTTGTTGATTCTTCACACAAAAATACAGTTTTAAATCTTTATGTTTGAAGCCTGAAATGTGGCAAAAGGTCGCAAAGTTCAAGGGGGCCGAATACTTTCGCAAGGCACTGTAGCTACTGTTTACAGGCTTCCTAGGCCATTTTTATGGAATGGTCTGCCTACCCATGTGAGTGACGCAGACTCGGCCTCAACCTTTAAGTCTTTTATTGAAGAATCATCTCTTCAGTAGTTCCTATAATTGAGTGTAGTCTGGCCCAGGAGTGTGAAGGTGAATCGAAAGGCACTGGAGCAACAAACCACCCTTGCTGTCTCTGCCTGGCCGGTTGCCCTCTCTCCACTGGGATTCTCTGCCTCTAACCCTATTACAGGGGCTGAGTCACAGGCCTACTGGTGCTCTTCCATGCAGTCCCTAGGAGGGGTGCGTCACTTGAGTGGGTTGAGTCACTGACGTTGTCTTCCTGTCTGGGTTGGCACCCCCCCTTGGGTTGTGCCGTGGCGGAGATCTTTGTGGGTTATACTCGGCCTTGTCCCAGGATGGTAGTTTGGTGGTTGAAGATATCCCTCTAGTGGTGTTGAGGCTGTGCTTTGGCAAAGTGGGTGGGGTTATATCCTGCCTGTTTGGCCCTGTCCGGGGGTATCATCGGATGGGGCCACAGAGTCTCCTGACCCTTCCTGTCTCAGCCTCCAGTATTTATGCTGCAATAGTTTATGTGTTGGGGGGCTAGGGTTAGTCTGTTATATCTGAAGTATTTCTCCAGTCTTATCCGGTGTCCTGTGTGAATTTAAGTATGCTCTCTCTAATTCTCTCTTTCTCTCTTTTTTCTTTCTCTCTCTTGGAGCACCTGAGCCCTAGGCTCATGCCTCAGGACTACCTGGCATGATGACTCCTTGCTGTCCCCAGTCCACCTGGCCGTGCTGACCTGTTGCACCCTCAACAACCACTGTGATTACTATTATTTGACCATGCTGGTCATTTATGAACATTTGAACATTTTGGCCATGTTCTGTTATAATCTCTACCCGGCACAGCCAGAAGAGGACTGACCATAGCCTGGTTCCTCTCTAGGTTTCTTTCTAGGTTTTTGCCTTTCTAGGGAGTTTTTCCTAGGGGTTTAGGTTGGGTTTCTGGTACAGCACTTTGAGATATCAGCTGATGTAATAAGGGTTAGATAAATACATTTGATTTGATGGATAACCTTCTTGCAAGATTCATAAAGGATAGTGCTTGTGTCACTGCTAAAATGATATTGTAAACCTTTATTAGTAGTGGTGCATTTCCCAAGGATCTCAAAACAGTCCAGGTGGTTCCTTTCCACAAGAAGAGCAGAAATGTAGGAAACTATCCTCAGCACCTTATCCAAATTTGTTGAAAGGTTAGTTTTGAATCAACTTGAGGGGTACCTTCTTGAGCACAAACTTCGTTATGAACTACAATCTGGCTTTAGAACAGCTCATTCCACTGATACTTGCCTTATCCACCTTTTTGACCACATTAAGCAGGAAAGTGAGAAGGGGAACTATACAGGTATGGTCATGTTAGACTTGCAAAAAGTTTTTGACACTGTGGAACATGATGTACTCCTGATAAAACTGAAAAGCATGGGTCTAAATTTTGTAGCAGTGAATTGGTTTAGGTCTTATCTGACCAACAGAACACAAGTATGTAATGTTGGTGATGTTCTGTCAGAGGCCAAAGACATATCCCGTGGAGTACCGCAGGGATCCATTTTAGGGCCTCTTATTTCTTACATACGTTAATGATATGCCAGATACAGTAAAGTGTAAACTCTTGCTTTATGCTGATGATTCAGCCATACTGGTATACTGGTATGAGGGAAGGAGTCCACAGTTTACATAGTGGAGACCCTGAGTAAGGAATCACATTTTGATGGAGGTTTTGATGGAGGTTGGTTGTTTGACAACAAATTGTCACTACATCTGGGAAAAACTGAATCAATTTTGTTTGGAACAAAATGTAGATTGCTTAGGGCTGACAAGATAAAGGTAAACTGTGCAGGCAAGGAGATTGAATCTAAAACAAATGTATCTTTTTGTGGTGTGTCCCTAGATAAATCCCTTTCTGGAGACCTGATTGCTGCTAAAATACTTTCTAAAATGGCAAACAAATAGAAATGTTGATATCGTAACACTAAATATTTTAACATTTAAAGTTAACAAACTGCTTGTCTCAACCTTGGTTCAGTGTCATGTTGATTATGCCTGCTCTGCTTGGTATAGTGGGCTATCAAAAAAGCTGAAAAAGAGAATGCAGGTCATGCAAAATAATGTTATCAGGTATATGCTGAATGTCCCCCCTAGGATGCACATAGGGGTACAGGAGTTCCAGGAGGTGGGCTTGTTGCCTTTGTATTCCAGAGTGGACCAACTTAAACTTAATCATGTGTTTGACATCTTAAAGGTTACAATAAAAAAACATATTGATATGGTCTATAACCAATACAGTCACAATACCAGAGCTAGTGCTAAATCCCAAGAGTAAACAATATTGCGAGAAGCACATTTTTCCATACAGGCATTTTTCTATGGAATAGCCTTCCCTTGGAGTAAAAAGTCGAAATTGCTTTAAAAAGCAGGCAAAGGTTTTCATTTGGACAATGTTGTCTAAGTAAGAGAAACCACTCCACTGCCCCTTATGCCTCCTACTGCTGGTCATGTGTATTATTTGAAGGATCGGTATGATGGGCAATTAATAGATTGTTGTAATGTGAAATATGGCTGATTTTTAAGGTTAGGGAGAAGTGCAGTGAATAGTGTCACTTTTTAGGATGGCAATATAAATGAATGTATTTATGGTTGTTTGTCATTTTGTCTTGCCTTTTAATCATTAAATGTGTTATAAAAAAATAAATTCCATTCAATATCATATTTCTACTAAGCACCACAGCTTGGGGTTTGTCCTTCAGACCTTCAAAACTAAAGACAGTCCACTGAGAATCCTTTTGTGCAGCTCTCCAGGTATAAACCATTCATCTGGTACTCCTAAATGGGCTGGGTGTTTACCTGCCATTAAAGAACAGGACATATGATCATACATGAGCTACGAAAGCTCCAATCCATCCCACTCTGCAGGGCTGAGATACGGAGACCTAACGCATAGGCTTTATCAGGAGCCTGGCATTGCCTAGCATCTGGGTAGGAAGGTATAGGACAATGAATATGCCTGGTGTTTTCTTCCACTTGTGCCTTCAACAAGGAGAGATTTAGTGGGTATTGATGGATGTGGCCGGCCCAATCTCTTTCCCTCTCTGCATCACTCTCTCTCTCCATTTCCCCTTTTCTCCCTCTCTAATACAGATTAATAAAAATCAGTTTTTTGCATCATGCCGTCCAAGCCAAGCTCTCCGAACTAGTCAATGATTGTGAATTATTAGTCGCTGGATTACATCATGAAGCCTAATGAAGGCCATGGATCAGGCAGATACAATGACAGTGCTGTGTCATGCGGGAATCGCCTTCCTAGTGAAAACAGGCCAGAGGAACC
This sequence comes from Oncorhynchus masou masou, assembly GCF_036934945.1. NCBI lineage: Eukaryota > Metazoa > Chordata > Actinopteri > Salmoniformes > Salmonidae > Oncorhynchus > Oncorhynchus masou. The sequence continues at coordinate 50,679,837 of NC_088241.1, read as the reverse complement.
AAAGCATCCAATAATGACACGGCATCTATCACGGACTAGAACAGCAAAAGATCAAAAGAAGATTTGACTCAGCCAAAATGAGTCTGAAAACCAACTGTTTTATAGAATGACAATATTTATCTTTCTGCCATTATTTCGATGGGATGATGCAAAGCAATCGGGTGAGAAAGCAAACACCAAGGTATTACAGAAATACCCACAGATGAAGCAAAGAGAAGTGCTGTCTTGGTGCAAAACACTAATCCTTGAGGGCTGCAGTGTAAACATGTTTTTTTAAATTTTTTTTTATTTCCTTCCCCAGCAGGAAGGGAGGAGCTGAGAGACGTCACTTTGATGAAGTGAAGGCAAACATGAGAAGCCGGACTGCAAACTCAGGTAAGGCGAGGGAAAGAGATTGTTTATTTATTTTGCCTTTTGTACTTTAATCATTTTCACATCGTTACAACACTGTATTTATACATAATACGACATTTGTAATGTCTTTATTCTTTTGGAACTTCTGTGAGTTTAATCTTTACTGATCATTTGTATTGTTTATTTCACTTTTGTATATTATCTACTTCACTTGTTTTGGCAATGTTAGCATATGTTTCCCATGCCAATAAAGCCACTTGAATTGAAATGTAATTGAATTGAGAGAGAGAGACAGAGATAGAGGGAAATATAGAGAGACAGAGCAGAGAAAGAAAGCATACAATCTGAGTAAATGTATCATAGTGACTACTTTAAAAAATATAGCAAAGGCTAAATCCTGGCTTGAAATAATCAGGTTATTTTCAATCATGTAGCCAAGTGAACAGTATAATTACTGAAAGGGTGATGTGCACGGGTATCAAGTTATGACCACAAAGTCCTTCTATAGTTTGTCTGTTATTGTGTTGCAGATATGTGACTCGTTTCAGCAAACTAGGCGTATGTCACGACTTCACAGGAGAGGCATTTTCTATCAAAATGCGTTCATTGGCAGAAATGCCTTCTGGAACATTTAAACTTCCATTTGTCTTAATAACAAACGTGTACGCCATCTGTAAATACAAATAAAGTTGTTAAACTACGAGCCTAGTGGGTTTAACCACAGAACAATACAGGAAAAAAGACAGACAAGACATTATCCCGCTAGCCATAATTGGCTGAGATAATGAATGGGCTAGAGATGCCGACAGATGAGTTTCGGATTGGTCTGCCATGTAGCATCTTCTGTCTATAAAATTACCTGCTCGTTATTTGTAGATCATCCTTTCTACTGCAGTTCTTTCGAAAGACATAACGTTAGCCACAGAGAACTGAAAATGTGTTGCTAATGCTCTAAATAACATTGCTGCCATGAATTTATCAGGCGATATCGACAAAGAACAGTGAGAAAAAGTTGTCGGACTACTTTCAGGAGGACGATCGTAACATGTTGATTCTCTCTCTCTGAAAATGAATCAGACGATGAGGAAATCCCTGATTTTAAGTAAAAGCATTTTCATTGAAGAAGACATTGCAGAGTCTTCTGATGACAGTGAGGGAGAAGAAACGGTGATCAACAGTGTTGTTGTCATGGAAGAAGTTGACTGAGTTTTGAAATCAGTGGAATGTCTAGTAGAAGCAGAGTATGATAAGGATATGAATACAATTCTGCCGTTTGATTGCAAATGCAGTGGGAGTCGAAAAGAGAACACAGATGGCTGTTGTATAAAACACCTGTCTCTGGATTACATCTTCAAACTAAGGGCAAACATGCCATCCGTGACAGAGAGGGAGAAATATCTGATGATTCTTATGGCATTGCACATGGTCAGTGTGAAGATAGATAGATGTACAGTAGACAAAAAATATATATACTGTATACATATATGTATATACACTGCTCAAAAAAATAAAGGGAACACTTAAACAACACAATGTAACTCCAAGTCAATCACACTTCTGTGGAATCAAACTGTCCACTTAGGAAGCAACACTGATTGACAATAAATTTCACATGCTGTTGTGCAAATGGAATAGACAACAGGTGGAAATTATAGGCAATTAGCAAGACACCCCCAATAAAGGAATGGTTCTGCAGGTGGTAACCAGATACCACTTCTCAGTTCCTATGCTTCCTGGCTGATGTTTTGGTCACTTTTGAATGCTGGCGGTGCTTTCACTCTAGTGGTAGCATGAGACGGAGTCTACAACCCACACAAGTGGCTCAGGTAGTGCAGCTCATCCAGGATGACACATCAATGCGAGCTGTGGCAAGAAGATTTGCTGTGTCTGTCAGCGTAGTGTCCAGAGCATGGAGGCGCTACCAGGAGACAGGCCAGTACATCAGGAGATGTGGAGGAGGCCGTAGGAGGGCAACAACCGAGCAGCAGGACCGCTACCTCCGCCTTTGTGCAAGGAGGAGCAGGAGGAGCACTGCCAGAGCCCTGCAAAATTACCTCCAGCAGGCCACAAATGTGCATGTGTCTACTCAAATGGTCAGAAACAGACTCCATGAGGGTGGTATGAGGGCCCAACGTCCCCAGGTGGGGGTTGTGCTTACAGCCCAACACCGTGCAGGACGTTTGGCATTTGCCAGAGAACACCAAGATTGGCAAATTCGCCACTGGCGCCCTGTGCTCTTCACAGATGAAAGCAGGTTCACACTGAGCACGTGACAGAACGTTCTGCTGCCTGCAACATCCTCCAGCATGACCAGTTTGGCGGTGGGTCAGTCATGGTGTGGGGTGGCATTTCTTTGGGGGGCCGCACAGCCCTCCATGTGCTCGCCAGAGGTAGCCTGCAAGAGGAAGGCATTGATGCTATGGACTGGCCCACCTGTTCCCCAGACCTGCATCCAATTGAGCACATCTGGGACATCATGTCTCGCTCCATCCACCAACGCCACGTTGCACCACAGACTGTCCAGGAGTTGGCGGATGCTTTAGTCCAGGTCTGGGAGGAGATCACTCAGGAGACCATCCGCCACCTCATCAGGAGCATGCCCAGGCATTGTAGAGCGGTCATACAGGCACATGGAGGCCACACACACTACTGAGCCTCATTTTGACTTGTTTTAAGGACATTACATCCAAGTTGGATCAGCCTGTAGTGTGGTTTTCCACTTTAATTTTGAGTGTGACTACAAATCCAGACCTCCATGGGTTGATAAATTTGATTTCCATTGATAATTTTTGTGTGATTTTGTTGTCAGCACATTCAACTATGTAAAGAAAAAAGTATTTAATAAGAATATTTCATTCATTCAGGTCTAGGATGTTGTTAGGGTTTTCCTCTGAAGGAGAAGCAGACCAAAATGCAGCGTGGTGGTTATTCATGTTCTTTAATAAAGGAACTCGACATGAAATAACTAACAAAACAATAACTGTGCGAAAACCTAAACAGTCCTATCTGGTGAAAACACAGAGACCGGAACAATCACCCACGAAACACTTAAAGAATATGGCTGCCTAAATATGGTTCCCAATCAGAGACAACAAAAAACACCTGCCTCTGATTGAGAACCACTCCAGACAGCCATAGACTATGCTAGATACCCCCACTAAGCCACAAACCCAATACCTAACAAAACCCCAAGACAAAACACACCACAATAAACCCATGTCACACCCTGGCCTGACCAAAATAATAAAGAAAATACTAAGACCAGGGCGTGACAGATGTGTTATTTTAGTGTTCCCTTAATTTTTTTGAGCAATATATATATATATATATATATATCAGGCAAATGCCTTTCACTGATTTTTTTAAAGACACTCTGATAGGAGTGAGAAAATTAATTTTAATTCTGTTGTTTTCAGGTATTGTGCCTGTTGGACCATGCGCAAGCTCCACCACAGTCTGGACATTCACTTCCTGATCACAAGCCACTCCACTGCATCTCAGTGCTTGAGGCGTCACTACAGACACCCTGGTTCGAATCTGGGCTCTATCACAACCGGCCGTGATTAGGAGTCCCATAGGTCAGTGCACAATTGGCCCAGCATCGTCCGGGTTTGGCCGGTGTAAGCCGTCATTGTAAATAAGAATTTGTTCTTAACTGACTTGCCTAGTTAAATAGAGGTCAAACTTCTTAGGGCTGCAATCCCGTTAACGGGATCGATATGACGACAGCCAGTGAACGTGCAGGGCGCCAAATTCAAACCAACAGAAATCTCATAATTAAAATTCCTCAAACATACATGTATCTTATACCGTTTTAAAGGTAATCTTGTTGTTAATCCCACCACAGTGTCCGATTTCAAATAGACTTTACAGCAAAAGCACCACAAACGATTATGTTAGGTCACCACCAACTCACAGAAAAACCCAGCCATTTTTTCAGCCAAAGAGAGGAGTCACATAAAGCACAAATAGAGAGAAAATTAATTACTAACCTTTGATGATCTTCATCAGATGACACTCATAGGACTTCATGTTACACAATACATGTATGTTTTGTTTGATAAAGTTCATATTTATATAAAACAATCTCAGTATACATTGGCGCGTTACGTTCTCTAGTTCCAAAAACATCCGGTGATCTTGTAGAGAGCCACATCATTTTACAGAAATACTCATTGTAAATTTTGATGAAAATACAATTGTTAGACATGGAAATATAGATATACCTCTCCTTAATGCAACCGCTGTGTCAGATTTAAAAAAAACTTTACAGAAAAAGCAAACCATGCAATAATCTGAGACGGCGCTCAGAAAAATAAATAAATGATCCGCCATGTTGGAGTCAACAGAAATCAGAAATAACATTATAAATATTCCCTAAACTTTGATGATCTTCATCAGAATGTACTCCCAGGAATCTTAATTTGATTTGTTATATAATGTCCATTATTTAAGTCAGGTCCAGCCGAACGTCGGACGAAAACTTCAAAAAGTTATATTACAGGTCAAAGAAACTTGTCAAACTAAGTATAGAATCAATCTTTAGGATGTTGTTATCATAAATCTTCAATAACATTCCAACCGGAGAATTCCATTGTCTGTAGAAAAGCCATGGAACGCAGGTCGCTATTATGTGAAATGCACATGACCAGGACCTGGCTCTCTGCCAGACCACTGACTCAAACAGCTCCCATCCGGCCCCACATCACAGTAGAAGCCTCATTCAAGTTTCTAAAGACGATTGACATCTAGTGGAAGCCTTGGGGAGTGCAACATAACCAAAATTCCACTGCGTATTCAATAGGGGCTGGGTTGAAAATCGACCAACCTCAGATTTCCCACTTCCTGTTTGGATTTCTTCTCAGGTTTTTGCCTGCCATATGAGTTATGTTATACTCAAAGACATCATTCAAACAGTTTTAGAAACTTCAGTGTTTTCTATCCAATACTAATAATATGCATATATTAGCAACTGGGACTGAGGAGCAGGCCGTTTACTCTGGGCATGTTACGGTTTTCTTCTAACTCCTCCTCTGACGAAGAGGTGTAGCAAGGATCGGACCAAAATGCGGCATGGTAATTTTCATACATGTTTAATGAACAAATAAACATTTAATCAAATGTATTTATATAGCCCTTCGTACATCAGCTGATATCTCAAAGTGCTGTACAGAAACCCAGCCTAAAACCCCAAACAGCAAGCAATGCAGGTGTAGAAGCACGGTGGTTAGGAAAAACTCCCTAGAAAGGCCAAAACCTAGGAAGAAACCTAGAGAGGAACCAGGCTATGTGGGGTGGCCAGTCCTCTTCTGGCTGTGCCGGGTAGAGATTATAACAGAACATGGCCAAGATGTTCAAATGTTCATAAATGACCAGCATGGTCGAATAATAAGGCAGCACGGCCAGGTGGACTGGGGACAGCAAGGAGTCATCATATCAGGTAGTCCTGGGGCATGGTCCTAGGGCTCAGGTCCTCCGAGAGAGAGAAGGAGAGAATTAGAGAACGTACACTTAGATTCACACAGGACACCGAATTGGACAGGAGAAGTACTCCAGATATAACAAACTGACCCCAGCCCCCCGACACATAAACTACTGCAGCATAAATACTGGAGGCTGAGACAGGAGGGGTCAGGAGACACTGTGGCCCCATCCGAGGACCCCCCACCGGACAGGGCCAAACAGGAAGGATATAACCCCACCCCCACCCCACCCATAAACATGAACAATACAAAACAACAAACGTAACGTGAAAACCTAAACAGCCTATCTGGTGACAACAAACACAGAGACAGGAACAAAAGGACACTAAGGGCTTATAAGGACAATCACCCACGAAACACTCAAAGAATATGGCTGCCTAAATATGGTTCCCAATCAGAGACAACGATCAACACCTGCCTCTGATTGAGAACCACTTCAGACAGCCATAGATTCACCTAGAACACCCCACTAAGCTACCATCCCAGTACATGTGAAAAAAAACCCAATACAAAAACCACCACATACAAAAACCCATGCCACACCCTGGCCTGACCAAATAAACGAAGACAAACACAAAATACTTCGACCAGGGCGTGACAGAACCCCCCCCCCCCCCCCCCAAGGTGCGGACTCCCGAACGCACACCAAACACCATAGGGGAGGGTCCGGGTGGGCGTCTGTCCATGGTGGCGGCTCCGGCGGGGGACGTGGACCCCACTCTATCAATGTCTTAGTAACTCCTCCTCGCGTCCTTGGATAGTCCACCCTCGCCGCCGACCATGGCCTAGTAGTCCTCACCCAGAACCCCACTGGACTGAGGGGCAGCTCGGGACTGAGGGGCAGCTCGGGACTGAGGGGCAGCTCGGGACTGAGGGGCAGCTCGGGACTGAGGGGCAGCTCGGGACTGAGGGGAAGCTCGGCACTGACAGGAAGCTCGGCACTGAGAGGAAGCTCAGGCAGGTAGTTGGATATGGCAGATCCTGGCTGGCTGGCGGTTCTGGAAGATCCTGGCTGACTGGCGGATCTGGAAGGTTCTGGCTGACTGGCAGATCTGGAAGAGTCTGGCTGACTGGCAGATCTGGAAGAGTCTGGCAGATCTGGAAGAGTCTGGCTGACTGGCGGATCTGGAAGAGTCTGGCTGACTGGCGGATCTGGAAGAGTCTGGCTGACTGGCGGATCTGGAAGAGTCTGGCTGACTGGCGGATCTGGAAGAGTCTGGCCGACTGGCGGATTTGGAAGAGTCTGGCCGACTGGCGGATCTGGAAGAGTCTGGCCGACTGGCGGATCTGGAAGAGTCTGGCCGACTGGCGGATCTGGAAGAGTCTGGCCGACTGGCGGATCTGGAAGAGTCTGGCCGACTGGCGGATCTGGAAGAGTCTGGCTGACTGGCGGATCTGGCGGTCTGGCCGACTGGCGGATCTGGAAGAGTCTGGCCGACTGGCGGATCTGGAAGAGTCTGGCCGACTGGCGGATCTGGAAGAGTCTGGCCGACTGGCGGATCTGGAAGAGTCTGGCCGACTGGCGGATCTGGAAGAGTCTGGCCGACTGGCGGATCCTGGCTGCTCCATGCTGACTGGCGGATCTGGCTGCTCCATGCTGACTGGCGGCTCTGGCTGCTCCATGCTGACTGGCGGCTCTGGCTGCTCCATGCTGACTGACGGCTCTGGCTGCTCCATGCAGACTGGCAGCTCCTTGCAGACTGGCAGCTCCTTGCAGACTGACAGCTCTGGCTGCTCCATGCAGACTAGCAGCTCTGGCTGCTCCATGCAGACTGACAGCTCTGGCTGCTCCATGCAGACTGGTAGCTCTGGCTGCGCTGAACAGGCGGGAGACTCCGGCAGCGCAGGAGAGGAGGAAGGCTCGGGCAGTGCTGAACAGGCGGGAGGCTCCGACAGCGCAGGAGAGGAGGAAGGCTCTGGTAGCGCTGGAGAGGCTAGGCGCTCTGTAGGCCTGATGCGTGGTGCTACTCAATACTGCCCCTGCAGCCATAAGAAGTTAAATAAAAAAAATGTCTTCTCATTTTTTTTGTTATTTACTTTTTTACAGCTTCAATGTTCTGGAGCCTGGTGTTGTTGTCATCAAGGAGCGTTCGGACTCAGTCTGGACCAGGTTTCAGCTGTTGCACAACAGTGACATCCTTCCTCCCATAGATAGTCTGCATGTACAAACACCACCTGTACTGGTGACAGCTAGATAAACTTTTGTGACGAAGAGGCTATGGACATCACATGCCCTGCAGCAAATTCAAGGGCAGAACAGAAACAGGCTCTCCGAATATAGATTCCCTTGTTCATGTGCGGTTTGGACAGACCAGTTCATCACTGGGGGCGAGTTCCCAGTCATCAGCACTATCTCCAGTGCCTCCATGGACATTCACATGACTCTCTCCTAACACACACGCCATACATTGCTGCTACTGATTATTTTTTTATCCTGCTGCTCAGCCACTTTACCCCTGATTGTTTGCGTATAACTACCTCATCAATCACCAGTATAACTGATATTTTTATTGATATTGTTATTGTACATACGGCATATTATTTTGTTCTTTCTCTACTGGCATTGACACTTGTTCTTTTTTTCTTTATATTGACAATATCTATTTTTGATATTGCTCTTATGCAAGTAAACATTTTGCTGTACTGTTTACACCCTTCTGTGGAGACCCATCCACTTAGCAAGACGTAGCTGTGGTTATAGTATTTCTTCCACATGACCCATTCATTTAGACAAGTGTGTCTGGGTAAGCGTCATCTGATATTTATCAAATATTATTATCTGGACACTGTTTATCTGGAACTTTTCCTTATTTTCGACTACTACTTTTACCACCTTTAGTATTCATATTTACCACACTACATGACATTTAGCACGACCTCACATGTGAATCCTTAAAGATATGGGTGGGGGCTAAGGCTGGCCATTTTCTAAAAAAGTGGGGTTACAAGTTTATCAACTTTCAAAGCAGAATTACTTTCCCATTGTTCCTCAAATGCAGTGTATGAAATACCATTTTGTAGCTCCAAGTCTCTACTTTTTTGTTTTGAAATTTTTGTTGAATTTTACCCCCTTTTTCTCCCCAATTTCGTGGTATCCAATTGTTAGTAGCTACTATCTTGTCTCATCGCCACAACTCCCGTACGGGCTCGGGCGAGACGAAGGTCGAAAGTCATGCGTCCTCAGAAACACAACCCAACCAAGCCGCACTGCTTCTTAACACAGCGCGTATCCAACCCGGAAGCCAGCTGCACTAATGTGTCGGAGGAAACACTGTGCACCTGGCGACCTTGGTTAGCGTGCACTGCGCCCGGCCCGCCACAGGAGTAGCTGGTGCGCGATGAAACAAGGATATCCCTACCGGCCAAACCCTCCCTAACCCGGACGACGCTGCAGTAGAGCGCCCTTAACCACTGCGCCACCCGGGAGCCAGAGTCTCTACTTTTATCCAATGTAAAAACAAAATTTTTGCTGCATAAGACCGAATCAAGGTGGTCAGTCACATATGGGGTTATCCAGCAGTCTCCTGTCTGATGAGCTGAAGAGGATGCAGCCGCATGCTGTGAATGTGGTTCTGGATCCTGTTACAGCACATCCAAAGCTCATTTTGTCTGGCGATGGGAAAAGAGTGCAATATATACAAAAAGCGCAGAAGCACCCTTACAACCTGAAGAAGTGTCAAGGTGGTATTTCTGTCAGGGCAAAGGAGGGATTCTCAGGCAGATTCTACTGCAAGGTGTATTTGGACAGTTAGAATGGGTGGAATGTAGGCATGGCAAAAGAGTCCATCGATAGGGCCCATGGTGGACTGAACTCTGACGAAGGATTCTGGACTGTATGGTTGTCTTTTAAGACAGATTGCACACCCCCCATACTCACTGAAGAGCAAGCCAGATAATTTGAGGGTTTTTGTGGATTACGATGAGGGTCTCCTTCTATGATGTGATAAAAAGTGCCGAAGGGGAGCGCTGCAGTTTTACAGGCTCCTAACCAATTGTGCTATTTTGTGTGTTGTTTCACATTGTTTAACTTATTTTGTACATATATTACATTACATTTACATTTAAGTCATTTGGCAGACGCTCTTATCCAGAGCGACTTACAAATTGGTGAGTTCACCTTATGACATCCAGTGGAACAGCCACTTTACAATAGTGCAACTAAATCATTTAAGGGGGGGTGAGAAGGATTACTTTATCCTATCCTAGGTACATAATGTTGCTGCTAATAGCTTCTGGATACCAGAACATTGATTACTCACCTCAAACTGGAAAAGATTTTTCTTTAACCTCTTGATGCTATGGGGGCGCTATTTCATTTTTGGATGAAAAACGTTCCCGTTTTAAACAAGATATTTTGTCACAAAAAGATGCTTGACTATGCATATAATTGATAGCTTTCGAAAGAAAACACTCTGACGTGTCCAGAACTACCAAGATATTTTCTGTGCGTGCCCTAGAACGTGAGCTTCAGGCAAAACCAAGATGAGACGGCATCCAGGAAATGAGCAGGATTTTTGAGGCTCTGTTTTCCATTGTCTCCTTATATGGCTGTGAATGCGAGAAGAGTAAGTCTGCCCTTTCTGTCGTTTCCCCAAGGTGTCTGCAGCATTGTGACGTATTTGTAGGCATATCATTGGAAGATTGACCATAAGAGACCACATTTACCAGGTGTCCGCCCGGTGTCCTGCGCCGAAATTGGTGCGCAAAAGTCAGCTGCAAGTATTTTTCCATGGAATTTAGAGAAGAATGCAAGATTCCAAGAACGATATATCAATAATAATAATAATAATAATAAATCCCATTTAGCAGACGCTTTTGTCCAAAGCGACTTACAAGTCGGCTGGGCCACTACTTTTACATATAGGTGGCCCCAGCGGGAATCGAACCCACGACGCTTGGCGTTGCAAGCTCCATGCTCTACCAACTGAGCCACACAATGAAGATATATGTGAAAAAACACCTTGAGGATTGATTCCAAACAACGTTTGCCATGTTTCGGTCGATATTATGGAGTTAATTCGGAAAAAGTTTGACGTTGTAGGTGACTGAATTTTCGGTTCGTTTCGGTAGCCAGATGCGATGTACAAACGGAACGATTTCTCCTACACACAGACGCTTTCAGGAAAAACTGCGCATTTGGTATGTAACTGAGAGTCTCCTCATTGAAAACATCCAAAGCTCTTCAAAGGTAAATGATTTTATTTATTTGGTTATCTGGTTTTTGTGAAAATGTTGCGTGCTAAATGCTACTCAAAATGCTAAGCTAGCTTTGCATACTCTTACACAAATTAGTCAATTTCTATGGTTCAAAAGCATATTTAGAAAATCTGAGATGACAGTGTTGTTAAGAAAAGGCTAAGCTTGAGAGCAGACGCATTATTTTCATTTTATTTGCGATTTTCAGAAATCGTTATCGTTGCGTTATGCTAATGAGCCTGAGGCTTTAGTCACGATCCCGGATCCGGGATGGGGAGTTTCAAGAGTGAGTCTGACGAGAAGGATATACTGTTTCTCCGAGACCAGGCCCAAATCCCTGTCATTCACGTGACGAAAAGACAGAGGTACAGGGGGGCGGAGATCGGGGTACGGATTCGTCGGCAAGTGGGTAACCCGCCACTACCATCCGTTCTATTGGCCAACGTGCAATCATGGGAGAATAAACTAGATTAGCTCCATCCGAGACTATCCCACCAATGGGACATTAAAAACTGTAATATCGTATGTTTCATCAAGTCGTGGTTGAACAACGACATGGATAATATACAGTTGGCTGTGTTTTCAGTTCATCGGCAGGACAGAACTGCTACGTCCGGGAAAAGACGAGGGGTGGTGGTGGTGTGTGCGTGTCAATAACAGCTGGTGCGCAATGTCTAATATTAAGGACATCTCTATGTATTGCTCGCCTGAGTTAGAGCACCTCATGATAAGCTGTAGACCACGCTATAGCCAAGAGAGTTTTCATATTTTTCGTAGCCGTCTATTTACCACCACAAACCAATGCTGGCACTAAGACCGCACTCAATGAGCTGTATAAGGCCATAAGCAAACAAGAAAATGCTCATCCAGAAACGGTGCTCCTAGTGGGCCGGGGACTTTAATGCAGGCAAATTTAAATCAGATTTACCCATTTTCTACCAGCATGTGCAACCAGAGAGAAAAAAACTCTAGACCACCTTTACTCCACACACAGAGATGCATACAAAGCTCTTCCTCGCCCCCCATTTGGTATTCCTGACCATGATTATATCCTCCAGATTCCTGCTTACAAGCCAAAGCTAATGTAGGAAGTGCCAGTGACTCGCTCAATACGATGTTATGTTACAGGACTGTTTTGCTAGCCCTGTTTGGAATATGTTCCGAAATTCATCCAATTTCACTGAGGAGTATACCACCTCAGTCACTGGCTTCATCAATAAGCGCATCGATGACATCGTCACCACAGTGACCGTACATATCCCAACGAGAAGCCATGGATTACAGGCTAAAGGATTACGAGCTAAAGGCTAGAGCTGCCGCTTTCAAGGAGCGGGACACTAATCCAGTTGCTTATAAGAAATTCCGCCTTCAGACGAACCATCAAACAGGCAAAGCGTCAATACAGGACTAAGACTGAATCCTACTACACCGGCTCTGACACTTGTCGGATGTGGCAGGAATTGTAAAATATTACGGACTACAAAGGGAAACCCAGCCGCGAGCTGGCCAGTAACGCAAGCCTACCAGAAGAGCTAAACACCTTTTATGCTTGCTTTGAGCAACACTGAAGCATGCATGAGAGTACCAGCTTTTCCAGACTGTGATTTCACGCTCTCCATAGCCGAAGTGAGCAAGACCTTTAAACAGGTTCATTAGGCAGCGGGCCAGATGGATTCTGTAATACCTACATGTTTCAAGCAGACCACCATAGTCCCTGTGCCCAAGAAAACAAATGTAACCTGCCTAAATGACTACCGCCCCGTAGCACTCAAGTCAGTATCCATGAAGTGCTTTGAAAGGCTTGTCATGGCTCACATCAACACCATCATCACGAAAACCTTAGACCCACTCCAGTTTGCATACCGCCCCAACAGATCCACAGATGACTCTAGCACTGCACACTGCCCTTTCCCACCTGGACAAAAGGAACACCTATGTGAGAATTCTGTTCATTGACTACAGCTCAGCATTCAACACCTCCCTCTGCAACTGGATCCTGGACTTACTGATGGGCCGGCCCCAGGTGGTAAGGGTAGGCAACGACAGATCTGCCACACTGATCCTCAACACGGGGGCTCCTCAAGGGTGCGTGCTTAGTCCCCTCCTGTACTCCCTGTTCACCCACAACTGCGTAGCTAACCATTACTCCAACACCATCATTAAGTTTGCTGATGACACAAAGGGGGTTGGCGATGAGACAGCCTATAGGGAGGAGGTCAGAGTCCTGGCAGTGTGCTGCTAGGATAACAACCTCTCCCTCAACGTGAGCAAGACAAAGGAGATGGTCGTGGACTACAGGAAAAGGAGGGCTGAACACGCCCCCATTCACATCGACGGGGCTGTAGTGGAGTGGGTCGAGAGTTTCAAGTGCCTTGGTGTCCACATCAACAACAAACTATCATAGTCCAAACACACCAAGAAAGTTGTGAAGAAGTCACGACAACACATTTTCCCCCTCAGGAGACTAAAAAGACTTGGCATGGGTCCTCAGATCCTCAAAACGTTCTACAGTTGCACCATCGAAAGCATCCTGATCGGCTGCATCACCGCCTGGTATGGCAACTATCAGCATCTGACCGTAAGGCGCTACAGAGGGTAATGCGTAACGCCCAGTACATCACTGGGGCCAAGCTTCCTGCCATCCAGGACCTATATACTAGGCGGTGTCAGAGGAAGGTCCAAAAAATTGTCATAGACTGCTTTCTCTGCGACTGCATGGCAAGCGGAACCGGAGTGCCAAGTCTAGGTCCAAAAGGCTCCTTAACAGCTTGCATGCCATAAGACTGCTGAACAATTAATCAAATGGCCCCCCGGCCTATTTACATTTACATCCCCCCTTCCCTCCCCTTTCTTTTTACACTGCTGCTACTCGCTGTTTATTATTTATGCATTGTCACTTTACCCCTACCTACAAGTACAAATTACCTCAACTTACCTGTAACATTGACCCCCTGTTTATAGTCTCGTTATTGTTATTTTTTAACTTACTTTTAACTTTAGTTTATTTCGTAGATATTTTCTTAACTCTATTTCTTGAACTGCATTGTTGGTTAAGGGCTTGTAAGTAAGCATTTCACGGTAGGGTCTACATTGCATTTGTTGCATTTGGCGCATGTGATAAATACAATTTGATTTGACACCCAGTCTACTATTTTACTGGCTGCAACTTCAACGATCAACTCTATCCATAATTGAACCCCTTTGATGATTATGATCGCACGAACCCAGTATCATTGGTCATCACCTCTGTTAACCAGACACCCTGAGGGAGACATTGTGACAGCGCTAAGCCATGTAAGATCAAACAAACAATTGTAAAATTGTTTCAAATACTAATTAAAAGTAACTTACAATAGGGCTTACCCAGGAAAAAACGTCAAGAATAACTCATCCATTGTAAACAAGTGTAACGGTAACGTATATTAATATAAACTATACACTATATTATAAACTGGGTGGTTTGAGCCCTGAATGCTGATTGGCTGACAGCCATGGTATATCAGACCATATACCATGGGTATGATAAAAAGGTGTATTTTTACTGCTCTAATTACGTTGGTAACCAGTTTATAATAGCAATAAGGCACCTCAGGGGTTTGTGATATATGGCCAATATACCACGGCTACGGGCTGTGTCCAGGTACTCCGCGTTGTGTCGTGCGAGGAACTGCCATTAGCCGTGGTATATTAGCCATATACCACACCTCCTCAGGCCTTATTGCTTATTGTACACTATAAACAATCAATTCCTTCTCATGTAAATCGTCAAAATATACATAACTTTATTACCTTTATCAGTCTGCTTATATTTCATTCACGTTTTTATTTAATCTGATTTTGTCATTACTTTACTCTTTTCATTTAACTGAATTAACTGTTCAGTCTATTGATACACAACAACCTTTCGGGAAGGTATGTGTGAGAGAGAGAGAAAGTGAGAGAGTCTGTGTGAGTGTGGGTGCGTGCATGGCATAAAGATGTCAGGGGACAGATTTGAACAAAGAAAACTGATATCTGTTGGCTCGTCTGTCACTGTCATTGCCTGCCTGTCAACTGATGACTTGCCCTGAAAGACAGATCAGCTGGGGAAAATATGACATTGATTTAAACCAAATAAGATATATCCCTTGTCTTCTCCTTCTACCTCTCTCTAATAATAATAATTAATAATGGGGGGGGGGGAGGCAGGGGACACACACCGACTGCCAGGACATCCAACAAATGAAAGACAAAAATCTTTCTGCCATTATTTTGACGGGATGTTGCATAGCAACAGCGTAAAATAACTATGACAAAGGTGTTCGAAAAATATAGAGCTGTTAAAGATCAAGGAGCAAGTGCTGGCTTAGGGCCGGGCTGCGAAACTCCAATCCTTGAGGGTAGCAGGGTCTAGTTGTTGCATTTCCTGCCCCTTTAAGAGCAGGAAACACAGAGAGCATGGAGGGAAAGAGAGAGAGAGGGAAATGGAAGGGAAGTAAGGAAAGAGTTAAGGAGGAACTGTGTGACATCACTTTGCTGAAGTGAAAGTAATTGAGAGAAGCAGAGGACTGCACAAACTTTCTCTTGCTCTTCACAAAACATTCTACACAGCTGCAGAGAGACACCCTTTTGTCGTAAAAGAAGAAAAGTACATATATAACAAGGTAAGGAGAGAGAGAGAGAGAGAGAAGAATTTGTACAAGAAGACATTAATTGTAAGAAACCATACAATCTAAGTAAATGTATGACTACTTTGAATAGCAAGGGATAAATCCTGTCTTGTGTTTATTTCAATCATGTAGTGAAGTGAATGGCAGCATTAGTGAAAGATTGTGGCGTGGACAGGTATCAAGTAAGGACTGTTCTTAGTTAACACAGCTATAAAAGATGAATAAGTCCAGGAAGTCCTTTTAATATTTATTTTGTGTTCCAGATATGGCGTCCTCGAACATTTTGCTGCCAGAGGAGCAGTTCCAGTGCTCTATCTGTCTGGAGGTTCTCACTGATCCGATCACCACTCCATGTGGACACAACTTCTGCCAGGCCTGTATCAGCGGGTACTGGAAAAGCACTGAACAGTGCCAGTGTTCAATGTGTAAGGAGACCTTTGACAAAAAGCCTAAGCTCAAAATCAACACAACACTCCGAGAGGTTGTGAATCATTTTAAGGGGATACAAGCCAGAGACAGAGATGAGTCCCCTGCTGCGCCTGGAGAAGTGGCCTGTAATGTCTGCACTGTGACGAAGCTCAAGGCCCTGAAGTCCTGCATGGAGTGTCTGACCTCTTTCTGTGAGACTCATCTGCAGCCTCATCAGATAGCCCCAGCCCTGAAGAGACACAAGCTGATCAACCCTGTGGAGAACCTGGAAGACAGGATGTGCAAGAAGCACAAGAAACCCCTAGAGCTGTTCTGTAGGACTGAACAAATGTGTGTGTGTCAGTTCTGCACTGTGACAGACCACAAGGGTCATCACACCGTCCCTCTGAAGAAGGAGTTCGGAGAGAAGAAAGCTGAGTTGGGAAGGACAAAGAATCAAATGCAGCAGATGATCCAGAAGTGCCTACAGAAGGTTGAAGAGATCAAACACTCAGCGGAGCTCAGCAACAGAGATGCAGAAAGAGAGAGAGAAGAAAGCGAAAAGGTCTTCACCACTCTAGTCCGCTCCATGCAGAGAAGCCAGGCTGAGGTGTCGAAGATGATTGGAGAAAAGCAGAAAGCAACCATGCGGCAGGCTGAGAGCCTTATTAAAGAACTGGAGCAGGAAATCACTGAGCTACAGAGGAGATGCTCAGAGCTGGATCAGCTCTCACACTCTAAGGATCATCTCCACCTCCTTCAAAGCTCGCAATCCCTGTGCCCCCCTACATCTACCAAGTACTGGTCTGATGTCAGTATAACCCAGAACCATAGTAAGTGGAATGTGCAGAAAGACATATCCCAGCTGGATAAAAAGGTGAGGAGAGCACTTTCTGAACTTGAGGAGAAATTGAATAATGTATTGGAGAAGTCAAAGGGTGATGACCTGAAGAGGATGCAGCAGTATGCAGTGGATGTCACTATGGACCCTGATACAGCACATCCCCTTATCATTGTATCTGGCAATGGGAAACTAGTGAGAACAGGTCACTTTGAACAGAGCCACTTCTACAACCTAAAGAGGTTTAGAAGTCGTGTAGCTGTTTTGGCAAAGGAGGGCTTCTCCTCGGGGAGATTCTACTATGAGGTGCAGGTGAAGGGGAAGACTGGGTGGAATGTAGGAGTGGCCAAAGAGTCGATTAATAGAAAGATAGGTGGATTATACCCAGAGCAAGGATTCTGGACCGTGTGGTTGTCTTTTCAGGTTGACTATGAGGCCTGCACAGACCCCCATACCCCCCTCTCACTGAAGAGCAAGCCGGAGAAGTTGGGGGTGTTTGTGGATTATGAGGAGGGTCAAGTCTCCTTCTATGACGTGGACACCAGGTCTCATATCTTCTCTTTCACCGGCTGCACCTTCACAGAGAAGCTCTATCCATACTTGAACCCCTTTGATGATTATGATGGCTTAAATTCAGCACCAATGATCATCACCCCTGTTAACCAGACACCCTGAGGGTGACATTGTGACACTGCTAAAATGGGGGCATTTGTAATACTGATTCAAATGGTAATTTAAAGTAACCCATAACCTTTTAGGACACATACATAATATTTGTATTACTTTTATCAGACCTACTAACCTGCTTGTATTTAATACATTTTTGTCAGCTGACATTGTTTGACGGTGAAATGTATTAAAACCCGTCTGCAAAACATATTTTAAGTAAAGCTTTCATTGGATTGGATTTGGTTTCCTGATCTAATGGAAACACAGTGACCATTGTAAAACTGACTTATAGTGAACTCAGTAGGTGAGAACTAACCCCAATAGTAATGTGTATTTGAGTATCTGGTATTAAAAGGTCCAATGCAGTTTTTTATCTCAATATCAAATAATTTCTGGGTAACAATTAAGTACCTTACTATGATTATCAGTGGTGGGAGCAAATCACTATTGTTCGAGTCACAAGCAAGTCTCAAGTCACAAGGTCAAGGTCTCAAGTCGAGTCCCAAGTAGAGTCTCGAGTCAAGTCCAAGTCAAGTAGAGTCACAAGTAGAACAGGTCGAGTCTCGAGTCCCAAGTAGAACAGGTCGAGTCTCGAGTCAAGTCCAAGTCAAGTAGAGTCACAAGCTTTTTGAAGTCAAAGTCAAGAAAAGTCAAGAAAAAATATATATACAGTATACTGTATATCTTTGTCTATTTATTGAGGCTACCAGACAGCCCTTTTCATTATCTTATCCTAAACATATTTTGAATATATTTTAACAACAAATTCCCAATGCAAGTAAATTAAGTAAATTATACATTTCAAGCAATTTCATACCAAGAGACCAGCAGGCCCATGCTAGTAGTTGTTGCTTGGTGCCACACTGCTGGTGAGCTTGCAAAGTAAACATTTAATATTATTGATCACCAACATTTTTTGGAGTTGCATATCTTTATGGCAATCGTCTCTCCCTACAATTGGACATCAGCAATGTATTCACAGCAATGTATTCACAAGCTCAGTGGTTCTCAAAATGTTTGTAAAACAGCGTTTTACACCTGCATTTTGTGGAAAATGCAAAAACGCAGTTTTACAAAATGTTTGAGAACGGCTGTGCAGTTTTTTTCTGTACAGCTATTGGATTGGGTGCAGCACAAATGTCGAATAGTAGAGCGAGATGGTGGAGGTGTTGTCAGCCAATATCAACTAGGGATATCGGGAGTGTTGCAGGAGACGGATGGAAAGCATGGTCTGTCTTAGCTTTCATAAACTCTAGACAGGATTCTGTCTTCACCCTACAGTTCTCAGATATTAGCTTTGTCCACTACTGCCCCATGTGAACTACAATCCTTCAAAACATATGGCCCTTATCTTCCAACAACAGGAAAAAAACCTTCAAATAAAATGACTTGTCCTGAAAGATCCATTCAGCCATGGGCACAGATCCATACAGCTATGGGCTCAGATCCATACAGCTATGGGCTCAGATCCATACAGCTATGGGCTCAGATCCATTCAGCTATGGGCACAGATCCATACAGCTATGGGCACAGATCCATACAGCTATGGGCTCAGATCCATACAGCTATGGGCACAGATCCATACAGCTATGGGCACAGATCTATACAGCTATGGGCAAAGGTCTATACAGCTATGGGCACAGGTCCATACAGCTATGGGCACAGGTCCATACAGCTATGGGCTCAGATCCATACAGCTATGGGCTCAGATCCATACAGCTATGGGCACAGATCCATACAGCTATGGGCACAGATCCATACAGCTATGGGCACAGATCCATACAGCTATGGGCTTAGATCCATACAGTGCTTCCATCCGATGAAACTACACTTCTGCTACACAGGAATGTGGAGCAAGCTAGATAGCTAATTAGCACAGCTATCAGATATATAGCCACTAGCCACCAACACTAGAACTCTCTGAAATATGAAAATGAAATCGCCAGGCCGCCTAATGTTATTGTTCTGGCAAAGATGCGTTCATAGTAGATTGCTAAACTGTATACAGTATATTGATAACTTTTGTATAGATAATATAAACATAGGCTTAATCTGTTTCTACCAGGCAAAACTGGAGAAAATTAAACAAGTGCTATCTGGATATGTGCCCGCTTTTGATTGACAGTTTGTTGGTCCAAACAGAGGGCAGAGAGTGCGCATCACTAGGAAAATCTGTTGCACTTTTATTTTTTTTGTAAGTGCGAGGTTGCTTGTGTCTACGGTCTCTGGCTGTGTAGAGAGTAATCCAGGGAGACACTGTGCCAGAAAATGACAAAACGTTACAAAACCTGGCCAGATCATTTCAAGTCATCAGTCTCAAGTCAAAGTTGAGTCCGGAGTCTTGAGGTTCCAAGTCAAGTCTCAAGAAATGTAATTTTCTTTCAAGTCGAGTCTCAAGTCATCAAATGTGTGACTCAAGTCAGACTTGAGTTCAAGTCATATGACTTGAATCCAAACCTCTGGTGATTTTTAAAAATTAAAATGGTCAAAAATAAAATAGCTTCTTAGCAAAGAGTAATTTCTTAACCAAGAATAAAATAGCTTCTTAGCAAAGAGTAATTTCTTAACCAAGAATTTAGCTAGGACTGTCTTGGAGTGGTCTGAGTGGGGAGGGGAAAACTGAAAACAAGCTGTTTTTGGAACTCTCTATCTTATAGGTTGGTTTCAATAGAACGTCACAATACGTTTGATTTGCAACACTAAAACGATTGACAACTATGTGCCGTTTTCAAGGGATTGTGAAATACAGTTGCAAGAAAAAGTATGTGAACCCTTTGGAATTACCTGGATTTCTGCATAAATTGGTCAAAAAAATGTGATCTGATCTTCCTCTAAGTCACAACAATAGACAAACACAGTGGCTTAAACTAATAACACACAAATTATTGTATTTTTCTTGTCTATATTGAATACATAATTTAAACATTCACAGTGTAGGTTTGAAAATGTATGTGAACCCCTAGGCTAATGACTTCTCCAAAAGATAATTGGAATCAGGAGTCCGCTAACCTGGAATCCAATCAATGAGACGAGATTGGAGATGTTGGTTAGAGCTGCCCTGCAGTATAAAAAACACTCACAAAATGTGAGTTTGCTATTCACATGAAGCATTGCCTGATGTGAACCATGCCTCATACAAAATATATCTCAGAATACCTAAGATTAAGAATTGTTGACTTGCATAAAGCTGGAAATGGTAACAAAAGTATGTGACAAATTGTCTATACTATAAATGGAGAAAGTTCAGCACTGTTGCTACTCTCCCTAGCAGTGGCCATCCTGCAAAGATGACTGCAAGAACACAGTGCAGAATGATCAATGAGGTTAAGAAGAATCCGAGCGTGTCAGCTAAAGACTTACTGAAATTTCTGGAACAAGCTAACATATCTGTTGGCGAGTCTATGATACGTAAAACACTAAAGAAGAATAGTGTTCATGGGAGGACATCAAGGAAGAAGCCACTGCTGTCCAAAAAAACCTTGCTGCACGTCTGAAGATTGCAAAAGAGCTATTGGATGTCCATAGTGCTACTGGAAAAATATTCTGTGGACAGATGAAACTAAGGTTGAGTTGTTTGGAAGGAACACACAACACTATGTGTGGAGGAAAAAAAGGCACAGCACACCAACATCAAAACCTCATGTGATGTCACCAGGTAGGCCAAAACTCCACCCCACCAAAACAAGCAGAAATTTCAGGCGGTCTTTTCAAACAGCTCTTACACTAAAAGGGCATTATCAGAATTTCCAGAATTTCACAGTGTTATTCCAACCTAGTGTGGACAAATCTCACAGGGATTTATATCAAATGGTGCCGGAGGGGATGGCTGTTGTTTTATGGGCTCTTAACCAACCGTGCTATTTTTTTTTTAATTGTTTGTAACTTATTTTGTAGATAGTGTTGCTGCTACCGTTTCTTATTATCAAAAAGAGCTTCTGGACATCAGAACAGCAATGATTCACCTTGAATTGGACCAATAATTTATCTTTAACGAGTCGAACGAGAGGGATTTACTCCAGACACCCGAACAGGCCCTCATCCCAGTCATTCGCAGGAGAAAGAGACAGAAGTTTCGTGGAAGGAGAACAGGGTGCCTTGTAAGGATCCGGCGACGAGTGGCTAATTTGTCTTTGCCATTGGTATTATTGGCCAACGTACAATGGCTGGATAATAAAGTGGGCGAACTAAAAGCACGTATATCCTACCAACGGGAAATTAAAAATTGTCCCTGTATATAGCCTCGCTATTGTTATTTTACTGCTACTCATTCTTTATTTGTCACTTATCTCTTATTTATTTATTTTCTTAACTGCATTGTTGGTAAGTAAGAATTTCACTAAGGTTGTATTCGGTGCATGTGACAAATAATTGATTTGATTTGACTGCAGTGGCCTTTTAAAATACTTTTTCTCTGTGTACTTGAGTATTTTCACATACACAACCCAAAACATGTACTTGTACTTATATTTGAGTATTTTAATTTTAATTACTATTTTGAAATGAATGGGAGTGTAATTGAGTCAGTGTATTTTAACATGTTTTCTAAGGGTATTTCCAAATACATTAAAATATCCAACTACTTATTTTTTCAAATAAAATATATCTGAATACTTACTTCAAATGTATGTAAAGTAATTGAGCTATTTGACATTGTATTTTAATCCAGGTCTGCCCAATAGTTACTGTATGAAGAGCACTAGAAGACAAGCAATCTTCCCAGGGACCCCTGCTATTTTACATTTCTAAACCACCTTAGATCCTTCGTCTCCCTTCACCCTTCACCGTTATACCTCTCACTTTCCTCCCTCTCTCTCCTCGATATTCTCCTCCATCTCTCTGATCTACCTTTCTCCCCTCATCAATCTTCCCTTTTCCAGTCTCCTCTATCTCCCTTCCCCTCCTAAACCTATCAGCGGAGTAACCAGCAACCTCTGGCACCACAGCAAACTGCCAGGACATCCAGCAATGATGCAACAACCTTTGGAAAGGATGTCGGTTGGTTGGCTGGTGCTATTGGTGCGTGTGTATGAGAGGGTGAGTGGCATAAAGATGTCAGGGGACAGATTTTTATAAAAGAAAACTGGTATTTGGTGGCTAGACTGTCACTGCCTGACTGTCAGCTGATGACTGGGGAAAGTATGACATTAATATGATATATCACTTGTCTTCTCTCTCGCTCTGTGTCCAATCCTTTCTATGACTTTGGCCCCTCTCTAGTAGTCCTGGCAGAAAGGCTGGACTACTCCACTAACTGGTATAGAGGGACTCAATGTTGCCTTATCGCATAGACCACACCATTAAGAGGGGGGCAACTTTCTCTGTAACACCAATTGTATGGTAATACATAATAAAATATATATATATATATATTTCACCTTTATTTAACCAGGTACGCCAGTTGAGAACAAGTTCTCATTTACAACTGTGACCTGGCCAAGACAAAGCAAAGCAGTGCGACTCAAACAACAACACAGAGTTACACATGGAATAAACCAACATACAGTCAATAACACAATAGAAAGGTAATTGCAAATGAGGTAAGATAAGGGAAGTAAGGCAATAAATAGGCCATCGTGGAGAAATAATTACAATTTAGCAATTGAACACTGGAGTGATAGATGTGCAGAGGATGAAAGTGCAAGTAGAGATACTGGGGTGCAAAGGAGCAATTTGCTGAGTAGAGTGTTGGAGGTTATTTTGTAAATGACATTGCCGAAGTCAAGGATTGGTAGGATAGTCAGTTTTACGAGGGTATGTTTGGCAGCATTAGTGAAGGATGCTTTGCTGCGAAATAGGAATCCAATTGTAGATTACATTTTGGATTGGACATGCTTAATGTGAGTCTGGAAGGAGAGTTTACAGTCTAACCAGACACCTAGGTATTTGTAGTTGTCCACATATTCTAAGTCAGAACCGTCCAGAGTAGTGATGCTGGACGGGCGGGCACGTGCGGGCAGCGATCTGTTGAAGAGCATACATTTAGTTTTACTAGCATTTAAGAGCAGTTGGAGGCCACGGAAGGATAGTTGTATGGCATTGAAGCTCGTCTGGAGGTTAGTTAACTTCTCTAGGGTAGGGGGCAGCATTTGGAATTTTGGATGAAAAGCGTGCCCAAATTAAACTGCCTTCTACTCAGGCCCAGAAGATAGTATGTGCATATAATTGGTAGATTTGGATAGAAAACACTCTTCCAACACTGTTAAAATAGTGTATGTGAGAATAACAGAACTGATTTGGCAGCCGATAACCTGAGAAAAATCCATTCAGGAAGTAGGATTTTTTTTGTTGGTTTTCTATTCAATGCCATTACAGTATCCATAGACTTAGGACTCAAATTGCAGTTCCTATGCCTTCCACTAGGTGTCAACAGTCTTTAGAAATTGTTTCAGGCTTCTATTCTGAAAAATGAGGGAGTAAGAGAAGTCTGAATGAGTGGACCCTGCCATGTCAAAGAGCTTTTTCATGAGCGCGACCGAGAGACAGCCTTTCTTGTTTACCTTCTATATTGATGACGTTATTGTCTGGTTGAAATATTATCGATTATTTAGGCTAAAAACAATTGATTGATTATGAAGGATTGAAGGATTGATTATGAACATCGTTTGAAATGTTTCTACGAACTTTACGGATACTATCTGGATTTTTGTCTGCCTGTTGTGATTGCGTTTGAGCCTGTGGATTACTGAAGAAAATGCTCAAACAAATGGAGGTTTTTGGATATAAAGAGACGTTATCGAACAAAAGGAACATTTTATTGAATAAATTAATGTCTTCTGAGTGCAACCATATGAAGAGCATCAAAGGTAATTGATTAATGTTATCTCTATTTCTGACTTGTGTAACTCTTCTACTTGGCTGGTTACTGTTTGTAATGATTTGTCTGCTGGGCTATGTTCTCAAATAATCGTAAGGTATGCTTTCGCCGTAAAGCATTTTTAAAATCTGACACCGTGGCTGGATTCACAAGAAGTTAATCTTTAAACCTATGTAAAATAGTTGTATCTTTTAAAAATTATTATAATGAGTATTTCTGTATTTGAATTTGGCGCACTGCAATCTCACTGGATGTTGGCCAGGTGGGACACTAGCGTCCCACATACCCTAGAGAGGTTAACACAGTGTCAGAATTGTGTCGTCTGTGTAGAGGTGTGGATCAGAGAATCACCAGCAGCAAGAGCGACATCACTGATGTAAACAGAGAAAAGAGACGGCCCAAGAATTGAACCCTGTGGCACCCCCATAGAGACTGCCAGAGGTCCGGACAACAGGCCCTCCGATTTGACACACTGAACTCTGTCTGAGAAGTAGTTGGTGAACCAGGCGAGGCAGTCAATTGAGAAACCAAGGCTGTTGAGTATGCCAATAAGAATGTGGTGATTGACAGAGTCGAAAGCCTTGGCCAGGTTGATGTATACAGCTGCGCAGTATTGTCTCTTATCGATGGCGGTTATGATATCGTTTAGGACCTTGAGCGTGGTTGAGGTGCACCCATGACCAGCTTGGAAGCAGACTGCATAGTGGAGAATGTACGGTGGAATTCGAAATGGTCGGTGATCTGTTTGTTAATTTGTCTTTCGAAGACCTTATAGAAAGGCAGGGTAGGATAGATATAGGTTTGTAACAGTTTGGGTCTTGAGTGTTTCCCCCTTTGAAGAGGGGGATGACCGCGGCAGCTTTCCAATCTTTGGGGATCTCAGACGATACGAAAGAGAGGTTGAACAGGCTAGTAATAGGGGTTGCAACAATAATAATAATTTTAGAAAGAGAGGATCCAGATTGTGTAGCCTGGCTGATTTGTAGGGGTCCAGATTTTGCAGCTCTTTCAGAACATCAGCTATCTGGATTTGGGTGAAGGAGAAATGGGGAGGCTTGGGCAAGTTGCCTTGGGGGGCGCAGGGCTGTTGACCGGGGTAGGGGTAGCCAGGTGGAAAGCATGGCCAGCCATAGAAAAATGGTTATTGAAGTTCTCAATTATCGTTGATTTACTGGCGGTGACAGAGTTTCCTAGCCTCAGTGCAGTGGGCAGCTGGGAAGAGGTGCTGTTATTCTCCATGGACTTTACAGGTGTCCCAGAACTTTTTGGAGTTTGTGCTACAGGATGCAAATGTCTGTTTGAAAAAGCTAGCCTTTGCTTTCCTAACTGCCTGTGTATATTGGTTCCTAACTTCCCTGAAAAGTTGCATATCGCGGGGGCTATTTGATGCTAATGCAGTATGCCACAGGATGTTTTGTGTTGGTCAAGGGCAGTCAGGTCTGGAGTTAATCAAGGGCTATATCTGTTCCTGGTTGGGGTATGCTTATTTAAGATGGTGAGGAAAACGTGTTTAAAGAATAACCACGCATCCTCTACCGACGGAATGAGGTCATTATCCTTCCAGGATACCCGGGCTAGGTCGATTAGAAAGGCTTGCTCGCTGAAGTGTTTTAGGGATTATTTGACAGTGATGAGGGGTGGTCATTTGACTGCAGACCCATTACGGACGCAGGCAATGAGGGAGTGATCGCTGAGATCCTGGTTGAAGACAAAAGAGGTGTATTTGGAGGGCAGATTGCTTAGGATGATATCTATAAGGGTGCCCGTGTTTACGGATTTGGGCTTGTACCTGGTAGGTTCATTGATAATTTGTGTGAGATGTCCCAGTTTAGGTGACCTAATAGTAAGAGCTCTGAAGATAGATGGGGGGCAATCAATTCACATACGGTGTCTGGGGCACAGCTGGGGGAAGAAGGTGGTCTATAGCAAACGGCAACGGTGAGAGACTTGTTTCTGGAAAGGTGGATTCTTAAAAGTAGATGTTCAAATTGTTTGGGCACAGACCTGGATAATAAGACAGAACTCTGCAGGCTATCTCTTTAGTAGATTGCAACTCCACCCCCTCTTGTCCAAAAATGTTTCTTTTTTGGTGGCCTTCCTAAGCCAGGATTCAGACACGGCTAGGACATCCGGGTTGGCAGAGTGTGCTAAAGCAGTGAATAAAACAAACTTACATGCTGACCAGACTGGACATGTCGCGTGCGTGAGCGTCACAAAATAAATTTAGAAATCCATGTTATTCAATTATTGCACCCACACTGCTCCCGCGCGCCAACGTGTGTCCTCGATGCCAAGGGCTAAAATAGAACTCCTTTCTATTTCTGACACAGATCGCGTTGCAAGTCCTGTCTCTTCCATCTCCTCGTTGGTTTATAGAAGTAGGTACCATCGCATCATTGGTTATACCCACGTGGGTGATTGAAAGACGAAATGTTTTGCAGCTTGTCGTGGTAATACTGTTAAAGTGTAGATGCCAATCACCATATAAATTCAAAGATGAAAAAGCCTGGAAGGAGGAGAGATGACTAGAAACGATTCGGTTGGCCATTTAATGTGTGGATTAATTGTCGGAGTAGAGGCCTTGTGCAATTCAGGTAAAATAACAACTCAATGTTTTGAGTTGTTCCACCTCCCACACACGTGGTGACCTCACGAGGTTTAAATGTTGTCTCAAGAGACAATAACTCTCTCATCGTCACTCAATGCCTAGGTTTACCTCCACTGTATTCAAGTGTTTGCTGGCTTAGCTAGCCATGCTAACTAGCACCGTAAGTCAGTGTACCTATCTAAAATATATATTTTTGTCCTGCCTAACCAGTGAACATGTGGCTGTGACCATCCCGCCAATGCCTGTCATCACTGTTTGATATCATTTACTGCAGGTATGCTTTACTGTATTTGTGTTATTTTCTAAACACAGCACATGTATACTATACAATCACTTTGTGCATTGAGTCTGAGAGAGATTCTGAGAGCAGTGAACGTGTGGCTGTGACTGTCCTGTCAATGCCTGTCATCACTGTTTGTTATCTTTTACTGCAGATAAAAACCAATTCAACCTGAAGTATGGGTATCCATGTGCCTTTATTTTCAAATCAAATCAAACTTTATTTGTCACATGCGCTAAATACAACAAGTGTAGACTTTACCGTGAAATGCTTTTCCTGAGGGGGAAAGGATTGCTGTGCCCTCTTCACGACTGTCTTGGTATGTTTGGACCATGATAGTTTGTTGGTGATGTGGACACCAAGGAACTTGAAACTCTCGACCCGCTCCACTACATCCCCGTCGATGTTAAAGGGGGCCTGTTCGGCCCGCCTTTTCCTGTAGTCCACGATCAGCTCATTTGTCTTGCTCACATTGAAGGATAGGTTGTTGTCCTGGCACCACACTATCAGTTCTCTGACCTCCTCCATATAGGCTGTCTCATTGTTGTCTGTGATCAGAACAACCACTGTTGTGTCGTCAGCAAACTTAATGATGGTGTTGGAGTCGTGTTTGGCCACGCAGTCGTGGGTGAACAGGGAATACAGGAGGGGACTAAGTACACACCCCTGAGGGACCCCAGTGTTAATGATCAGTATGGCAGACATGTTGTTTCCTCCTCTTACCCCCTGGGGACAGCCAATCAGGAAGTCCTGGATCCAGTTGCAGAGGGAGGTGTTTAGTCCCAGAGTCCATAGCTTAGTGATGAGCTTCGTGGGCACTATGGTGTTGAACACTGAGCTGTGGTCAATGAACAGCATTCTCACATAGGTGTTCCTTTTGTCCAGGTGATATTCCAGGTGAGAAAGGGCAGTGTGGAGTGCGATTGAGATTGCGTCATCTGTTGATCTGTTGGGGCGATATGTGAATTGGAGTGGGTCTAGGGTGTCTGGGAGGATGCTGTTGATGTGAGCCATGATCAGCCTTTCAAAGCACTTCATGGCTACCGACGTGAGTGCCACGGGCAGTAATCATTTAGACAGGTTACCTTCACTTCCTTGGGCACAGGGACTATGGTGGTCTTCTTGAAACATGTAGGTATTACAGACTCGGTCAGGAAGAGGTTGAAAATGTCAGTGAAGACACTTGACAGTTGGTCTGCATGCTTTCAGTACACGTCCTGGTAAAATGTCTGACCCAGCGGCTTTGTGAATGTTGACCTGTTTAAAGGTTTTGTTCATATCGGCTACCGAGCGCATTATCACATAGGCATGGTGCTCTTGTGCATGCTTCACTATTGCATTTAGCTTGTCTGGTAGGCTCGCGTCACTGGGCAGCTCGCATCTGGGTTTCCCTTTGTAGTCCGTAATAGTTTTCAAGCCCTGCCACATCCTACAAGTGTAAGAACCAGTGTAGTATGATTAAATCTTAATCCTGTATTGATGCTTTGCTTGTTTGATGGTTCGTTTGAGGGCATAGCGGGATTTCTTATAAGCGTCCGGATTACTCTCTCGCTCCTTGAAAGCGGCAGGCCTAGCCTTTAGCTCGATGCGGATGTTGCCTGTAATCCATGGTTTCTGGTTGGGATATGTACGTACAGTCACTGTGGGGATGACGTCGTCGATGCACTTATTGATGAAGCCGATGACTGAGGTGGTGTACTCCTCAATGCCATTGGATGAATCCCGGAACATATTCCAGTCTGTGCTAGCAAAACAGTCCTGTAGTGTAGCATCTGTGTAATCTGACCACTTCCGTATTGAGCGAGTCACCGGTACTTCCTGCTTTCATTTTTGCTTGTAAGCAGAAATCAGGAGGATATAATTATGATCAGATTTACCAAATGGAGTGCAGGGGAGAGCTTTGTACGCATTTCTGTGTGTGGAGTAAAGGTGTTCTAGGATTTTTTTTCTCTGGTTGCACATGTGACATGCTGGTAAAAATTTGATAAGTTAGCTTGCATTAAAGTCCCGGCCACTAAGAGCGCCGCTTTTGGGTGAGCATTGTCTTCTTTGCTTATGGCCTTATAGAGTTGGTTGAGAGCGGTCTTAGTGCCAGCTTCGTTCTGTGGTAGTAAATAGATGAAAACTCTCTTGGTAAATAGTGTGGTCTACAGCTTATCACCCGGTTCCGGGTTGGAGCGAGCGGTCGCATCTACACTTCGGTCCGCAGGTAGTATAACTTTTCATTACATTTCATTATAGTACAACGGTTTGATTTGACTAATCTTAGCAATTTCTTCTTAGCTAGCTACATAGCCGTCTTTGTATCAAAGATAATTGCGTAATTATCGTATTTCGTCGTCTTAACGTAGTCTACACTGCTTTCTGCCCAGCAGCTAGCTAACGTCCACTAGCACAGCAGCTAGCTAACGTCCACTAGCACTGTAGAAACTATTACACTCAACGACTCGATTAGTGTAGTGTTAGCGAGCTACATAGTTGTCTTTGCTGATCGTATTTTGTCGTCCTAACGTAGTCTACACTGCTTTCTGCCCAGCAGCTAGCTAACGTCCACTAGCACAGCAGCAAGCTAACGTCCACTAGCACTGTAGAAACTATTACACTCAACGACTCGATTAGTGTAGTGTTAGCATAGCTACATAGTTGTCTTTGCTGTCTTCGTATCCAAGGTAATTGTGTAGCTTAGAGTGTGTAGACTTAGAGTGATTATCTTAATTTACCGAGGTTAGCTAGCCAGCTATTTGTCGTCCTTAACGTAGGAGTCACTGCTAGCTAGCTAGCCAACGTCTTCCGAATTGAACTTCAACAACCTGGTCAACATTCCGCCTCGCTCCACAGGTAGTATCACATTTTCATTTCACTTCATTACAGTACAACGGTTTGATTTGTTTGATCGTAGCTAGCTACTTAGCCGTCTTTGTATCTAAGACAATTGTGTAGTCTGGAGCGATTTTCTAGGTTAGCTAGCCAGCTATTGTCGTTCTTTTAACGTAACGTTACGTAATCAACACTGCTAGCTAGCCAGCTAGCCCCCGAATAGCAGCACTGTAGAAACTATTACACTCGACGGAACGACTTGATTAGTGTAGTGTCAACAACGTAGCCACTGCCAGCTAGCCTACTCCAGCAGTACTGTATCATTTTAGTCAATAAGATTCTTGCTACGTAAGCTTAACTTTCTGAACATTCGAGACGTGTAGTCCACTTGTCATTCCAATCTCCTTTGCATTAGCGTAGCCTCTTCTGTAGCCTGTCAGCTATGTGTCTATCTATCCCTGTTCTCTCCTCTCTGCACAGACCATACAAACGCTCCACACCGCGTGGCCGCGGCCACCCTAATCTGGTGGTCCCAGCGCGCACGACCCACGTGGAGTTCCAGGTCTCCGGTAGCCTCTGGAACTGCCGATCTGCGGCCAACAAGGCAGAGTTCATCTCAGCCTATGCCTCCTCCAGTCCCTCGACTTCTTGGCACTGACGGAAACATGGATCACCACAGACAACACTGCTACTCCTACTGCTCTCTCTTCGTCCGCCCACGTGTTCTCGCACACCCCGAGAGCTTCTGGTCAGCGGGGTGGTGGCACCGGGATCCTCATCTCTCCCAAGTGGTCATTCTCTCTTTCTCCCCTTACCCATCTGTCTATCGCCTCCTTTGAATTCCATGCTGTCACAGATACCAGCCCTTTCAAGCTTAACATCCTTATCATTTATCGCCCTCCAGGTTCCCTCGGAGAGTTCATCAATGAGCTTGATGCCTTGATAAGCTCCTTTCCTGAGGACGGCTCACCTCTCACAGTCCTGGGCGACTTTAACCTCCCCACGTCTACCTTTGACTCATTCCTCTCTGCCTCCTTCTTTCCACTCCTCTCCTCTTTTGACCTCACCCTCTCACCTTCCCCCTACTCACAAGGCAGGCAATACGCTCGACCTCATCTTTACTAGATGCTGTTCTTCCACTAACCTCATTGCAACTCCCCTCCAAGTCTCCGACCACTACCTTGTATCCTTTTCCCTCTCGCTCTCATCCAACACTTCCCACACTGCCCCTACTCGGATGGTATCGCGCCGTCCCAACCTTCGCTCTCTCTCCCCCGCTACTCTCTCCTCTTCCATCCTATCATCTCTTCCCTCTGCTCATACCTTCTCCAACCTATCTCCTGATTCTGCCTCCTCAACCCTCCTCTCTTCCCTTTCTGCATCCTTTGACTCTCTATGTCCCCTATCCTCCAGGCCGGCTCGGTCCTCCCCTCCCGCTCCGTGGCTCGACGACTCACTGCGAGCTCACAGAACAGTGCTCCGGGCAGCCGGCGGAAATGGAGGAAACATTTTCCTCCTCTGTCCTGCGGACCTGCGCCTCTCCCCACCTCTCCTCCCTCCTCCTCCCCCTCCCCCTCCTCCCTCTCTGCAGATGACTTCGTCAACCATTTTGAAAAGAAGGTCGACGACATCCGATCCTCGTTTGCTAAGTCAAACGACACCGCTGGTTCTGCTCACACTGCCCTACCCTGTGCTCTGACCTCTTTCTCCCCTCTCTCTCCAGATGAAATCTCGCTTCTTGTGACGGCCGGCCGCCCAACAACCTGCCCGCTTGACCCTATCCCCTCCTCTCTTCTCCAGACCATTTCCGGAGACCTTCTCCCTTACCTCACCTCGCTCATCAACTCATCCCTGACCGCTGGCTATGTCCCTTCCGTCTTCAAGAGAGCGAGAGTTGCACCCCTTCTGAAAAAACCTACACTCGATCCCTCCGATGTCAACAACTACAGACCAGTATCCCTTCTTTCTTTTCTCTCCAAAACTCTTGAACGTGCCGTCCTTGGCCAGCTCTCCCGCTATCTCTCTCAGAATGACCTTCTTGATCCAAATCAGTCAGGTTTCAAGACTAGTCATTCAACTGAGACTGCTCTTCTCTGTATCACGGAGGCGCTCCGCACTGCTAAAGCTAACTCTCTCTCCTCTGCTCTCATCCTTCTAGACCTATCGGCTGCCTTCGACACTGTGAACCATCAGATCCTCCTCTCCACCCTCTCCGAGTTGGGCATCTCCGGCGCGGCCCACGCTTGGATTGCGTCCTACCTGACAGGTCGCTCCTACCAGGTGGCGTGGCGAGAATCTGTCTCCTCGCCACGCGCTCTCACCACTGGTGTCCCCCAGGGCTCTGTTCTAGGCCCTCTCCGATTCTCGCTATACACCAAGTCACTTGGCTCTGTCATAACCTCACATGGTCTCTCCTATCATTGCTATGCAGACGACACACAATTAATCTTCTCCTTTCCCCCTTCTGATGACCAGGTGGCGAATCGCATCTCTGCATGTCTGGCAGACATATCAGTGTGGATGACGGATCACCACCTCAAGCTGAACCTCGGCAAGACGGAGCTGCTCTTCCTCCCGGGGAAGGACTGCCCGTTCCATGATCTCGCCATCACGGTTGACAACTCCATTGTTTCCTCCTCCCAGAGCGCTAAGAACCTTGGCGTGATCCTGGACAACACCCTGTCGTTCTCAACTAACATCAAGGCGGTGGCCCGTTCCTGTAGGTTCATGCTCTACAACATCCGCAGAGTACGCCCCTGCCTCACACAGGAAGCGGCGCAGGTCCTAATCCAGGCACTTGTCATCTCCCGTCTGGATTACTGCAACTCGCTGTTGGCTGGGCTCCCTGCCTGTGCCATCAAACCCCTACAACTCATCCAGAACGCCGCAGCCCGTCTGGTGTTCAACCTTCCCAAGTTCTCTCACGTCACCCCGCTCCTCCGCTCTCTCCACTGGCTTCCAGTTGAAGCTCGCATCCGCTACAAGACCATGGTGCTTGCCTACGGAGCTGTGAGGGAACGGCACCGCAGTACCTCCAGGCTCTGATCAGGCCCTACACCCAAACAAGGGCACTGCGTTCATCCACCTCTGGCCTGCTCGCCTCCCTACCACTGAGGAAGTACAGTTCCCGCTCAGCCCAGTCAAAACTGTTCGCTGCTCTGGCCCCCCAATGGTGGAACAAACTCCCTCACGACGCCAGGACAGCGGAGTCAATCACCACCTTCCGGAGACACCTGAAACCCCACCTCTTCAAGGAATACCTAGGATAGGATAAGTAATCCTTCTCACCCCCCCCCCCCCCCCCCTTAATGATTTAGATGCACTATTGTAAAGTGGCTGTTCCACTGGATGTCAGAAGGTGAATTCACCAATTTGTAAGTTGCTCTGGATAAGAGCGTCTGCTAAATGACTTAAATGTAAATGTACTATACCCCAGGCGCGCAATAACTCGAGACTTCTTTAATATTAAATCACACACCAGCTGTTATTGACAAATAGACACCCCCCCCCACCTCTCGTCTTACCAGAGGTAGCATCTCTGTTCTGCCAGTGCATGGAAAATCCTGCTTACTCTATATTGACCGTATCGTCGTTGTAACGGCTTTCGTGGGAAGAAGGTGAGGACCAAAGCGCAGCGTGGTAAGTGTTCATCTTATTTATTGAAAAAACTGAACACTGAATAACAAACAACAAAGGAACAACCGAAACAGTTCTGTCTGGTGCAGACACACTAAGACATAACCACCCACAAAACACAATGGAAAACAGGCTACCTAAATATGGTTCTCAATTAGGGACAACGATTGACAGCTGCCTCTGATTGAGAACCATACCAGGCCAAACACAGAAATAGAAAATCATAGACAAACTAACATAGACAACCCACCCAACTCACGTCCTGACCATACTAAAACAAAAGACAAAACAAAGGAACTAAGGTCAGAACGTGACAGTACCCCCTCCCAAAAGGTGCGGACTCCGGCCGCAAAACCTTAACCTATAGGGGAGGGTCTGGGTGGGTGTTTGTCCGCGGTGGCTGCTCTGACGTGGACCTCACTCCACCATAGTCTCTCTCCGCCTCCTTAACCGCCTCCATGGCCTCTTAAGAGCGGCGACACTCGCCGCAGACCTCGGACAGGTGGGAGACTCCGGCAGCGCCGGGTAGGTGGGAGACTCCAGCAGCGCCGGACAGGCGGGAGACTCCGGGAGCGCCGGAGTGAAGGGCGATTCTGGCATTCTGACAGCGCTGGGCAGGAGAAAGGCTCTGGACAGGTGGGAACACCTGGCAGCTCAGGACAAACGGGAGACTCTGGCAGCGCTGGACAGGAGGAAGGCTCTGGCAGCGCTGGACAGGCGGGAGCACCTGTAGGGAGAGGACGGAGAGAAAGCCTGGTGCGGGGGGCTGGTGCGTGGAGGTGGCACTGGATAGACCGGACCGTGAAAGCGCACTGGAGCTCTTGAGCACCGAGCCTGCCCAACCTTACCTGGTTGAATGCTCCCCGTAGCCAGGCCAGTGCGGCGAGGTGGAATAGCCCGCACTGGGCTGTGCTGGCGAACCGGGGACACCATGCGTAAGGCTGGTGCCATGTACACCGGCCCGAGGAGACGCACTGGAGACCAGATGCGCTGAGCCGGCTTCATGGCACCTGGCTCGATGCCCACTCTAGCCCGGCCGATACGAGGCGCTGCAATGTACCGCACCGGGCTATGCACACTCACCGGGGACAACGTGCGCCTCATGGCATAACACGGTGCCTGCCCGGTACCTCTCGCTCTCCGGTAAGCACGGGGAGTTGGCTCAGGTCTCCTACCTGACTTAGCCACACTCCCCGTGTGCTCCCCCCCCAAGAAATGTTTGGGGCTGCCTCTCGCGGTTCCAACAGCTCCGCCGTGCTGCCTCCTCATACCACCGCCTCTCAGCTTTCGCTGCCTCCAGCTCAGCCTTGGGGCGGTGATATTCTCCAGCCTGTGCCCATGGTCTCTTGCCGTCCAGAATCTCCTCCCATGTCCAGGAGTCCTGCGATTGCGGCCGCTGTTGCCCGTTACCACGCTGCTTGGTCCTTTCTTGGTGGGTGGTTCTGTAACGGCTGTCGTGGGAAGAAGTTGAGGACCAAAGCGCAACGTGGTAAGTCTTCATCTTATTTAATGAAAAAACTGAACACTGAATAACAAACAACAAAGAAACAACGGAAACAGTTCTGTCTGGTGCAGACACACTAAGACCAAAAATAACCACCCACAAAACACAATGGGAAATAGGCTACCTAAATATGGTTCTCAATCAGGGACAACGATTGACAGCTGCCTCTGATTGAGAACCATACCAGGCCACACAGAAATAGAAAATCATAGACAAACTAACATAGACAACCCAACCAACTCACCCCCTGACCATACTAAAACAAAAGACAAAACAAAGGAACTAAGGTCAGAACGTGACAGTCGTTCAGCCACATCATGTTAAAACAAAAGATATTACAGTTTTTAATGTCCGGTTGGCAGGATAATCTTAATCGTTGGTCATCAATTTTATTTTCCAATGATGCACGTTAACAAGAAGAACGGATGGCAGTGGGAGTTTACTCACTAGCTTATGGATTTTCAGACTAGTTTATGGATTCTCAGACGGCTGCCCGATCTGCGGCCTCTCTTCCTGCGTCTTTTCTTCACGCAAAAGGCGGGGATCTGGGCCTGTTCCAGTGAAAGCAGGATATCCTTCTCATCGGACTCGTTAAAAAGTTTCTTCCAGTCTGCGATTAGTAATCGCTGTTCTGAAGTCCAGAAGTTATTTTCGGTCATAAGAGACCGTAGCAGCAACATTATGTACACAATAAGTTACAAACAACGCAAAGAAACTAACAAAATGTGTCAACTGGTTGGGAGAATTTGAAACATCAGCCATATTCTTCGGCGCCATCTTGTTCTAGGTGGCTATATGAAGTTGGTTACATATGCAAACAATTTAAAATTTTCAACACATAATGTTTCTTATAAAAACAAGAAGCAATGCAGTCAGTCTCTCCTCAACTTTTAGCCCAAGAGAGACCGGCATGCATAGTATTGATATTATCCCTCTGATTGCAGTGAAGGGCAAAACCTGCCACTCTGTTCTGGGCCAGCTGCAGCTTAACGAGGTCCTTCTTTGCAGCACCTGACCATATGACTGGACAATAATCCAGATTAGATCAAACTAGAGTTTGCAAGACTTGCTTTGTGGAGTGTGGTGGATAAAAAGGCAAGCTTACAACCAATGAATTATGTTTTGACCAAAACAGTTTACAATCTAAAGTAACACCCAGTAATTTAGTCTCCTCAACAGCCACAGCATTCATTATTACATTCTGCTGAGGTCTAGAATTTAGGGAATGATTTGTACCAAATACAATGCTCTTAGTTTTAGACATGTTCAGGACCACTTTATTACTGTCTCTCAGTCTCTCTAAAACAGACTGCAAAATTTTTTTTTAGGGTTGGAGTGATTTCCCTAGCTGTGGTTCACTAGCTGACATGTATAGGGTTGAATCATCGGTGTAAAAAAGGCTGCCCTGCTCCCCTTCTCTCTATCTAACTTTCCCTCACAGTCCCTTCAGTTTCCTTTGAGTCCCGTTTGTTTGGCTGTTCTGCCTAAATGAGTTATCCCTCACCCATCATGGCCCTGCCATTCCCAACCAATCAAAGAGCTTGGAAAGGCACATCTGGACACTGCACCCACCCACTCAGGTCGGAGTATTATAGTCGTCCGAAGAAAGAAGAACCACATTTTTCTGAGGACTATTTTTAATGTGGAGAGTAACTAGAATACCTGAATGTTGTGTGTGCTTCAAAATGTAAGTTGCAGGGGGGTTTATTGGGTTTCTTTTTACATGTTGTGTAATAATGTGTAATAACCACAAATGGCTTAGTAGCTATGTTAAGTTTGCGGCCATAGTCTATATTGTACAGCTATTACTATTCTTTAATGTTGGAATTGCCAAAACTGCTTGGCTTATTGTTTATAGAATCTAGCATTGTGTCACTGTTGTATTGATAAACATAGTTTTTCATGTGCACATGCTACCATGGTGTTTTCCATAGTGGACTTTGTTAAAGTGGTTGTTGCGCTGCCATGGGCAAGCTTCTAGAACCCTCCCAGATGGGTATTGGAGCTTGTGAATGTGCAGAGTAATTTATGACACTGTGGCACTGGGGCAGATCAGATAAGACATCAGCAAGGAAGATTCTCGCACCGGGCTGGAGAGAGAGGGTGGCATACATTTTTATCTTGTCAGTCTCAGTAATTGGTTTCTCTCTCTCTGACAAGATGTTTATCGTTTAGGTTAATATTTATGCTGATATTTTTATAGCCCTGTTTATGTCTGTGTTATAGTAGTGCATTGTTGTGTTTATTCAGTCATGTTTATATAGCCTATTTATATTGCATAATTATGCCACTTTATCGATACTGTTATGTTGTGTATGGATTTGCCTTATAGAACCACAATTAATCCGGATTAACACAAGTACTATTTCACCAAGATTCATTCCCAGTCAAGATCCAAGTTGACGCCAAGAACGGCCACCTGCACCCTCAAAGCCATCTTCCCTCCAACAAGCTCAATAAGAGTGTGGGGACGAAGAGAACGAGGATGAGGACTGGGGGGAGAGGATTGGGCCAGCATCAGCCCCAAGGAGAGAGGGCACCCTGCCAGCCCACCACCCGAAGAGTGGAGAAACCAGAATGTTCCTTCATATTGCCTACATGAGCCCGCTTCCCTGCCACGTACCACCACCCAGGAGGTTTCTAGAGGATGTTATCCAGGGCCCAGCTGTGAGAACTGGGGTTCCTTCTTCTTCTGCCACCCTGAAGAGTGTCCTGAGAAGGAATGCCTAGAATGTTCCTTCATATTGCCTACATTTGACTGCCAGTTAGCGCTTCCCTCATGGATGGCCCAAATGTTGCCAGTGGGAACATCAAGGCCATCTGCCTGTTCCTCCTCTGAGGAGGAATGTTTCTGGGCAGGGATGATGTTATCCAAGGCTGATCTTCAGCTGTGGAGAACTCCATCCATGGGCTAGACTTGGCAGACTGCATGAACCAAATGCAGGAGGATCCAGGATCAGCCTGGACTTTGGCCTAAGGCCTCCAGCATGACAACAACCATCCTACTTGGCATGGAGAAGACGGCCCTCAAAAATAAGCCCGAGGCCACCGCCACCGCCACCAAGGAGAAAGTCTATTGTCCGAATGTGAACGCATCAGCCACTCCCTCAACAATTGCTCAATTTTCCAGCATTTTCCAATTGCTCCATTTCTCCTTTGATCCTCCAGGCGAGCTGGATCAAAGGAGAGGAACGTGTGTTGGCTTTGCGGTCAAGAGCATCATTCAGCGGAGTGTTACCTCCAATTCCGCTGCAAGACTTGCAATCAGTGACACCTGCTGGTGCTCCACGAGGTCAACGAAAGAGTTACAGTTCCAGAGAAATCTGAGAATACTATGATTAATGCTGCATCCACGACCTCCTGTCTGCGGAACACTGTCAATGAGGTGTTCATAGACCAGGGAGGGTCTGAAAGTACTGTTGAAAGTCAGCAAGGCCCTGCTGAGGCACGGAAACCGGAGTAGGGAGACATACTCGATTTTGGATGATGGATAAAATGTATCATCCTCCTCCATGCAACAGCACAGCAGCTGGGATTCAAAGGTGAGCGGAAGACTTGACCCTTCGAACAGTAAGACAAGAGTTTTAGGTTCGCCTTTGGGCGTCCGATTCCTTCACTGTCTCCCCTGTCTCACAGACCCACAATACATTTAGGATCCAAGGCGCCTTCACTTCTCAACAACTAGGCCTGTTCAAGCAGACCCATTCGGTCTGTGCCCTGCAACAGAAGTATCGCCACCTGAAGGGACCGCCTCTGCAGCACATATTCAAGGTCCAGACAGTTCTGCTTATTGGATCAGACTACGCCCACCTGATCATGCAGGTGGAACCAGTCCGGCTTGGGCCATCAGGAAGCCCAGCTGCCATCAAGACCATCCTTAATGTTGGAAGTGGTTAGGGAGATTCCCAAGATTTCTGACCTTCCCCCCGCTAGGCTCCGCATACACAAACCCACCTTCTACTCCAATGGCGTGGACAGATTCAGCCCCTACATGGTCAAGATAGGCTCCCACAATGAGAAAAGATGGGTCATCACATTCAAGTGTATGACCACCCAGGCAGTGATCCTTGACCTTCTCTCCAGTATTGACTCAGACTCCTTCATGATGGCACTCAGATGCTTCGTGGCCCGCCGAGGGATGCCTTTCAAATTGCTGTCTGGCCAAGACACCAACTTCATAGAAGAACGGGAGCTGAAGGAAGCATTTGCGGCGCTCCAGCCAGTCCTGCAAGCCCAGCAAGCCAGCAGATCCAGTTTGCTTTCAATCCACCAAGTGCTGGGAGAGAGAGATCCGCTCCCTCAAGCAAGGCCTTCAAGCAATACTGGAAGAGGTCCTGAGGACGGTCCTCATTGAGATAGACGGGATCCTCAACTACAAGCCCCTAGGCTACACCACCTCCGACACTGCAAACCCAGACCCGGTAACCCCAAATGCTCTCCTGATGGGACAGCCAGACGCCTCACTTCCTCAAGTTGTATACCCTGAATCGGCTGCTCAGCTGATACTGATGGAGACACAGCCAGCTGCTAGCAATTCAGTTCTGGAAGCACTTCATCAGCCACAACCTGTCTGGATGTCAGAAGTGGAAAGCAGAGACACCAGATCTTGGAACTACAGTCATGATTGTCAACCCACAGTTACCCAGAACACTGCGGCCTGAGGGACAGGTCTCACAGGTGATGCCTGGACCCGACGTCAGGATCAGGACTGCAGAGTTGCGTGTAGATGACAGAACCTGCAAGCGCCCAGTGGCTCGGATCATCCAACTCCCTGCCCTGCCAGATTAGAACTAGCTCTCTAGAGACTGTGGCCAAGTAAGGCCTTTGGCTGCAGAGACTGCCCTTTAGGTTAGAGGCCTTTTACTGGATATTAATATTTCCATAAGAAATATTGGGTCAGCTCTAAAAAAGGCCTCCCCTCTTCTCTACCCAACTTTCCCTCACAGTCCCTTCAGTTTCTCTTGAGTCCCATTTATTATGGTTGTTCATCCGAGCTTAGATATCCCTCACGCATCACGGCACTACCATTCGCAACCAATCAAAGAGCTTGAAAAGGTGCGTCTGGACACTGCACCCACCCACTCAGGTCAGAGTGTTATAGTCGTCCGAAGAAAGATGCACATTTTCTGAGGACTATTTTTTATTGTGGACAGAAATAAGAATACCTGGATGTTGGGCGTGCTTCAAAATGTAAGTTGCAGGGGGGTTTACAGTTTTCTTTTTCACATGTTGTGTAATAATGGGTAATAACCACAAATGACTTAGTATCTTTGATAAGTTTGCAGCCATAGGTTCTACCACTCAGACAGTTGAGGGCATACCAGCCAACCGTTTTTACAATCTGGTAATTGGTAAAAATTGAAATGCCTAAAGGCCCAAGAGAGCTGCTCTGCGGTACACTGCACGTTACATGTTAACCAATTTTTACAAGTTTGCAAAGAGTCGGCATCAAGCTTTACCATTCTTGGCTAGCGGGATGACTTTGGCTTCCCTCCAGGTCTGACACCAATTTAAAAAATATCCAGACTCAGATTTAAGATATGACAAATAGGAGTGGCAATATAGTCCACTACAATCCTCAGTAGCTTTCCATCTCAGATGTCAATCTAAGGTAGTCTGTCATTAATGATGGCCAACAATATTTTTGCACCTCACCCACACCAACTTTAATCAATTAATTTCATGCTTAAGTTTGTGTACTTTGCCAATGAAATAGTAATGAAAGTAATTGGTAACATCAAAATGTTTTGTAATAAATGAACCATCTGATTCAATGAAATATGAAGTTGAATTAGCCTGAATGCTAATAATTTAGTTTAAATTATTCCAAAGCTTTTTTCCACCATACTTTATGTAATTTATCTTGGCTTCATAATACAATGTCTTATTCTTTTCAGTTTCGTCACAACATTTCTCAATTTATAGTAAGTTTGCCAATCTGATGTGCAGCCAGACTTATTAGCCCCTCCTTTTGCCCCATCTCTTTCAATGGTACAGTTTTTCAATTCCTCATTAATCCACAGGGCCTTAATAGTTCTAACATTCAGTTTCTTAATAAGTACAGGCTTATCAATAACTGGAATAACAATTTCATTAATGCATCAAGTGCAGATAGGCCTCCCCCTTTCAACCACAGTTCAATAAGGCAGCTCTGGTATTGTTGGGAGCCGGGTTTAATTGTTTGTAATGGCTGAATCAGAAGGACGTTGGAAGGTACACAAGGGAATATGGTTTTGATTTGAAGTCCTGGAAGGCCATCAGATAACACCCAAATCAATCGCAGTGGCAATAAATCACATTTAACACAAATATTATCAAGCCAGCCATGACATCATCGCTGGGGGGCAGAGAGAACAAACACAACACTAAAAAGATTGTGTGTGTGTGTGAGCTCAACAATATGCTCAACAATGATCCTTTCATCAAATTCAACTGAGGGATTATCTGTATGTACGGTAGCCTCACTGGTGCATAAAAGGTGGGTAATATTAGAGCCCAATTAGCTATAATAAATTGCAACATCATTAAGCCAGTATCACAGCAGAT
The DNA here is from genome assembly GCF_036934945.1 of Oncorhynchus masou masou. Taxonomy (NCBI): domain Eukaryota; kingdom Metazoa; phylum Chordata; class Actinopteri; order Salmoniformes; family Salmonidae; genus Oncorhynchus; species Oncorhynchus masou. The sequence continues at coordinate 50,638,032 of NC_088241.1, read as the reverse complement.
TTATCTCTCCCTCTAACAGAGACAATGGAGTCAGGAACTGCAATGAATGATTCCAACCACAGAGACCCATTCATCCCTGTCTATCTCTCTCCAGTGGCATTCTGGAACAGGAAACATATAGGAGAGTGTGAGTATACTGTCGATATGAGTGTGTTAGTGTTTGTCTGTGTATGTGCATGTGCATATATCTGCTTGAATGAGTGTATAATAGAAATGTGTGTATATGTGTGAGTGCGTGTGTGTGTACGTGCGTGTAAGACGGAGACCAGAGAGGTTTATTTGGGGCCAAGAGTGTTTTTTAACCAGCGAGCTGTAGCCAGGAGAGTGAGAGAGAAGAGGGAGAGAATGAAGGAAGGGAGGAGGAAGAGAAAGAGAGAGAGAGATGGCTAGAAAGGGGAAAGCAGAAAAAGAAGAGAGAGAGATGGCTAGAAAGGGGAAGGCAGAAAAAGGAGAGAGAGAGATGGCTAGAAAGGGGAAGGCAGAAAAAGGAGAGAGACAGATGGCTAGAAAGGGGAAGGCAGAAAAAGGAGAGAGACAGATGGCTAGAAAGGGGAAGGCAGAAAAAGGAGAGAGACAGATGGCTAGAAAGGGGAAGGCAGAAAAAGGAGAGAGAGAGATGGCTAGAAAGGGGAAGGCAGAAAAAGGAGAGAGAGAGTTGGCTAGAAAGGGGAAGGCAGAAAAAGGAGAGAGAGAGATGGCTAGAAAGGGGAAGGCAGAAAAAGGAGAGACAGATGGCTAGAAAGGGGAAGGCAGAAAAAGGAGAGAGAGAGATGGCTAGAAAGGGGAAGGCAGAAAAAGGAGAGAGAGATAGCGAGATAGAGAGAGACAGGGAGGAAAGAGGGAGGGAGAGAGGGAGAGAGCTTTAGTGCTGATGAAATAGCGCTGCTGTGTAGTTTGACCCTGGGGCTTGCTACAGACCGCATTTGTTTTCTCTGCCAGCACACTCTGCACAAAGCTGCAGAACACACACAGACACACACTCTGACTTAAATCCCCTACTAGCTATACTGAACAAAAATATAAATGCAACATGTAAAGTGTTGGTCCCATGTTTCATGAGCTGAAATAAAGATCTCAGAAATGTTCCATATGCACAAAAAGCTTATTTCTCTCAAATGATGTGCAGAAATGTGTTTACATCCCTCTTAGTGGGTATTTCTCCTTTGCCAAGATAATCCATCCACCTGACAGGTGTGGCATATCAAGAAGCTGATTAAACAGCATTACACAGGTGCACCTTGTGCTGGGGACAATAAAAGGCAACTCTAAAATGTGCAGTTTTGTCACAAAACACGGTTTTGAGGGAAAGTGCAATTGCATTGCTGACTGCAGGGATGTCCACCAGAACTGTTGCCAGAGAATTTATTGTAAATGTTTCTACTATAAGCCTCCAACTTTGTTTTAGAGAATTTGTCAGTATGTCCAACCAGCCTCACAACCGCAGACCAAGTGTAACACGACAGCCCAGGACCTCCACATCCGACCAGCCACCTGGACAGCTGATGAAACTGAGGAGTATTTCTGTCTATAATAAAGCCCTTTTGTGGGCTCTATGCCCTCCCAGGCCCATCCATGGCTGCGCCCCTGCCTAGCCATGTGAAATCCATAGATTAGGGACTAATACATTTATTTAAATTGACTGATTTCCTTAAATGACCTGTAAACTCACGGCCACCTGTAATAACATCATTGTGCCCACGGCCATCTGTAATAACAGCATTGTGCCCACGGCCACCTGTAATAACAGCATTGTGCCCACGGCCACCTGTAATAACATCATTGTGCCCACGGCCATCTGTAATAACAGCATTGTGCCCACGGCCACCTGTAATAACATCATTGTGCCCACGGCCATCTGTAATAACATCATTGTGCCCACGGCCATCTGTGATAACAGCATTGTGCCCACGGCCACCTGTAATAACAGCATTGTGCCCACGGCCATCTGTAATAACAGCATTGTGCCCACGGCAATCTGTAATAACAGCATTGTGCCCACGGCCATCTGTAATAACAGCATTGTGCCCACGGCCATCTGTAATAACAGCATTGTGCCCACGGCCACCTGTAATAACATCGTGCCCACGTAATAACATCTGTAATAACATCGTGCCCACGTAATAACCATCTGTAATAACAGCATTGTGCCCACGGCCACCTGTAATAACATCGTGCCCACGGCCATCTGTAATAACATCATTGTGCCCACGGCCATCTGTAATAACAGCATTGTGCCCACGGCCACCTGTAATAACAGCATTGTGCCCACGGCCACCTGTAATAACAGCATTGTGCCCACGGCCATCTGTAATAACATCATTGTGCCCACGGCCACCTGTAATAACAGCATTGTGCCCACGGCCACCTGTAATAACAGCATTGTGCCCACGGCCACCTGTAATAACAGCATTGTGCCCACGGCCACCTGTAATAACAGCATTGTGCCCACGGCCACCTGTAATAACAGCATTGTGCCCACGGACACCTGTTATAATATCATTGTGCCCACGGCCACCTGTAATAACAGCATTGTGCCCACGGCCACCTGTAATAACAGCATTGTGCCCACGGCCACCTGTAATAACAGCATTGTGCCCACGGCCACCTGTAATAACAGCATTGTGCCCACGGCCACCTGTAATAACAGCATTGTGCCCACGGCCACCTGTAATAACCACGGCCACCTGTAATAACAGCATTGTGCCCACGGCCACCTGTAATAACAGCATTGTGCCCACGGCCACCTGTAATAACAGCATTGTGCCCACGGCCACCTGTAATAACAGCATTGTGCCCACGGCCACCTGTAATAACAGCATTGTGCCCACGGCCACCTGTTTTTGTGCCCACGGCCACCTGTAATAACATAATTGTGCCCACGGCCACCTGTAATAACATCATTGTGCCCACGGCCACCTGTAATAACAGCATTGTGCCCACATCCATCTTTCTATGGTTTTATGGAATAATACGCACCATATTACGCACAAGGTGCATGGACGCGCACATACAAACAACTGGCTGTGCTCTATAGAGGAATCAGTGTTACAGCATTAGCCATAACTCTCACATACTGACTCTAGGAAGGACAAGACTCATTCAGAAACACACAGTATTGTTATTACAGAGTGATTCGACGTGACATATGTGTATACATATTTATAAAAACATGTAACTGAGGGGGGTATGTGTACATACTGTAGGCGTGTGCAGCCTGTTTGACAGTTTGTCTGTATGTGTGTTAGTGTGTGTGTGTGTGTGTGTGTGTGTGTGTGTGCGCGCGTCACTGACCTTGGAGCGTGGCGGAGCGCGGATGAACCATTTGCAGTCCACAGCCTCTGTAGCTAAAGCTTTTCCATCTCTGGTGATCTGATGAGACTCCACTATCCCCTCTGGTCCTCCCATGTCAAACTCACAGACTGGAGACACACACACACACACACACACCAGTGAATAGAGGCAACGGATGGGAATGGAACAAAGACACAAAATACACCACACAACGCAACGCAATGTAACACAACAACATAACACGACACAACAACACACATCGCAATGCAATACAACATAACACAACGTAACACAACGCAAAACAACAACATAACACAAAGCAACATGACACAACATAACACAACATAACATAACACAACATAACACAACGAAAAACAACAACAAAATACAACATAACAAAAAATAACACAACATAACACAACGCAAAACAACAACATAACACAACATAACACAACACCAAACAACAACATAACGCAACATAACACAACATAACACAACGCAACATAACACAACATAACACAACATAACACAATGCAACATAACACAACACGACATAACACACCATAACACAACAACATAACACAACAACATAACACAACACAGCATAACACAACAACATAACACAACACAACATAACACAACATAACACAACGCAACATAACACAACAACCTAACACAACACAACATAACGCAACATAACACAACATAACACAACAACATAACACAACAACATAACACAACACAACATAACGCAACAACATAACACAACAACAACACAACATAACACAACGCAACATAACAACATAACACAACATAACACAACGCAACATAACAACATAACACAACATAACACAACGCAACATAACACAACATAACACAACGCAACATAACACAACAACATAACACAACACGACATAACACAACAACATAACACAACAAAACATGACATAACACAACATAACACAAGATAACATAACACAACATAACACAACATAATGTAACAAGGTACATCAGCAAACAACAAAAAAGTCAGAGAGAAAGAGCGAGAGAAAGAGCGAGAGAGAGCGAGACACTTTTATTTCACTTGCTTTGGATATGTAAACATGTTTCCCATGCCAATAAAGCCTTTTGAAGTGAATTGAGATTGAAAGAGAGATTTTTTTTTGCACATCATTATAACACTATACATAGCCATAATATGACATTTGAAATGTGTCTATTCCTTTGAAACTTGTGACTGTAATGTTTACTGTTCATTTTTTATTTTTTATTCTTTATTTCCCTTTTGTTTATTATCTATTCCACTTGCTTTGGCAATGTAAATATAAGTTTCCCATGCCAATAAAGCCCTTTGAATTAAATTGAATTGACAGAGAGAGAGAGCGCGAGAGAGAGAGGATACCTACAGGGCAGAGGCTGGGGCACTCCCAAGTCTCCAAAGTCCGGATCTGAAGAATTGGAAAAAAGAGAGGGAGAGGGGCAAGAGAGCGATTTTTAATAAGGAAACATACTGTCAGGGACAGCCAAATCATTTTTCGACAGGGGGTGCGGGACCACCTAAATGTGCACAAAAGTTGCACATACACACATTTATTTATTCACTTTAAATGTGGCATGAACACAACCAGGCGTAATGCTTTCATCTGATAAAACAAATCACTTCAAAAAGTAGGCTACCTGCGCATATTCAATCCACTCTATAATAATTCGAGCAACTAAAACAGTGCACTGTGCACCCGCCATTTGCTGAATGGAAAGAGATGTCTATTTAAACATCAAAAGTGTAATGACATTCAATGATTGTCATTAGGCAAACATGTTGCCTGAATTGATTGATGTGTCTGTAGCACACGGGATGTGTGAAAACCTACTCCTCAGCCGGTAGTGTCCCCATTTGAGCCGCTGAATAGCTAGCCTCCTGCGTGGCACGGTCTGGAAAGACGCCTTAGTAGGGCGGTCACGTGTGCTAGCAAGGCAGATGTCCTGTTTTTGAGCATCAGTGTGAGACGAATCTAGGGGAAGTGGTACTCGCTAAGAAAGCAGTGTGATGTGCTTTACAGTAGTGACTCGGATCTCAATGCTGGGGTTGCTGTTGAGTAAGTTAGAGGGGTATGAAACTTACTCCTCAGCCTGAAGTGTCCCCACTTGCGCGGCTGAATAGCTAGCTTTGCGCGGCTGAATAGCTAGCTTTGCGCGGCTGAATAGCTAGCTTTTCACTTGGCATAGCTGGTAAGACACTTTGGGAGGGCGGTCACGTGTGCCAGCAAAGTAGAGATCCAGGGTTTGAGCTTCAGTGTTAGCCGAATCAGGAAGAAGCGGTACTCACTAAGCAAGCAGTGTGATGTCCTTTACATGTCCACTGCTGTTCGTGTCACGGTCCCAGCCAGTCATCACTGTCTTGGCAAATATAAAGTGTTCACATCGAACCACCAGATTTTGGAGCATAGGCCTATACCACCGGTTTTCAAGTCCATGCGCTCATTTCTCATGCGGCTGACAGGCGGTAATTATAAATGATGGTGTTATAGCCTACAGTTGTCTTGCCATGTTTTATTGTGATATGCACTTGTTTTACCAGTAGGCCTATGGGAACTTCATACCGGCTCAGGCTACTTTCACCCCTATGTTAGATATTTTTCTGCAAATAATTACCAACATTTGGTTGTCTATTTGACTATAATTAGATACATGCAGCTTCTCCTCTGTCATTATTTATATTTCTATTAATTAGGCAAGTAATTTAAGAACACATTTTTATTTACAATGACAGTTACCGGGGAACAGTGGGCTATCTGCCTTGTTCAGGGGCAGGACAACACATTTTTATTTACAATGACAGCCTACCGGGGAACAGTGGGCTATCTGCCTTGTTCAGGGGCAGGACAACACATTTTTATTTACAATGACAGCCTACCGGGGAACAGTGGGCTATCTGCCTTGTTCAGGGGCAGGACAACACATTTTTATTTACAATGACAGCCTACCGGGGAACAGTGGGCTATCTGCCTTGTTCAGGGGCAGGACAACACATTTTTATTTACAATGACAGCCTACCGGGGAACAGTGGGCTATCTGCCTTGTTCAGGGGCAGGACAACACATTTTTACCTTGTCAGCTCAGGGATTCGATTCAGCAACCTTTTGGTTACTGGCCCAAAGCTCTAACCACGAGGATACTTGCCACCCTCATTAGGCTGTTTGTTGCCCTAGAAGAGAGTGAGCATATTGTTTGATGCTCACCAGAACAATGTCATAAATCGATGGAATGAATGCATCAATAATAATCTTGTTGACGTCAGTAAGGTTTTCTGTTCCATTTCTGCTTGCAGAGCGAGGATGTGTTAGCCTCCAGATTACCAGATTGACTTCTGGACGTGTACGGACCGGGGAGAAAATGCAATATTCTAACTTTAAAACAGCTTAATATTTTACCAGTAAAATCTGCAAATGACATCAGTTTGACCGGTTTCAAGGAAATTATCATCTGTGAAAAAATAGGATTATAAGATTTCAGTTTGTCTTGAATGCATGTGTTTGAAATAGCCTATTGTCAGCTTTTACATCTCTGACAAAGACAACAAGTTTGCACAGTCCCGAACCCCGCACTGCATTCTCTTAAGATTGTGAAAGCAACACATTATATTTCTCTACTCCTCAGAGAAAAAAATTAACATTTGATGTGTCATTTTACTGCAAGAAATATTTCATTCTGTAGTATACATTTTAGTTAGAATGCTATTTAACCCATCTTAACTTCAAAAGGTGCGCAAACCTCCTACTTCTGCCGTCTCTGTACACTGTATCCTCACAGAGGCAGTAAGCTAAATATTCAGGTATGGTGGTGTATCACTACTACCACAGAGGCAGTAAGCTAAATATTCAGGTATGGTGGTGTATCACTACTACCACAGAGGCAGTAAGCTAAATATTCAGGTATGGTGGAGTATCACTACTACCACAGAGGCAGTAAGCTAAATATTCAGGTATGGTGGTGTATCACTACTACCACAGAGGCAGTAAGCTAAATATTCAGGTATGGTGGTGTATCACTACTACAACACATAAACAAATGTGTGTGCATGCTTTAGTAATAGTCATAGTAATTTCCACAAAAACACATTTGTGTGCATTAGGGATGTAACGATTCAGTGACATGCATCAGTTCAAAAACATGTTTAAGATAGGAGTGCATCAGTCGGCTGGACCCCAAACCAATCCAAATGGATCATGCATCAGTAGGATTCAAATGATCTGCTGGTTCACTAACTTCTTTTGCATTACATTCTTTCTAACTGTGCACCGTGCGCAGCTTCGCGCGCTGACCAACGAGAGGCAGGCCTCTGCTCTTGCACATCTGTGCGCCTTCAGCATTAAATGCTTGTAAAATGGCGCAATACTAGGCATTATTAGTTGAGTGACAACCAATGTGATTTGCTAGGTTATTGTTATCAAATGAGTTGTTGAAAATGGTGTTTTACCGGAATACATTTATTTTAAGAAGGGGTGTAATCAAACACTGTGCTACATAATTATTGGCAATGTCATAGCAAATTTTTAAAGATAAATATTGATACATTACTATCTCAAACACTTAATCTCCAAAAATGACAAGTTAATTAGTGGGTGATGGTGGTTTCAGATCAAAAGTGGCCAATACATTGATCCCCCTCTGATTGTGGGTTGGTAGATGCCCAGTATCCCTTATGGCTAAGCCCAGGTGCTTACATACACCATAGACATATACATAATTGACTTACCTACTTACGGACATACACACACACACACACACACACACACACACACACACACACACACACAGCTCAGACAGATCCAGTTCAGAGACCCAGCTCATGAGCTCCATCAGCAGCAGATTTGAATTTTCAATGGAAAATTAATGTGTTTATGCAAGAAATGTTAATACATCAGATTGGATCATATCACATCGAACGAAATCGCATCAATTCGTTCCACTAATCAAACTGAATCACACCAAATCATTTCCAACTAAAACGTATCGTTCCTGTATGGTATCAGAGCCCATGTATCTAGATACGTATTGAATCGTCTTGAAAGGGAAAGATGCACATCCCTAGTGTGCATGCTTTAGTGTCATAGTAATTTCCCCACAAAAACAAATGTAGGTAAATGACTGTGTAATTAAAATAGCAATTTACCAGGACAGAACAGTTTTCCCTTCCTAATCCTCCCTTTAATACCTCCTGTAGTTACCTGCTGGTAGGGAGCTACAATGTTTTATAGAGGTTCAGCTGACCTTTTGGATCTGATCTGATGGCCACAAAGTTTTAAACACTGGATATAAAACTTTAATAAAGGTTAATTAAATCAAGGCCTCCCGAAGTGGTGTAGTGGTCTAAGGCACTGCATCGCAGAGATGCCACTAGAGATTCTGGGTTCAAGTCCAGGCTCTGTTGCAGCAAGTGTGCAGTGTGTCAAGAAGCAGTGGGGCTTGGTTGGGTTGTGTTTCGGAGGGCGCATGGCTCTTGACCTTCGCCTCTCCCGAGTCATCTGTATGGGAGTTACAGTGATGAGACAAGACTGTAACTACCAATTGGATACCACGAAATTGGGGAGGGGGAAAAAGGTTAATTAAATCGTCTGAGTCATAGAATGACCTTCTAGGCGCAACACGTCTCCTAGACTACAACACCATGGTGATGGAAACTCATTTATAATAGCACATTGTATTTGTCACACGTGCCGAATACAACAGGTAAACAGTAAAACAGCTCCTCTGACCTTCGAGACACTGGAATGACAAATACAGCTGCACGATTATAGAAAGGATAGGCATTATCAGAGACAGATTTGATTTCAATCCAATCCCACCTTACAGTGAAATGCTTACTTACAAGCCCTTAACCAACATGCTTTAAGAAAAAGGTGTTAAGTAATAATTAGATAAGTAGAAAATAGAAAATCAAAGTAACAAATAACTAAACAGCAGCAGTAAAACAACAGTAGCAATGCTATATACAGGGGGTACCGGTACAGAGTCAATGTGCGGGGGCACCCTGCTAGTCGAGGTAATTGAGGTAATATGTACACGTAGGTAGTCGCTGCTAGCTGTCACCTTACACACACACACACACAGACACAAGCTCTGTCACACACACACACACACACACACACACACAGACACAGACACAGACACAGACACAGACACACACACAGACACATACTCAGGCACACAAACACACACACTCACACACACACAGACACATGCTCACACACACACGCTCAGGCACACACACACACACCTTCAATCACTGAGTAATCAATCACAGAAGGAGATGTTGTTAATCATAGGAAGTAGCAAATCTGTGAAAGAAAACATTTCCGAAATCTACAACATCTGTGTTGTTTTGTCTTTACTGAACCATCTTCAAACATTACTTGCATGACTGAAATATCACAGCTGTGTGTGTGTGTGTCTGTGTGTGTGTGTGTGTGTGTGGGGGGGGGGGGGTTGTTGTTTTTATCCACGAACAGCATAACACACACACAAACGTAAAATACATTACAGTGGAACCACCAGTTCAGTTTCATTTTGCAGATGACACAGAGCAGATATTTTCAAGGATATGCCGCAAGCCATGGACAGCACCCTCTAAACACCTTGCATTAGCCCCGATTGGCTCAAACTACAACCAGTTACAGTGGCTGCTGCTCACTGATTGCACAGCGTGAGCACCTTGTCTAGTGTAACACTTCTCTTTGTCCATTTCATTGTTCTCATTTCAAACTGTGATCCAGTCAGAGTCTAGGGAGAGAGAAAAAGACAGAGAGAATTAGAACGAGAGCGCAAGAGAGAGAGAGCGAGCGAGAGGGGAGTGAAAGGGGGGAGAGAGAGAGGAGAAAGAGAAGACTAAGGGAGACTAAGAGTGAGAGAGAGAGATGAGAGAGTAAAGAGAGCGAGAGGAACACTCACTCACTACATAAAATAATGGTAGCTAGCAAAGGGAGGGTAAGATCCACAATCAAAGCAGAGATAGAGAGGAAATGGGACTTGTCCATTTACATTCACCACACTCACACTAACACACATGCACACTTCAAACGCTCAGACATAGTTCAGCCCTTTGTCCTGTTTTGAAATGCAGCCCAAAATAGGTGAGCTTTCACTGACGGTCAAAGAGGAGAGTAAAATCACTTGTCAAGACACGCACACACACACACACACACACAGGCTAACAAGGTTCAGACAAAAACTCAGGTAAAAGAACAGACCTTTCTCCTCCAAAATGTCCCTACTGTGATAGAATAAAGTAGAACATGGACACAGATAGAAGTCCATCTTATCAGAACACTCTCCTACTTTGTCAGTCCTCCTGCTTCCATCAAAGCAGCTTCCTCCCTCGCTCTATCTTTCTCTCTCTCTTTCTGTCTGTGTCAGTACATCTTGTTGTCTGTTTTCTTCTTTCTTTTTGATGCAGTAAGGCTATCACACAGGGACTAAACCACACTGTGTGAATTCATGGAACTGGGTATGTGATCTAAGCACTTAATTTTGCCCGTCAGGGAACATCTTACGTGGTTTGTATGCAACAACACATGAGCTACAATGTTTTATAATGAGACTCCACACAGTGTAATTCAGTCTGTCAATCAAAGTAGCAGAGTGAGGAGATGAGACAGCTCTGGAGTGACGGCTATGATTTAGTATTCCAATAGGTCAATCACAAAACGGAATCAATAAGAGAAGTGTGGCGGATGAGTCATTTGTGTGTGTGAGTGTGTGCATAAGTATGTGTGGGTGTGCCCACACTCGTGCTTATGTAGGCGTGTGGAGACGAGGCGGTCTATCGCTTATTCCCCTCTTCAAACAGATGAGTTCCATGCTGTGTGTGTATTTGGGCATGGAGAGGGGGGATGAGAAAATGCCAGTGGCAGACAGTTAATGAAACAGCAACCTTCAGGTCAAATCAGCTGGTTACAGAACAGATTTATTACTGGGTGCTGGCATGCCTTAACCCAGCACGGACACAAGGCCAAGCAGCCTCAAGAGATAAACACATGCATGCAAAGGCTGGAATGCACGCTCACTAGGAATGTGCATCTTTCTGTTTCAAGACGATTCTATACGTAACTAGGTACAACACAGGAACGATTCATTTTAGTTTAAAATGATTCGGTGAGATTTACTTTGATTAGAGAACAAATCGATGTGATTCGGTTCGATGAGATATGATTCCATGCACTAACATTTGTTTCATAAGCACATTCATTTTCCATTGTAAATTAAAATCTGCTGCTGATGGCGCTCATGAGCTGGGTCTGTCTGAGCTGACTTCTCTGTCTGTGTGTGTGTGTGTGTGTGTGTGTGTTTGTGTTTGTGTGGTGTGTGTGTATAAATTATATACTGTATGTCTATGGTATATGTACTATGTAGGCACCTGATCTGAGTCATAAGGAAGACTAGGCATCTACCACCCCTATACCACTATCAGATTAGGGGGTCAATGTAGCCTATGTTTCCCCCACCCCCCACTTTGGTGCTGAAATCACCATCACCCACTAATTAACTTGTCATTTTTTGCAGATGAAGTGTTTGAGATAGTAATGTATCAATATGTATTATTTACAAATGAACTATGACATAGCCAATGAATGAATATATAGCACAATTTTGGATTTCACCTCCATCTCAAACAAATGGTTTTGACCTCTTCTCCTCTCGCTTCGGCCATGCAGTGTGCAACCGTGTATATCTAAAACATGACCATATACACTAATTGTTTAAAGCAAAACTACCAAACCTATAGCTGATGGTGAACCTGATATATCAAAATCAAATCTATTCAGCAGGTATAGTTGTGTCTCAGGTAGCTTCCTTTTATTCCGGTAAAACAACATTTTCAACAGCGCATCGATAACAATAACTTAGCTTATTTCATAGGTTGTCACTCAACTAATAAATGCTAATATCACGCAAGCCATTTTAGCATTTAAATGCTGAAGGTGCCCTGTTGGTCAGCGTGCGAAGCTCCTGATTTTGCCTGGGGTTGTTCGGCATGCAAAACTACTTGTAGATCAATGACTGTCTACACAGTTCGACACTGAAGGACGACACTGAAAGACGCATCAGTTGTCACAACAGATGAGAGGTATTTTCGGACACACACACGCGCAGAAGGAGGAGAAGAGGAGGTGGTTGAGATGCTAGACACAGCTGACTCAGTCAAAATGAACTACATGTAATATAAAGGACCCAGCCGGGGGCAGCACCGATTATTCCTTAGAGTTTTTCACTTCTCAATACATTTCAAAGAAGACTAGAGTGGAAAGACGAGAGAAAAGGAGACAGTAATCCTCCCATCTACCCCATCCCTCCTCCACTCAATCTCTCATTCCATCCTTTTCATTCAATCCCATATAAATAATAATATTCATTGTGATTATAAAATGCTAGTTTGCTAACAGTAAAGTACCATTGACGATTCCATTTCTAGTGGTAGCAGCTCCAACACTTTTTATTGTGTTACACACCATTTCCAAATACACTACTGCTCAAAAACCATGGTTACTATGATGTTACTATGGTGGGTGTCACTGTTACCAAGGTGTGACATTGTCAACAAGCCTGTAAACCCATTCACCCCTCCTCCCCTCATTTCCCCCACAAACCCCTCATCCACTGTGATCCCTGGCCTGCTGAAGGTTCCATCCCCTGAATTCCAGACACATGGGCTCCGTCCCAACAGTAATCAATCACTTCCCTTCCTCTTCACCTTTCCTCCATCACCCCTGATTTATTTATTCATTTATTTACCTTCACTCTACCAGGTTAGATGACTGAGAACACAATATAATTTATAACAACAACCTGGGGAAGGAAAGGAGGAGAATACTCAAGTTAGTATTCTGTTGCCCTTCTTCCCGATGTCCTGCGAGCCATATATGGGCTTCCTGTGTGAGTGAGCAGACTACAAAGCAGATACAGCCATCCACATACAATATGGCCTTGGTCCTTTCTCCCTTTGTAACCCCAGGCTTAGAACGTAATCTTCACAAGCTTACAGTATTTACCACCAACAACAGAGAGAAATATATATATAATGGCCCATCCCTGGAAATTGTGTTTCCTTGCTGCACTACTAATCATGCAGGCAGGTAAAACTACTCAACCCCCCTTCTAATAACTTCACAGCCTCCCAGGTATTAATGGTTATTGCATCAGTCTTGCCATATGTTACACAGGCACAAACTATATGTTTATTGAGAAGTCACATACAATATGTTCCATACAGAATAGAACATCAGATTAGGCAACACACCCCTAAAGGACCTATTGCATGCACAAGAACACACACACCAGAGAAGACTCCATTTCCCAGAGGCTTCATCTGTTGTCAGCTGGCTGGCAATGGCCTAATGAATGACTGTCATTAATCAATACACACACCACAGCTGGAGAGAGAGATGGAGAGATAGAGAGGGACAGAGAAAGAGAGCGAGAGAGAGAGAGAGCACGAGAGAGAGCAAGGGAGAGAAAGAGAGAGGAAGGGATATATATATATATATATATATATATATATATATAAGGGGAATTGATATAATCATAAGCATATATAATCTACTTTACAGAATGTTTAACACTTCAGTTGATTTGTTCATATTGAACGGTTGATTGGCTGATATAAACTCAAACATCAACTTAAGGACTTTAAATCTCTGTTTCAGTTTAGTGATCTAAGAGTGAATGTTAGGCCTTATATCAAACATATGCTACAGCACCCTGTGCCTAAATAAAATAAAGACTATACTGTGATCCCTTCAGAGTAAACATACCCACAACCCAGTGCATTTTTACCCAGAAAACCAAACAGAGGGTGACAGCGGGTGACATTACAGTGAAAGGAGTGACAGTGGACGCAGGATCTGGTGGGGAGCGATAATATTCATCACACCCTGTGTGTCATGGTCAGCGAGCTGGGTCTGTGCCCTGAACTGTGATTAGTGAACATGCATACCCACACATAAACACAGACACCAGACTCCAAAGCCTACTAAGCATTTGTGCACACTTTGACCAAGAGCAGTAGTGAATTGTCTGTGTGTGTGTGTGTGTGTGTGTGTGTGTGTGCTTACGGCAGCGTGCGTTCATACATGCATGAAATTGTGTCTATTTTTGCACGAGTGTGATAGTGTGTGCTTGTGTTAGTTAGGGATGATTGTGTGTCTTTGTGCAATGTGTCTTATGATATAGTGCCAGTGTGTGTGCTGCGGTGGGATTATGTGTTAGTGTGTGATTGCATGCATGTTTTCTAATCAAAATGTTTTGTGCATGATACTGATAGACATGAAGTCCTTGTCTCTGTCACCATCAATCCAATCGACTGTGAAGGAGAAAACTACCCTACACTTCAGTCAGACTATAGATATAGAAATGTTGGGCTTGTAAGTAAGCATTTCCCTGTAAGGTCTACACCTGTTGTATGTCACAAATCAAATTTGATTTGATTAGGAGTTCTAGAGGCCCTCCGTCTATCCTTCAATGTGTGTCTCTGTGTGTGTGTGTGTGTGTGTGTGTGTGTGTGTGTGTGTGTGTGAAAGTGTGTGTGCGCGCGCGTGTACACTGAGTGTACAAAACATTATGCTCTTTCCATGACATACACTGGCCAGGTAAATCCAGGTGAAAGATATGATCCCTTACTGATGTCACCTGTTAAATCCATTCAATCAGTGTAGATGAAGGGGAGGAGACTTGAGTAGTGGTAGAAGGTGCAAGTTGCACTGGTTTGATTGTGTCAAGAACTGCAACGCTGCTGGGTTTTTCATGTTCAACAGTTTCCTGCGTGTTTCATGGTCCACCACCCAAAGGGCATCCAGCCAACTTGACACAACTGTGGGAAACATTGGAGTCAACATGGTTCAGCATCCCTGTGGAATGCTTTCGACACCTTGTAGAGTCCATGCCCCGACGAATTGAGGCTGGTCTAAAGTCAAAGGGGGGTGAATCTCAATATTAGGAAGGTGTTCCTAATGCTTGGTATACCCAGTAACAGTGCATTCGGAAAGTATTCAGACCCCTTGAATTTTTACGCATTTTGTTACTTTACCCTCTCTTGGGTATGGGGCAGTATATAATAGGATATGCATATAGATTTGGATAGAAAACACTCTAAAGCACTCTAAAGTTTCTAAAACTGTTCAAATTATGTCTGTGAGTATAACAGAACTGATATGGCAGGCGAAACCCTGAGGACAAACCATATTGCAGTTCCTAGGGCTTCCACTAGATGTCAACAGTCTTTAGAAAGAGTTTCAGGCTGGTTTTGGGAAAAATAAGCCAGAAATTGTAGTTTTTCTTGGTGGCTCCCATTTTGGCTGTAGTGTTTCCAAGTGCGTGGAAGAGAGCGCGTTCTTTGGGATTTTTATTCGGTAAACACAATAACGATTCTCCATCTTAAAATGTATCGTTTATTTACGTATTAGGGTACCTAAGGTTTGATTATAAATGTTGTTTGACTTATTTGGAAAAGTTTATTAGTAACGTTTGGGATTAATTTTGTATACATTTTGATGGAGAGAAACTGGGTGGATTATTGACTGAAGAGCGCCAGCTAAACTGAGTTTTAAGGGATATAAAGAAGGACATTATCGAACAAAAGGACCATTTGTGATGTAACTGGGACCTTTTGAAGTGTCAACAGAAGAAGATCACCAAAGGTAAGGCATTTTTATATCGCTATTTCTGACTTTTGTGTCGCACCTACCTGGTTGAATATGTTTTTCATGTGTTTGTATGCGGGCTCTGTCCTCAGATAATCGCATGGTTTGCTTTCCCTGTAAAGCCTTTTGAAATCTGACACAGTGGCTGGATTAACAAGAAGTTAAGCTTTATTTTGATGTATTACACTTGTGATTTTATGAAAGTTAATTATTTATAATAGTATAGTTTGAATTTCGGGCTCTGCAATTTCACCGGATGTTGGCCAGGTGGGACGCTACATGCCCATAAGAAGTTAAAGCCTTATTCTAAAATGGATTCAATTGTTTTTCCACTCATCAATCTTTTTAAAATATTTTATTTCTTTAACTACAGTAGGGAAGTCAGTTAAAACCTTATTCACAATGACGGCTAAACCCGGACGATGCTGAGCCAATAAAAAAATAAAAACTGAAATATACATTTACGTAAGTATTCAGAGCCTTTACTCTGTACTTTGTTGAAGCACCTTTGGCAGCAATTACAACCTTGGGTCTTCTTGGGTATAACGCTACAAGCTTGGCACACCTGTATTTGGGGAGATTCTCCCATTATTCTCAAGATATCCTCTCAAGCTCTGTCAGGTTGGATGGGGAGCATTGCAACACAGCTATTTTCAGGTCTCTCCAGAGATTTGGCTGGGCCACTCAAGAACATTCAGAGACTTGGCCCAAAGCCACTCCTGTGTTGTCTTGGCTGTGGGCTTAGGGTCATTGTCCTGTTGGAAGGTGACCCTTCACCCCAGTCTGAGGTCCTGAGCACTCTGGAGCAGGTTTTCATAAAGGATCTCTCTGAACTTTTCTCTGTTAATCTTTCCCTTGATCCTGACTAGTCTCCCAGTCCCTGCCGCTGAAAAACCTCCCCACAGCATGCTGCTGCCACCAACATGCTTCACCATAGGGATGGTGCCAGGTTTCCTCCAGACGTGACGCTTGGCATTCAGGCCAAAGAGTTCAATCTTGGTTTCATCAGACCAGAGAATCTTGTTTCTCATGGTCTGAGAGTCCTTTATGTGCCTTTTGGCAAACTCCAAGCGGGCTGTCATGTGCCTTTTACTGAGAAGTCTGGACATTCTACCATTAAGTCCTGATTGGTGGAGTGCTGCAGAGATGGTTGTCTTTCTGGAAGGTTCTCCCATCTCCAAAGAGGAACTCTAGAGCTCTGTAAGAGTGACCATCGGGTTCTTGGTCACCTCCCTGACCAAGGCCCTTCTCCCCCAATTGCTCAGTTTGGCCGGGCGGTCAGCTCTAAAATTTCTTCCATTTAAGAATGATGGAGACCACTGTGTTCTTGGAGACCTTCAATGCTGCACACATGTTTTGGTATCCTTCCTCAGATCTGTGCCTCAACACAATCCTGTCTCGGAGCTCTACTCTACATACAATTCCTTCGGCCACATGGCTTGGTTTTAGCTCTGACATGCACTGTCAACTGTGGGACCTTATATAGACAGGTGTGTGAATTTCCAAATCATGTCCTATCAATTAAATTTACCACAGGTGGACTCCAATCAAGTTGATGATCAATGGAAACAGGATGCACCTGAGCTCAATCCTGTCTTCTGTTCTGACAGATTCCTCTTGGGGGACAATGTTAGGGACACATGCAGTAGGCACATGAAGTATGTGTTTCAGATTCAGGTCAATGCTTTATGACTAAAATGTAAACATTCATTCACCCTTCACCATCTTTCAACCTCCCCTAATAGGGTGGGGCAAAAAAGTATTTAGTCAGCCACGAATTGTGCAAGTTCTCCCACTTAAAAAGAAGAGAGAGGCCTGTAATTTTCATAATAGCTACACTTACATTTTTAATGAATTTATTTGCAAATTATTGTGGAAAATAAGTATTTGGTCAATAACAAAAGTTTATCTCAATACTTTGTTATATGCCCTTTGTTGGCAATGACAGAGGTCAAACATTTTCTGTCAGTCTTCACAAGGTTTTCACACACTGTTGCTGGTATTTTGGCCCATTCCTCCATGCAGATCTCCTCTAGAGCAGTGATGTTTTGGGGCTGTTGCTGGGCAACACGGAATTTCAACTCCATCCAAAGATTTTCTATGGGGTTGAGATCTGGAGACTGGCTAGGCCACTCCAGGACCTTTAAATGCTTCTTACGAAGCCACTCCTTCATTGCCCGGGCGGTGTGTTGAAAGACCCAGCCACGTTTCAACTTTGTTTCAAAAGGTTTTCACTCAAAATCTCACAATACATGGCTCCATTCATTCTTTCCTTTACATGGATGAATTCATAAAAAATCCTACAATGTGATTTTCTGGATTTTTTTTCTCATTTTGTCTGTCATAGTTGAAGTGTACTTATGATGAAAATTACAGGCCTCTCTCATCTTTTTAAGTGGGAGAACTTGCACAATTGGTGGCTGACTAAATACTTTTTGCCCCACTGTATATCCTCATTCACCCTTCCCCCCTTCAACCTCCCCACTATGTCCTCATTTACCCTTCCTCTCCTTCAACCTCCCCACTATGTCCTCATTCACCCTTCCTCTCCTTCAAACTCCCCACTATGTCCTTATTTACCCTTCCCCCTTCTTCAACCTCCCCACTATGTCCTCATTTACCCTTCCTCTCCTTCAACCTCCCCACTATGTCCTTATTTACCCTTCCCTCTTCCTTCAACCTCCCCACTATGTCCTCATTTACCCTTCCTCTCCTTCAACCTCCCCACTATGTCCTCATTTACCCTTCTCCTTCAACCTCCTTCAACCTCCCCAACTATGTCCTCATTTACCCTTCCTCTCCTTCAACCTCCCCACTATGTCCTTATTTACCCTTCCCCCTTCTTCAACCTCCCCACTATGTCCTCATTTACCCTTCCTCTCCTTCAACCTCCCCACTATGTCCTCATTTACCCTTCCTCTCCTTCAACCTCCCCACTATGTCCTTATTTACCCTTCCCCCTTCTTCAACCCCCCACTATGTCCTCATTTACCCTTCCTCTCCTTCAACCTCCCCACTATGTCCTCATTTACCCTTCCTCTCCTTCAACCTCCCCACTATGTCCTTATTTACCCTTCCCCCTTCTTCAACCCCCCACTATGTCCTCATTTACCCTTCCCCCTTCTTCAACCCCCCCACGATGTCCTCATTTACATTTCTCCCTCCTTCAACCTCTCCATGATGTCCTCATTTACATTTCTCCCTGCTTCAACCTCCCCACTATGTCCTCATTTACCTTTCCCCCTCTTCAACCCCCCACTATGTCCTCATTTACATTTCCCCTCCTTCAACCTCCCCACTATGTCCTCATTTACCCCTCCCCCTCCTTCAACCCCCCACTATGTCCTCATTTACATTTCCCCCTCCTTCAACCTCCCCACTATGTCCTCATTTACCCTTCCCCCTTCTTCAACCCCCCCCACTATGTCCTCATTTACCCTTCCCCCTCCTTCAACCCCCCCACTATGTCCTCATTTACCCTTCCCCCTCCTTCAACCTCCCCACTATGTCCTCATTTACATTTCCCCCTCCTTCAACCCCCCACTATGTCCTAATTTACATTTCCCTCCTTCTAACCCCCCCACTATGTCCTCATTTACCCTTCCCCCTCCTTCAACCCCCCCACTGTCCTTATTTACCCTTCCCCCTCCTTCAACCCCCCCACTATGTCCTTATTTACCCTTCCTCCTCCTTCAACCTCCCACTATGTCCTAATTTACATTTCACCCTCCTTCAACCCGCCCACTATGTCCTCATTTACATTTCCCTCTCCTTCAACCTCCCCACGATGTCCTCATTTCCCCCTCTTTCAACCCCCCCCACTATGTCCTCATTTACCCTTCCCCCTCTTTCAACCTCCCACCATGTCCTCATTTACATTTCCCCCTTTTTCAACCCGCCCACTATGTCCTCATTTACATTTCCCCCTCTTTCAACCCACCCACTATGTCCTCATTTACATATCCCTCTCCTTCAACCTCCCCACTATGTCCTCATTTCCCCCTCCTTCAACCCCCCCACTATGTCCTCATTTCCCCCTCCTTCAATCCCCCCACTATGTCCTCATTTACCCTTCCCCCTCCTTCAACCTCCCACTATGTCCTCATTTATATTTCCCCCTCCTTCAACCTCCCACTATGTCCTCATTTACATTTCCCTCTCCTTCAACCCCCCACTATGTCCTCATTTACCCTTCCATCTCCTTCAACCCCCCCACTATGTCCTCATTTACCCTTCCCCCTCCTTCAACCCCCCCACTATGTCCTCATTTACCCTTCCCCCTCCTTCCACCTCTCCACTTCTCCCTTTTTTATTTCCTCACCCTTAAGGCTCCTTCCTCGCTCTCTCTAACTATCACCTCGCTCAAGAAGTGCTGTGTGTGTACTCCATGTGTGTACTCCATGTGTGTACTCTATGTGTGTACTCTATGTGTGTATGTGTGTGCGCATTTGTGTGTGTGTGAGAGAGAGAGAGAGAGAGAGAGAGAGAGAGAGAGAGACGAAGGATGATTTTACTGCTCTCCTAACAAATGCAAGCCAAAAGGTCATTTGAGAGGCTGATTGCATTCTTGAGATTGTGTCTCAGTTTACCGTCACAGAATTATAAAAGTCAGATATCAGTCACATCTTTCAATTTTCACCATGGTTACGCCTCTGTGGGGATCAGTGAGGGGAATAACAAAGTCAAATACATTAGCACGTCAACAATAGGAATCAATTTGACTCTGGGATATACACATACAGTAGTAGACACAACATTGAATTTAAATATGAACAGCAAAACCTCTATACGTACCAAATAGGTTTTTTGAAAGAAACTGTCAGAAGTTCATCTGGGCACACACTCATTTATCAGTGTTTGATTAGGACAATTATAAGGCTTACTTAAGTCTTCTTACACTATAGAATGGCTTATTACATTCTAGAACAGGCTTCTGATATTGTAACTCAAGGAAGCCTAGCAAGTATCTAAAGGTGAAAAAGTGTTTACTGTATCTGTGACAGTTTTAATGGGGAACACACTGGATGCTTCCTCTGGTGAAATAGATTAAACCTCTTGCTAATTAAACCTCTTGCAACAGTAAACTGATACAGGTAACCTACTTAACGTACTTTTTGAACTGAATCATTTGACAATCAGATGAAAACATCATGACTGGTTGTGTTCACAACACATTCAAAGGTAATACTTTTTGTTTTAATTACATGTCTTTACTATAACAAATTCACACATAGGAGGTCCCTTAAAAAAAATAGAGACCCCGAATGTATAATTGGCACTCTGGATGGGACTTTCAATTTAATTTACTGCTATATGCTAATACCCTTTTATAAAATTATGACCTTGAATGCAAACACTGTAACAAAACTTTTGGAATCAATTTATGATTTGGGTCTGTGCCTCAACTTGGCCACCCGATTCAAAATGTTATGGCCCCCCTAAACTGGGTCTGTGCCTCACCTTGGCCACCCGATTCAAAATGTTCTGGACACGCCACTGAATGTAACAGAGACTTAGACACAGACATAATACATTATTCATATCTTAAAGAATAGACTGATTTGATTAGGGGAGTTAAATTAAGGTGTGGAATTGTTTATTGACTTTTACTCTATTGCATAGCCACTTGTGTTTAATGTTGCAGGCACTTCTATTCCAGACCAGGTCTCTTGTAACAAATAAACACTAAACTTGATTTGAAGAATCTGGATGATGAAAGTTAGAAAACTCAAAATTAGCAATAACGACCAACGCAATTATTTCCTATTGTGCATGCTCAGTCCCCTCCTGTATTCCCTGTTCAGACATATCAGACTGCATGGCCAGGCACCACTCCAACACCATCATTAAGTTTGCTGATGACACAACTGCCCGTAGGCCTGATCACCGACAACTCCAAGACAGCCTATAGGGAGAGGTCTAAGACCTGGCGGGTGATCCAGAATAACATCCTATCCTCAACGTAACATCAAGACTAAGGAGATGATTGGGGACTCAGGAAAAGTCCACATCAACAACAAACCGATTGGTCCAAACACACCAAGACAGTTGTGAAGAGGGCAGGTCAAAGGCACTATTCCCCCTCAGGAAACTAAAAAGATTTGGCATGGGTCCTGAGATCCCAAAACCCCTACAGCTGCAACATCGAGCATCCTGACCGGTTGCATCACTGCCTGGTACGGCAATTGCTCGGCCTCCGACCGCAAGACACTTCAGAGTGTAGTGCGTACGTCCCAGTACATCACTGGGGCAAAGCTTCCTGCCATCCAAGACCCCAGCCACCCCAGTCATAGTCTGTTCTCTCTACTACCGCATGGCAAGCGGTACCGGAGTGCCAAGTCTAGGACAAAAAGGCTTCTCAACAGTTTTTACCCCCAAGCCATAAGACTCCTGAACAGGTAATCAAATGGCTACCTGTGCTATTTTCATTGTGTGTGTATCCCCAACCCCTCTTTTACGCTGCTGCTACTCTCTGTTTATCTTATATGCATTTTCACTTTAACGATACCTACATGTACATACTACCTCAATAAGCCTAACAGGTGTCTGTATATAGCCTTGCTACTCTTTTTTCAAATGTCTTTTTACTGTTGTTTTATTTCTTTACTTACCTACAATGTAATGTAAATGTACCTTTTTTTCACACCATTGGTTCGAGCCTGTAAATAAGCATTTCACTGTAAGGTCTACACCTGTTGTATTCGGCGCACGTGACAAATAATCTTTGATTTGATTTGATCATTCTAATTTAAATCAGTGGTTCCTCCTTTAAAAGTTAGGTCATACTTTAGGAAGGAGTGACTGTCATTGTAAATAAGAATGGCATGTCATTTCATTCCAGCCATTTTTTTCATGTTACTGCAAGTTATTGCTAGTTTTCACAATGTAGACATCTTTTTTTTTTTTTTGATAGTTTAACCTTTATTTAACCAGGCAAGAGTTAAGAACAAATTCCTATTTTCAATGGGGAGGGAAGTGGTTAACTGTCATTGTAAATAAGAATGAGATTTTAACTTGATTCCATATGTTTATTTCATAGTTACTAGTCCAACGTCTTCACCACTTTTCTACAATGTAGACAATAATGAAAATATAGAAACATCCTGGAATGAGTAGGTGTGTCCAAACGTTTGACTGGTACTTGCTTAATTCATTTGTTTAATATTATGGTGTTTCTATTCCATGAAAAATGCAAAACCCTAAATTCAGACCGTTTCGCTCAAGGAGTGCACACTGGATGTTCGGGCTTAGGCAGTCAAACACCCAAGCAAACGTAGGCTAGCTTGCTAGCTACTTCCAGACACAAATGAGACCACTCTGACCATTTTACTCACCCTAGCAGAGCTAGTTAGGCAGTTTTCATGTTAACCAGAGCGTTGTTGACTGTAACTGTGCTGTGGGAAACAATGTAATTACGCTTTTTTTGCCGACGTTTACTGACACCTCGCCAGCTATGGCATATCGCAACGTTCCAAATACCTGTGCACATTTTGGGTTTTGCATTAGCACTACACAGCTGATTCAAATGATCAAGTCGTCATCAAGCTTCAAGTGGTATTTATGTCTACTAATGGCATCTTCTATTGTTTGTCCTCATGTGTCTGTTTTTCAGCATAAAGTTTTTGGCCACTTAGTGTGGACACCAGGTGACACCACACACACACACAATAACAGTCTCTCTCCTTCACTTCATCCCTCTCCCCCTTCTCCCTAAATCGTCTAGGTTATAACAGCTGTGTCGGTGAACCCCTCCCGCATTTGAACTGGCTGACACAGAGGGCACTGCATGATCAAAGGTGAGAGGTCAGCTCAACAGGAATGATTACAATAGAGATGCTTTTACATTGAAATACAGATAGAGATGTAGTAGTCCCAGAGTTAATGATCCAAGGTAAGTTTTACATTTCACCTCCTAATGATTATGATGACTGGCAGTGTTAAAATAAAAAATAAAAACATGCTTAATCATGTTCTCTCTCTATACATCTGTCTCTTGTCTTCAGGTGTGTTTTGACGTGCGAGAGGAAGCCAGTCCCGTCATCGCCACCTCACCCGCTCTTAAGATAACCTTCAGGCCAACTGGGGGCCCAAGGCTGGTTAGGAGACACCGCTAGAGACACTGTAATTGGGATGAACTGAGAGAATATTAGGGTAGCACTGTAATTCATTAATTATATGCTGTCTGCCTCTGTTCGTACCTCTTTCCCTTTGTCTTCTACACCTCTCCCACCTCGTCTTTCTTCCTCGTTGTATAATATACACCATATGTGCATTGAAGTACAGATTGAACTTGCATTTATAATATAACATAACAATTATTATAATTATAATGCATGCATTATGTATTTATGACACCTGGATAATGAACTTATTTCAATAAAGCATTTCACATTCTCCACTGGTTGAAATGAAGTATCTCATTGAAATACTATCCCGTGTCCTCAGATTAATGCAGACGAAGGGACTTAGATATGCATACTTTTTTTTCTTTCTGTATATATGAATTACAAATCACCCTTTACTTAAATCATGTTTCTAGTCTACTGCATAACATAGTTACAATGTGTAGTCATTGATGTCCCAGGAGCAGGAGTGGTAAACACTGTTGAAGTGTATCATTGTAATACATACATGAAGACACAGCATCATTCAAAGAATGGAGTTTGATACACCTGGTTTTGGATATGACTGAAAAAGAACGTCTCAGAGATTCATACCTGAACCATACCTTTATTTGCCATGGAAGAGTACATGATCAGTGAATATATTCAATGTACAGGCTATGATGTGGGGATCTCATGCTTGGTAATAACTACAGTTCATGTACAGTATATAGGACTTGCATCCTTGGCACAATAAAGTTATTATATTCTATTCAATCCATAGGCTTCATTAATGCCATTCAGACATGAAGTTGATTCAACAACTATGATAGCTGAGGTTCATAGATTGGTATGAATATTAGTTCAGAACTTAATGTTTTTGAAATCCATACACAGATCGGCTACATACCGTAGCTTGCTACATATCCATAGGCATACAGTTATTTTTATCCTCCACTACAAAATAAGCAAGTAAATAGTTAGCTAACGTTAGCTATGTTACTTCAGCTACATTGCACGGCAAGGCAAGCTTACACAATTGTATATTCAATTTGCAGTAAATGCTTTAGCTAGCTAGATTCTTTACATCCACTGTTTCCCAAGATGACAGCCTGATTTGCTGGTTTTCTCAGGAGTCCCTAAAACATTAAACAACATGAATTACAATGTCATACTGTACTCATGTCATAACACCAGCTAGCTAGCTGGCTAATGTTAGCTAGTCAGTTAACTTTCTAAATCGCGATTTTCGTAAATTTAACTTTATGACAAAAAAAAGCACAATCGTTTGTTTCTACATTAACTCACATATTCCTCTCAATTGTACAATTTTATCTTGACTCGTTATGATGTTATAACTACTTACATCTGCTTCCCCCGTAATGTTTTGTCAGCCATCATTGTTGAAGAAAGCCACCAGAGACGGTCGCTCGCGTCAATTTCGTCATTGGAACCACTCGATATGATTGGTCATATAAAAACCTTGGGACCCAATTGCATAATGAGTGCTCTAACTCCCCCTTGTGGTGGTCTGGGGCAATGAAGCCGTGACGCTGGGTACCTCTAAGTGCCGCGGTACAAGCTCGCAACCTTTAAAGGAGGAACCTTAAAAGTGTGTGTGTGTGTGTGTGTGTGTGTGTGTGTGTGTGTGTGTGTGTGTGTGTGTGTGTGTGTGTGTGTGTGTGTGTGTGTGTGTGTGTGTGCAGTTGTGTACTGGGAGCAGAAATTAGCCCAGGCATTTCTAACACAACAGACATATTTTCCTCCCAAACCAGACCATTAATTTCCTCAAGACCCCCACATGGCCCATTCTTTTCCTTGAGCCCCCAACACGAGCCTATTTCAGACTGGGCTAAAAATGGACCAGCCCATCTGGCATTTACCCGAAATGCCAGGCGGCCAGTCCGCCCCTGTGTGTGTATTAGCTACAGGAGGTTCAAAGCAGGGCCCATGGGGACTCAAATCTCAGCATTTCCTATGACATCTCTGGACTAATGACTTCTAGTTCCACCCATCAACAGTGGAGATATCGGCACCTTATTTCACCACAATATTGTCCGTTTCCCCTTACGGACAGACCAATCATTAACTAGGACAGGATTGCACTCCTGTGGCATAACCTATCGAGCTGTGGCTCCTGATACACACACACAATCCCCTCTCTCTATCCCCCTCTCCCTCCCTCCATCCCTCCCTCCCCCCCTCTCTCTCTTTCTCTCTCGCTCTCGCTCTCACTCTCTCTATACTTATTCGATCTAACGTCTCCTTTACTCTCACCCCTGAAGCTTGAAACACATCAGGTGTTAAATTGGCTAAATCCGAAAACAAATATTCCCCCTAGCAGTCCATCTCTGTTTGGCCTATCTCATCTCCTCTCTGTCCATTAGTAGTAGAGGATAACACAGACAGAGATGTGAGTTATCAGGGATGAACACACACAGGTGTGCAGACAGGGGTGCTGTCTAGAACTTAAAAGTCTTCTTCGGCTGTCCCCATAGAAAACTCCTTTTGGTTCAAAGTACAACTGTTTTGGGTTCTCTCTCACTCTTCAAAAATGGTTCTACCTGGAACCAAAAAGGGTTTTACCTGGAACTAAAAAGGGTTCTACTATGGGACAGCTGAAGAACCCCTTTGGACACTTTTTTCTAAGAGTGTGGGTTCAAACAGGCCTGAGGTGATTTTATTTATGCGTGGGCTGATTCCGTAAGGTTATTAAATCAGACAGGATAGTGTTGTACTTGAACATGTCTTTGCACAGGGAATGGGAATCACAGGGAACACAGGGAATGGGAATCTGCTGATTAGTCACTAAACCAACTAGAGGATGCATTTCTCTCTCTCTCTCTTCCCCCTATCGTCTCTTGCTGTCTCTCACTCTCCCTGCCCCCGCCCCCCCCCCCCCCTTCTGATAAAAACACTTAGCTAAGCCCACTATATTTAGCCGGGCAATTCTGATGATGCATTAAGGCCATTTTGAGTAAAACATATTTACCTGGCTCAGCAGATCATTCCTGATGATATTATCTAACATGGTAACTGGCAGCAAGCTGTCAATTAATTGTCCTTTTCTCCACAGCTGCTTTTTCATGGCTTGAAAATCAATGAAAGAATCACTTTGGTACTGCTAGAGTCAACTTAGGTGAGCCATTACACTGATTATACTGTAAGATCATTAAAGTAAATATACAGGTGTGGGTACAGTGCTTTCGTGAATCCGTTAGGGAGTGCTACAAACATCAGTCAAAATCACAATCGTGATCCACCTCAAAAACACAATTACATGCAACTCACAAACATTTCAAAGGGAAGCACTTCAGTGCATTTGAAGGGCTTGACGGAAAAATGAACCATCTGAAAAGATTGAACAACTATTTGAAAGGGGAAGTCATTCTTCTTTTGTTTCATTTATTGAATCTCTCCCTAATCTTTCTTACCTGTGTTAACCTCAGTTAACCTGGTCAAAAAGGAATCTCTAGTACAGTCAGACATGCAGGACATTAATATGATGGGCTTTATAATCCAATGTATAATCCTAACCTGTGTTGCCTCTGTGGAAATAGTTTGACAGCGAAAACATCTGACAACAGGATTGGGGATAAGATAACCCTGTGTGTTTGTGTCTATAATCTCAATAACCAGGTTTCCATCCAACATTTTCAACCGAGTAAAGTACATATCGGATAAAGAAATGTCATGACAGGCCTGATGGAAACAGAACATTTGTCGGTAAATTTTCTAAATGTCGACAAAACGAAACACGCTAGACAAGGTGGGATGTTTTTGTATGTGTAAAATGAATAATATAGGTGGAAACGCTATTATGCGCAAATATTGATAGAATAAACATCATATCGAACTAAACTTGGAGTCACGCGATGGAATGTTGTGTGGTCCTACCACTAGGACTTGTTGAGAAAGCATGCATTTTATTAAGCTACAAGTTATGCTTGATGCTCTTTTCCAATAAATATTGAGGGTCTTATTCTGGTGACATGATCATCTATGCTTGGCTGCAGTTTGACAAAAATAATCTTGCTCTTTTGTCCATAATTATCTCATCATATAGGCTATACCCGCACTGTATCTGCTAGCTGTTGGCTAGAGCGCACGTGTCAATACCAGAGTGGGCACACGCTATATAATATTTTTTTAAACATTTTTTTACCATCAGTAGATTTGAAAATGCAATGGAAACGCATTTAACTTCTATTTTTTATTCGGTACATGGGAATTTAAATGCAAAAGGTATTTTTATGTGCACAACGTCATCACGCACAGTCTTTTATCCTCAACGAGTCAATATGATGGAAATGCATGTCTGATGAGAAAATGCGCGGATTGTTTTTAGGCGGATTTTGGAATTTTCACATGAAAATCTGTCGCCATTTACTACCCAGTGTGTTTAACTTGTCTAAAGTACGGTATCTTTAAAGCAAATTTTTTGGGGGGTTTTGTATTTTTTCTAGTTGAGTATATTATTTATATTGTTGTGTGTAAAACTGAATAAACAGAGTTTTCAAAAAAATAACATCTGTCGCCATTTGGATGGAAATCTAGCTACTGTGGCAGCTTGATGTCTCTCTTTTCACTTTTTAAAGGCTGGGCAGCAACCTTACTGAGAAGTTGCAATGTGCAATGTGACATTTAATGTGCATTCAATGTTTAGACAACACTCAATTGGTGTTCACTCATTGTGCATTCAATGTTTAGACAACGCTCAATTGGTGTTCACTTATTGTGCATTCAATGTTTAGACAACGCTCAATTGGTGTTCACTTATTGTGCATTCAATGTTTAGACAACGCTCAATTGGTGTTCACTCATTATGCATTCAATGTTTAGACAACGCTCAATTGGTGTTCACTCATTGTGCATTCAATGTTTAGACAACGCTCAATTGGTGTTCACTCATTGTGCATTCAATGTTTAGACAACGCTCAATTGGTGTTCACTCATTGTGCATTCAATGTTTAGACAACGCTCAATTGGTGTTCACTCATTGTGCATTCAATGTTCACTCGCTCGCTGGTGGCCACAGCTTTCTGCTCGTCTGGTTTCTGACAGATATTATGACATCATTTAGAAAACGGTCGGTACCCTGAGGGGAAAATGACTGTTGTATCATGGGAGATTTAAATGACAGAGATACCGTATCTCCCACAGGATCTTTGGCTGTCACTCAACCTGCTGCTAGCCCGCTAGTCTGCTAGCATGATAGTCAGCTAGTCTGTTCCCATTTAGCCAACTCCTCAGTGTTATCCTGCATGATATATGTACATTACATACACGCCATACATGACAACATATACATGGTAGAGATAACATGTCTTAATGAAAATCAACACCAACCTTTGTGTTGTGGAAAGGTGTACTGTACTTTTCTTCAAAGGTGGTCTATATTGTAATTCCTGATTCAAGAACCATTCAAAAGTCTTGTTGCTCTCTCTGACATCTGCCATTCAAAACTCATCTTTAGTAGTAGACCTATAGTCCCTCCTGTCTCAGAGCAGACTGACATATCGACTAGAGCTGCTTCCATTGACGTCAACACCGGCCTCATACATAAATACTCTACAACTCACCTCTCTGTCCATACCTCAGTTGGCTGAAAGTCCAATCAGACCAACAGAGAGAGGAGAGAGAGAGAGAGAGAGAGAGAGAGAGAGAGAGAGAAAGAGAAGAAAGAGAGAGAGAGAGAAGGAGAGAGAGATCCCTGTCTCAGTAAATATTGATCTGTCCCAGTCTGTACCGTCTGTATTCTGAGCTAGATATCATTAATACAGGTGCAGTTTGTTTTGGCCTGGTTTATTGAGTGTCAAGAGGTCAGGGTTTATGTGTGTGGTCATCAGGGTTAAAAGGTGAAGGCTCTATAGGATTGGACTGTGAGCCCATAACACAGAGTAGTTTGTTTAGTTTCCCTGTTTTAATGGACATGTACTGCCTGTCTCCTTATTGTAAAGTATACCAGAAAGCATTTGAACACCCTCACACTCCAAAGTTAACCCCCTTAAATCATATACTTCCACTCACTGACACTAACAAATACGTTAGCATGCTCTTCACGTTTGACCTTACAGTAAAGTAAACTAGCACACAAGCAAGCTCTCCATCATTATCCCCTCACGTCACCCTCAACTCAACTCCCGCTGTCAATTAGTGCACTCCCTGTTGGCACAGTAACAAATAACTCCAGCAGACATCACCGCTGTTGCTGTTGATAGACTCCCAATTGATCTTAGTCCCTCTCCATCTCTCCCTTGCTCTCTCCCCCTCCATCTCGCCATCTCTCTTTCCTTCTCCATCTTACTGTACCTCCTCTCTTTCCTCCCCTATTTCTTCCACTCTATCTGTTCTTATACATCCTCTGTCTCTCACCTCTCTCCCCCCTCCACTTCTCATCCCCCCTCTCCTTCTCCCTCCCTCTCTCTGGCCCCGCTGATGCAGGCGTAGATACATTTACGTGGTGCCCAACACATTTCATTACTGCCCTCCTCACAGGGCATGACTGATGGTTGTCAGCAACGACAGACTTCATTAGTCCAGGTGAGATAGATGGCTACGGGCTGGCAGTCTATCATACGTGAGTGTGTAAAAGAGAGTGTTTGCGTGAGAGAGAGCGAGTCCGTCTGTGTGGGTACATTGAGGGAAGGTAAGGTGTTGTGTGTTTGTGTGTGTGTGTGTGTGTGTGTGTGTGTGTGTGTGTGTGTGTGTGTGTGTGTGTGTGTGTGTGTGTGTGTCTGTGTGCATACATAGTATGACGTATGTAAGAGTGTGTGCATGCATGCAGCCGTTTGTCAAGTGTGTGCCCTAGTCATTACATTGCTGCCGTGCTCTCACATGGACACTAGAGTGCCTCCCCAACATCACTCCATATGGCCCCCCGGCTCCATCTAATAAGACTGGACTGGATCCATACAGAACATAGAACATACTCCATCCTACAGAGAAGGTCTATATCCATTACACATAAATAACATCACACTGACACATCGCAAAGCGCTGGGAGAAGTCATATTCAAGTCATATTCATATTCAGTCATATTCAAAAGCCTTCTAGCAGAATGATTCACATACAGTACATGAGCTATGGGAGGATTCATTTCATACATCATAGCGAACTTTCCTACTTTATCATTGCAGGTTTGAGACTGCATCTTCCACGTGAACCGAGAGCAAGCATACATAATATGTCTGTTAGATGAGTTATGTCCACCCAGGTTTAAGCCTTAATTGTTTATCTGCCATGATGTTTTCTGAAACAAAAATGAACAATTCAACTTTGACTACTTTGACTATGTGAAACCGATACATGAAAAAAAAAATCCATTTACTAACAAAAGCCTGTGGCATATTTCCGCGTCACCTTGATTTTTAGTGGCAAAAGCATTATACTGTACGTAACTGTGAGTACATTCTCTAAGATCCAAAAGCCCTAAATAATCAATATGTGTCCCTTGCAGTTGGGGATATCTTTGCATGTGGCATAGTCAGGCTTGACTGCTCAGAGGGCTATAGCGGGTAAGGGGACAGGCCTAATGATCCAATTGGAACTGAGCCCCTATTTGACTTTGTGCAAACTCAATTTCCTTCACCACCGCAAGAAAAACCCTGACCCCTGCATTTATTAAACAACTGCTTGTGCGTAGCGGACCAAAACAAAACAGAAAATCATGTCCAAAGACATCATTATGTTGATATTACATGGATAAATACTCCTTCGAATACCCCAGATGGTGCCGTATTGTAGGATTGCCGTCTTGCGAGCTCCAACCCAACTTTGCTATTTTGTTTTTAACATCTTATACAGTACATGGTAGAGATAACGTGTCTTAAAGAAAATCAACGGCAAAATGAATGTATCCACTATTATTTCTTATGATCGACGATCCTTTTTGAACACCAGATCGGCAGTTACTAAGCTCAATTCCGGCTTCAACTTCGACTTCAACTCATGGGCTTATTGTGTAATTCTGATCCAATTTTTGGGGGTTTTACCCAAGAGGAAATGCCGACAAAAAAGAGACAGGAAAGTCCTGGCAAGATTAAGGGAAAACTGGCCACCTCTTCCCTCCATTTAATTGGCCACTTGATAATAAGTTGGATGACATCTGATTTGCTATCAACAGGACTCTGGTAACTGCAATATTCTCTGCCTTTCAGAAACATGGCTTTCGGATAAGATATCCCCCATGGTTATCCAACTCGATGGATTCTCCATTCAGGAAAATCAATGGTGGAGGGGTATGCCTCTTCATCAACAGACAATGGTGTGCTGACTCTACTGCAGTGGAAGTCTTCATTCACAGTTCACCCATCTTGGAATACCTCATGGCCAAATGCCAACCCTTCTACCTTCCGAGAGTTTCCAGCTGTTATCGTGACTGCTGTATATATTCCACCTCAGGACAAGAAAAACAACAAGCTGGCACTTAACGAACTGGAGGCTGCTTTCCTTGTTGTCAGTGATTTTCATTCCGCATCATTAAGACACATAATGCCCAATTTCAATCAACATGTCTCCTTCGCCTTCATTGATTACAGCTCATCGCTCAACACCGTAGTCCCCTCCAAGCTCATCGCCAAGCTTGGGACCCTGAGACTGAACACATGACTTGATTTGTGAAATGCTTTAAAAACAGTAACCTCATGTGTCCAACAACTAAATATAGTACGATAGAAAAACGTCTGTAGTTCACAAACGACAATGAGTTGAATAATACATTTGGCATATGTAGGCTAAGAACAGGTCAAATAACAATAATATAGACTGAGTGTAAAAAATAAACAGTGATTCCATGTCTATGTATATAGGGCAGCAGCCTCTAAGGTGCAGGGTTGAGTAACCGGGTGGTAACCGGCTAGTGATGGCTATTAAACAGTCTTATGACCTTGAGATAGAAGCTGTTTTTTAGTCTCTTGGCCCCAGCTTTGATGCACCTGTACTGACCTCGCCTTCTGGGTGGTAGCGGGGTGAACAGGCTGTGGCTCGGGTGGTTGATGTCCTTGATGATCCTTTTGGCCTTCCTGTGACATCGGGTGCTTTAGGTGTCCTGGAAGGCAGGCAGTGTGCCCCCGGTGATGCGTTGCGCAGACCGCACCACCCTCTGGAGAGCCCTGCGGTTGTGGGCAATGCATTTGCCATTCCAGGTGGTGATACTACCTGACAGGATGCTCTCAATTGTGCATCTGTAAAAGTTTGTGAGGGTTTTAGGGGCCAAGCCAAATTTCCTCAGCCTCCTGAGGTTGAAGAGACGCTGTTGCACCTTCTTCACCACACTGTCTGTGTGGGTGGCCCATTTCAGATCATCTGTGATGTGTACACCCAGGAAGTTTTCAGCTTCTCCACTGCGGTCCCGTTGATATAGATAGGGCGTGCGCTCTCTGCTGTTTCCTGAAGTCCACAATCTGCTCTTTCATTTTGTTGACGTTGAGGGAGAAGGTTGTGGAACACTTTCGATACTGGCCCATGTTGACTCCAATGAGTCCCACAGTGTCAAGTTGGCTAGATGTCCTTGGGGTGATGATCCATTCTGTAGACACTTGTAACAACTATGTTGACCCCAAATGTCATGCATTTACACCAAACAGAATTTGTTCAGTGGCATATTTTTATATTATACTGAATATAGTACAAGGAAGTGAATGGGTTAATGCAGATTACATTGCTCAGACAATAGAAACTCGATTCTTATGTGACAATCTCTGTGTGTTCTTTTGATATTTGCTTACATTGTTTGCAGAAAAGAAAGGGACAGTTCAGGATTTTGGGAATAAAGCCCTTTATCTTCTTCCCCAAAGAGAGATGAACTTGTGGATATCATTTTTGTGTCTCTGTGTTCAGTTTGAAGGAAGTTTTCAACTAGCGTTTGAGCTGGGAGTCAATGTGAACAGCTAGAGCGCTAGCTACTAACACTAGTTAGCATTGGCATCTAACTTCCTTCATACTGGACGCAGAGGCATAAAAATAGTATCCACAAGTTCATCTGTCTCTGGGGAAGTGTATTGCCAACATCCTGAACTATCCCTTTAATATAAACCCAAAAAACAACATAGTTTTGTAAATGTTGCATCATCTCTGTCTTGGGGTGGCCTTCACTTTACTTTAGAAGGTTTTAATCTAGAATCAATTAAATAATCCTTGGTCAATCCTTTCAGAGCTCCATACTAAAATGTTATATTTTATGATTTACCCTCTCTGTCTTTTCCTCTAAATCATTACCATCTCAGTTTCTGGGATGTGTTTAAATCAATGGTCTTTAGGTAGCTATTCTGGCACAAATCACACTTTCAAAAACTATG
The DNA here is from genome assembly GCF_036934945.1 of Oncorhynchus masou masou. Classification (NCBI taxonomy): domain Eukaryota; kingdom Metazoa; phylum Chordata; class Actinopteri; order Salmoniformes; family Salmonidae; genus Oncorhynchus; species Oncorhynchus masou. Next base: position 50,603,648 of record NC_088241.1, on the reverse strand, counting down.
TTTTATGATTGGCTTTTAACAACCTTATCTTGTCTTATCTTGACAGATGAAGTTGATTTGCCTGACAGCAGCTTTAAATCTTTATCAGAATATGGAGAGAGAAAAAATCATATGGCTGTGAAGCTCAGCCAAGTCACCCGGGATACAAGTCTGTATTCGACGTCCATCCATGTCTGAGGGACATGGGGAGATGCCGTGGAAACAGTGTACTAGGGGCAACAGTGAGTGTTGTTAGGTTCAAGTAGATTTCACTTTTACTAAGGCATTAGGGGATGGCAGAATAGTGTAAACATCTGCCTCTCATTCCAAAGGTTGCAAATTCAAATCAAATGATAGTGTGTTTTTGAGGAAAAAGAATGTACGTCATCCCAAATCTTAACCCTTACCTTAACCATTCAGAGTTAATGCATAACCTTAACCCTTACCTTAACCATTCAGAGTTAATACATAACCTTAACCCTTACCTTCACCATTCAGAGTTAATGCATAACCTTAACCCTTACCTTCACCATTCAGAGTTAATGCATAACCTTAACCCTTACCCTAACCATTCAGAGTTAATGCATAACCTTAACCCTTACCTTAACCATTCAGAGTTAATGCATAACCTTAACCCTTACCTTAACCATGCAGTTAATACATAACCTTAACCCTTACCATAACCATGCAGAGTTAATGCATAACCTTAACACTTACCTTAACCATTCAGAGTTAATACATAACCTTAACCCTTACCTTCGCTATTCAGAGTTAATACATAACCTTAACCCTTACCTTAACCATGCAGAGTTAATACATAACCTTAACCCTTACCTTAACCATTCAGAGTTAATACATAACCTTAACCCTTACCTTAACCATTCAGAGTTAATACATGACCTTAACCCTTACCTTAACCATGCAGAGTTAATACATAATCTTAACCCTTACCTTAACCATGCAGAGTTAATACATAACCTTAACCCTTACCTTAACCATTCAGTTAAGTTAATACATAACCTTAAGAATTTGTAGTTAATGCCTAAACTTAACCTTAAACACTTAGAAATTTGACTTTTGAGAAACATGGATGAAAGTCTAATTTTGATGTGAGACTGTGAGAGTTGGTAGATGAAGCTTATCCTTGTTACTCGTCCAAATATTTATATATTCTTAATTCCATTAATTTACCTAGATTTGTGTTCCTTGTGTGTAATTGTTGTTGGATATTACTGCACTGTTGGAGCTACAGTTGAAGTCAGAAGTTTACATTAGCCAAATACATTTAAACTCAGTTTTTCACAATTCCTGACATTTAATCCTAGTAAAAATTCCCTGTTTTAGATCAGTTAGGATCACCACTATATTTTAAGAATGTGAAATGTCAGAATAATAGTAGACATAATTATTTATTTCAGCTTATATTTCTTTCATCACATTCCCAGTGGGTCAGAAGTTTACATACACTCAATTAGTATTTGGTAGCATTGCCTTTAAATTGTTTAACTTGGGTAAAATGTTTCGGTAAGCCTTCCACAAGCTTCCCACCTTTATTTAACTAGGCAAGTCAGTTAAAAACAAATACGTTCGGTGAATTTTGGCCCATTCCTCCTGACAGAGCTGATGTAACTGAGTCAGGTTTGTAGGCCTCCTTGTGTAACCGATGTGAAATGGCTAGCTAGTTAGCGGGGTGCGCGCTAATAGCGTTTCAATCAGTGACATCACTCACTCTGAGACCTTGAAGTAGTTGTTCCCCTTGCTCTGCAAGGGCCGCAGCTTCTGTGGAGTGATGTGTAATTATGCTTCGAGGGTGGCTGTTGCCGATGTGTGCAGAGGGTCCCTGGTTCGAGGCGAGGAGAGGGGCGGAAGCTATACTGTTAAACTTGCTCACACACACCTTTTCAGTTCTGCCCACAAATGTTCTAAAGGATTGAGGTCAGGGCTTTGTGATGGCCACTCCAATACCTTGACTTGGTTGTCCTTAAGCCATTTTACCACAACTTTGGAAGTATGCTTGGGGTCATTGTCTATTTGGAAGACCCATTTGCGACCAAGCTTTAACATCCTGACTGATGTCTTGAGATGTTGCTTCAATGTATCAACATTATTTTCCTGCTCATGATGCCATCTATTTTGTGAAATGCACCAGTCCCTCCTGCAGAAAAGCAGCCCCACAACATGATGCTGCCACCCCCGTGCTTCACGGTTGGGATGGTGTTCTTCGGCTTGCAAGCTTCCCCCTTTTTCCTCCAAACATAACGATGGTCATTATGGTCAAACAATTCTATTTTTGTTGCATCAGACCAGAGAACATTTCTCCAAAAAGTATGATCTTTGTCCCCATGTGCAGTTGCAAACCATAGTCTGGCCTTTTTATGGCGGTTTTGGAGCAGTGGCTTCTTCCTTGCTGAGACACCTTTCAGGTTATGTCGATATAGGACTTGTTTTACTGTGGATATTGATACATTTGTACCTGTTTCCTCCAGAATCTTCACAAGGTCCTTTGCTGTTGTTCTGGGATTGATTTGCACTTTCGCACCAAAGTACATTCATCTCTAGGAAACATAACGCGCCTCCTTCCTGAGCGTTATGACGGCTGCATGGTTCCATGGTGTTTATACTTGCATGCTATTGTTTGTACAAATGAACATTGTAGCTTCAGGCGTTTGGAAATTGCTCCCAAGGTTGAACCAGACTTGTGGAGGTCTACAAATTTCTTCATGAGGTCTTGGTTGATTTCTTTAGATTTTCCCATGATGTTAAGTAAAGAGGCACTGAGTTTGAAGGTAGGCCTTGAAATACATCCACAGGTACACCTCCAATTGACTCAAATGATGTCAATTAGCTTATCAGAAGCTTATAAAGCCGTGACATAATTTTCTGGAATTTTCCAAGCTGTTTAAAGGCACAGTCAACTTAGTTTATGTAAACTTCTGACCCACTGGAATTGTGATACAGTGTTAAATAAGTTAAATAATCTGTCGGTAAACAATTGTTGGAAAATTCCTTAGAGTAGATGACCTAACCAACTTGCCAAATCTATAGTTTGTTAACAATACATTTGTGGAGTGGTTGAAAAAAAGACTTTTAATGACTCCAACCTAAGTGTATATAAACTTTCAACTTTGACTGTAGAAACACAAGCATTTCACTACACCCGCAATAACATCTGCTAAACACATGTATGTGACCAATACAATTTGATTTGATAAGATGACTATGTCTCATCTGTTTACAGTGGCGTCGACTCCTTTCATCTGTGTGTGTCTGCATGTGTTTCTGAGTGTGTGTCTGCGTGCATGTGTCCGCGTGTGTGCGTGCATGCGTGTGATCCCAGCTGTCATGGTGAGGGTATTTCCTTCCTCCTGTGCTGTCATCCCTCTCTCTTCTCCTCCACCCTTTTCATCCCTCTCTCTTCTCCTCCACCCCTGCCCCATGGAGCAGAACACAGAGGTCTACGGGTTAGCCAAGCTCACCACAAGGATCCAGAGGAGGATACAGTCTGAGATGTGTGAGGCTTCTGCTTCTTATTACTGTGATGTGGAGGGTGTTCTATGAAGCCTAAATATCAATGTAAGGTGGCACAGAGACTGCTATGATGAACTCTACAATCATCTGGCAGTGACTACTGATGGCAGTACAGAATAGGAGGGAGTCAATAATCTTTCTAGTTAATATGATACATATGTCAGAGCTGAGCTCTGTATCTACATTTACCATTTCCTTACACACGAGGAAAGGGAGAGAGATAGAGACAGAGTAAAAGAGAGGGGCAGGGAGAGAGGGAGAGAGAGAGAGAGAGAGAGAGAGGATAATAGAGGGAGGGAGAGAGGACGAGAGAGAGGGTGAGCGAGAGGGGGGAAGAGAGGGAGAGAGAGAGGTTGAAAGAGACAGGGGAAAGAGAGAGAGAATGGGGAGAAAGAGCGGGAGAGCGGGGCAGAAGGTTGACAGAGTGCAGAATAGATGAATCAGAGAAAGACAAAGGAGAAACGGTGAGAGATGGAGAGGGAAAAGTTTGACAGAGAGGAGAAAGATAGTAGAGAGGTTGAAAATAGATGCATGTATAGGGAAGGGAGAGGGATGGGGGTATGGGAGAGAGGTAGTTCCATCACATGTTGCAGTGCTCAGATGGCATTGAAAACAGATGCAGAAATACAACATGCCAACATGCCATGACACACACCGACACACATGCAATCCCTGTGACGTCCCTCCTAATGCCTGATTAGAAGGCAGAGGCTGTCCAGATTACTGCCGGATTAATATCATGCCAGAACTCTCCTAATCTCCTAATTATCTTCCTGATAATATTACAATAGCATCACCAGCTTCCTGATTAGGGCAACACACACCATGTTGTGAGAGAGTTAGACTGTTCAGCTTTCTCATATCAAACTGTGTAATACTGTAGAGTACACCATTAAGTTTACTGATTTCAACAAAAACAAAATTGTAAATTGCACACGACATTTCAATATGGAATGCCTGTCTGAACTTGAATCTAATTATAAGATGCTAGTTAAGGTGCACTGAAATGATTTAAACACAGTTCAGTGAGTAGACTACACAAAACCCATTACGGGGTCTTGTACTGTGTGATTATTACTCTGCTGTCTACTAACCACCCGCATCTCAGACGGCGTTCTAACTCATGAATGTTTTATGGTGTGGAATCGTGAGTCTGGCCTCTATTGTAAAATGGGTAATTTTACTGTAAATTAAAAAAGAGCAAATGCAGTGTTCTCACTTTGGTGGACCTAATGTAGTCATTAAACAAACAGCGGATTCCCGGAGATGAAAACAGCAAAGCTTTTCCACTTAAAAACAATTCCATGCTACATTAAATCAACAACTCCATTTTATTCATAACACTTTTCATACTAAAGGGATGAACACTTGGTTTCTAACACACACACACACGCACACACATGCACACGCATACATACACGCACACACACGCACACACATGCACACACTCAACAGCGAGAACCCGATTCCTCATCAAGACTCTTTCATCACTGTCCCTATGCTTTGATTAGCATAACCCAGATAACCCAGGCCTGCATGTTCAAACACACAACCAAGCAGCTACATCTAGAGAGGGAGAGCTGTGGCTGTGACAGCTTCCAACCACGGCTACACTCGGCTTCTGCCGCCAGCTAGGTCAGTTCATTATCTTACATATTTCATCCCTACTGATCCCAGAAAAATGAGAGTTCATTAGTGCACTGGAAGCAAATGTAGTGGTAGTATAGTACCTCCCCCTCTGCTTCGTAATCTCTGTGTGACTTGGCCTCTTCCCTGAGAACTGTTGACTGAGGATGAGACTGCAGTCTTGAAGCAAAGAGCTATCCTACCAATCTCTTACCACTGTACTCCTTTCAATGGGATGTGACAATCTCATCAGTCTACGGAATACTGAGTGTAATGTTATAGCCACTCTAAACACAAGAGGTGACAATGACACAAGTCTGTTTTTAAAAATCCACTGAACCTCCTCCCACACAGACACACAGCCTATGCGTGAAAGGGTTTGTGTGACATTTTTTGTAGCTCTCCATACACATCTGTACTGCGGAGGTGTAAGTGTGTAGTGTATCTCAGCAGGAATGCATGCGAGCTGTCCCCTCTGAGCTGCTTAGAAACCTGCCTTCAGAAAGTATTCACACCCCTTGACTTTTTCCACATTTTGTTGTGTTACACCCTGAATTTAAAATGGATTTAACTGAGATTTTAAACTGGCCTACCCACAATACCTCATAATGTAAAAGTGGAATTATATTTTTAGAGAGTTACAAATTATGGCAAGCCTAAATAAGTTCAGGAGTAAAAATGTGCTTTATAAGTAGATTGGTAGATGGGTAAAAATACAAAAAACAGACATTGAATATCCCTTTGAGCATGGTGAAGCTATTCATTACTCTTTGGATGGTGTTACCTATTTAGTCTGGTCTCCTTCACCACCAGCAGTTACCATATCTGGTCTGCTAGGAGGTTGCTACTTAAAGTCCCCAGGACATTCATAGTATTAGGCAAGAATGCCTTCTCTTGGAATCGTCTGCAATCCATGCTTCACCTAGATATGTTAGTGGCACTGAATGAATTTCAAATATTGAAGGGAGACTCTGTTACGGAGGAGTGTAAAATGTTTTTTTTTAAGGCTGGATCATGTTCTTGTATTGTATTGTTGTATGTTTTAATTCTGTAATGTATTGATTGTTGCTGCCTTCTTGGCCAGTTCTCAGTTGAAAAAAGAGACTCCGGGTCTCAATGGGCTTTTCCTGGTTAAGTAAAGGTTCAAAAAAATCAATACACCCAGTCACTACAAGGATACAGGCATCCTTCCTAACACAGTTTCCTGAGAGCAAGGATAACGCTCAGGGATTTCACCATGAGGCCAATGGTGACTTTAAAACAGTTACAGAGTTTAATGTGATAGGAGAAAACTGAGGATGGATCAACAACATTGCAGTCACTTCACAATAATAACCTAACTGACAGAGGGAAAAGAATGAAGCCTGTATATAAAATAAATATTCCAAAACAGGCATCCCCTTTGCAACAAGCCATTAAAGTAATACTGCAAAAAATGTGGCAAAGCAATTCACTTTTTGTCCTGAATGTTTGGGGCAAATCCTTAGTACTGAGTACCTCTCCTTATTTTTAAGCATAGTGGTGAATGCATCATGTCATGGGTATGCTTGTAATCATGAAGGACTTTTTCAGGATAAAAAAAGAAACTGAATGGAGCTAAGCACAGGCAAAATCCTAGAGGAAAACCTGGTTCAGTCTGCTTTCCACCAGACACTGGGAGATGAATTCACCTTTCAGCAGGACAATAACCTAAAACACCATGCCAAATCTACAATGGTCTTGCTTAACAAGAAGAAAGTGAGTGGCTGAGTTACAGTTTTGACTTAAATTTGATGGAACATCTATGGCAAGATTTGAAAATGGTGATCTAGCAATGATCAACAACCAATTTGAAAAAGCTTGAAGAATTTTAAAAATAAGAATGGGTAAATATTTTACAATCCAGGTGTGCAAAGCTCTCAGAGACTTACCCAGAAAGACTCACAGCTGTAATCGCTGCCAAAGGTGATTCTAACATGTATTGACTCAGGGATGTAAATTATATATTTCTGTATTTACTTTATAATACAAATGCAAAAATTGCTAAAAAAAAGTTTTAATTTCGTCATTATAGATTATTATGGATGAGAACAAAAATATATTTAATCAATTTTGAATTCAGGCTGTAACACAACAAGATGTGGAATGAGTCAAGGGGTATGAATACTTCTGAAGGCACTGTAGTTGTGAGTTCCCCCTGTTAGTGTGATCCAGGGTAAATCCCTTCCACTTTTGAACTTAAACACACAGACAGGAAAACCACAGTATTATTTTTAATACAAACTCTGCAGGAATACACCACCTGACAGTAACAGGATGTGTGTGTGTGTGTGTGTGTGTCTGTGTTTGTGATGTGTGTGTGTGTATTTGTGTGTTGTGAACTAATATAATACACAACTAAATAATGGATAAAAGAATACCAGCATAGTTTTGAGATTTTATTGTCATTATTTTAAACATAGTTTGGAAATACGCACTAAGGTCCAGGGAGGCATCTCTTTGTTTGAATGATGGCCAACGTCAATCTTGGTACCAATTCTGGCATACAAATGTATGGAACAGTATAGTATGGGTTGGAACAGTATAGTATGGGTTGGAACAGTATAGTATGGGTTGTTGCCTGGCTGGTTCCTGAAAAAAAGATCAAAAACACGAGTTAATCTTCAGAGATAAACATGAGATAATCTGCCAAAATGAAGACAAAATGCTATGCAGACATAATTATTATGGTGTAGATTAGAATAACAACTTAACAGTACATGCAGTTGTTATCAGCAGCAGCAAAAGAGAGATCCTCTGCCTCTGATAATTGGGTTACTGCCAGACTGAGCAAACAAACTGTGTTAAAAGTCATCTAATGATTAACTATGGAATTGAATCACCAACACTAATAATACATACTTTATTATAAATCATTTTGATACATACCTCCTCTCCGTCAGCCCACTGCCCATCACCTGTATTCAACAGAGGTCAGTAACAGTCTTTTAATGGCTTGAAGTAAAAGTAACAATTAGCTAATTACCAATGTCAGGCTGAGCCTGTAGCTCTATTTGGCATATTTCATAATAACAAAATGACGTTTGTTTGTAAGAGTTGGCTAGCTAGCTTGTAATTTGGCTCAGTAAAGTAGCCTAAAGTGCCTAACTACAGTGCCTGTAGTTCACACCCCTTGACTTTTTTCCACATTTTGCTGTGCTACAGCCTGCATTTAAAATTGATTACTTTGAAATTGTTGGTCACTGGCCTTCACACAATACCCCATAACGTCAAACTGGAATTAATGTTTTACAAATTAATTCAACCACAAAGACCAGGGAGGTTTTCAAATGCCTCGCATCTATTGGCAGATGGATACAAATGTAAAAAGAAGACATTGGATATCCCTTTGAGCATGTTCAAGTTATTAATTACACTTTTAATGGTGTATAAATACACCTTGTCTTCTTCAAAGATACAGGCCTCCTTCCTAACTCAGTTGCCGGAGAGGAAGGAAACCGCTCTAAATTACTAAAGTAATACTGCAAAGCAATTAACTTTTTATCCTGAATACAAAGGGTTAAGTTTGGACCAAATCCACTACAACACATTACTGAGTACCACTCTCCATATTTTCAAGCATAGTAGTGGCTGCATCATGTTATGGGTGTGTTTGTAATCGTTAATAAGGACTAGGGATTTTTTCACGATTAGGCTGCTTTCCACCAGACACTAGATAGGTAGATGAATTCACCTATCAGCAGGACAAGAACCTAAAACACAAGGCCAAATCTACACTGGAGTTGCTTACCAAGAAAACAGTGAATGTTCCTGAGTGGCCAAGTTACAGTTTTGACTTAAATCTATTTAAAATCTATTGTCATTGTTGGGTATTGTGTATAGATGGGTGATAATTGTTATATTTAAATCAATTTTGAATTCAGGCTGTAACACAACAAAATGTGGAATAAGTCAAGAGGTATGAATATTTCCTGAAGGCACTGTAGCAAACAAAATTGTATAGCTAGCTAGCTTACAAATGGTGCTCAAATTCTATAGATTATCATATGACTTTGGGTTCATATATTTTAATTAAATAATCAACTTTGCTTACCTTAATACATTGACAAATGTACACACTGGGCGCTCTGGATGACGAATAGGGTTGATTTGAGTGTTCTGACCTCACAATGGCAGTCAAGCACCAAAGCTAACTGGCTAAAGTTGCCTAGCTTGTTAGCTTCTTCCAGACACAAATTTAGAGAACACCTCACTATGACCATTTTACTTGCCTTAGCAGAGCTGGTTAGGCTGTTTTCATGTTTTCAAGAGCATTAGTGACTACAACTGTGCTTCTGGCAACAATTTAATAACTTATTTTGCTGACATTTACTGACACCGGTCATAATCAACAGGTGTTGTGCGTTCGTAAATTCATCAGTTATAGCCAGATTAAATTTATGAAGCCTAAGAATGTATGATTTTATTAAATGTGCTATTTTGTCTATCTTCCAGCTAGCTAGTGAAATCATGCAGCAGCATTATTAACAAAAAATTAACTAAAACAAATGAAAAGGGAGCTAGTTACTTGTCATTTTAGAGTTTGATGTGACTGTGTTAGCTTTTGTTAGTTGCTGTTCGCTAAAATCCACATTATACTCTGGTTTAAGGATAGAAAACTCAAGGTTCTTTGGCTTTTTCCACATTTTATTATGTTACAGCCTTATTCTAAAATGTATTAATGTTTCCCCCTCATCAATCTACACACAATACCCAATAATGACAAAGCAAAACCAGATTGATTGAACATTTTGCAAATGTAAAAAAAAAAACCCTGAAATAATACATTTACATAAGTATTCAGACCCTTTACTCAGTACTTTGTTGAAACACCTTTAGCTGTGATTACAGCATTGAGTCTTCTTGGGTATGATGCTGCAAGCTTGGCACACCTGTATTTGGGGAGTTTCACCCATTCTTCTCTGCAGATCTTCTCAAGCTCTGTCAGTTTGGATGGGGAGCGTCGAAGCACAGCTTTTTTCAGGTCTCTCCAGAGATGTTCAATTGGGTTCAAGTCTGGGCTCTGGTTTGGCCACTCAAGGATATTCACAGACTTGTACCGACTTGTACCGAAGCTATCCCTGCATTGCCATCGAAATGCTAGCTATTAAAATCATATAAAAATTTTGGTCAGTTAAGAACAATTTCTTATTTTCAATGACGGCCTAGGAACAGTGGGTTAACTGCCTTGTTCAGGGGCAGAACAACAGATGTTGTACCTTGTCAGCTCGGGGATTTGATCGTGCAACCTTTTGGTTACTAGTCCAACACTCTAACCAATAGGATACGCTGCCGCCCCAAATAACAACATTAGAGGATTAGAAATCCAAGGCTTAAAAGTGTCTATGTATGCCGATGACTGAAGTTTGATATTAAGTCCGCAAGCTAGATCCCCGCAATGTCTCTCTGGACTAAAACCTAATTATGATATGTGTACAGTATTACGTATTGATGTAAAAAAAAATACAACTTTTACCTTACTCTGCAGTTTAGCTGTAAAATGGGCTGATGGTAAAGTAGACATACTAGGTATTCATATCACAAATTATATAAATGAGCTCTTCACAATGAATTTCAATAGAAAACTTATCAAAATAGACAAGATCCTGCAACCATGGAGAGGTAAATACTGGTCTATTTATGAAAAAAATGATCTGATTAACTCCTTAGTCCTATCTGTTTACTCACTTACTTACACAGAACCCAAACCGACTGCACGCGTGCTCCATCATGCGCCATTGGGCATACATTTATTTTGTCTCCCTACACCAAGCGCGATCACGACACGCAGGTTAAAATATCAAAATGAACTCTGAACCAGAGTATAACCAATGAGGAGATGGCATGTGGGTACCTGCTTCTATAAACCAATGAGGAGATGGGAGAGGCAGGACTTGCAGAGCGATCTGTGTCAGAAATAGAAATGACTTCTATTTTAGCCCTTGGCAACGCAGACGCTCGTTGACGCGCGCAAGCAGTGTGAGTGCAATAATTGAATAACATAGATTTCTACATTTATTTTGCAAGTCAGGGTATTGTGGAGTCAGGGTATTATGGCGCTGCCTACTCTAGAGCTCTGTCAGAGTGACCATCGTGTTCTTGGTCACCTCCCTGATCAAGGCTCTTCTCCCTCGATTGCTCAGTTCTAGGAAGAGTCTTGGTGGTTCCAAACTTCTTCTATTTAAGAATGATGGAGGCCACTGTGTTCTTGGGGACATTCAATGCTGCAGAAAGTTGTTGGTGCCCTTCCCCAGATCTGTGCCTCACCACAATCCTGCCTTGGAGCTCTACGGACAATTCCTCCAAATCATGTCCAATCAATTGAATTTACCACAGCTGGACTCCAATCAAGCTGTAGAAACATCTCAAGAAGGATCAATGGAAACAGGATGCACCTGAGCTCAATGTTGAGTCTCATAGCAAAGGGTCTGAATATGTAAATAAAGTATTTCTGTTTATTATTTGCTCAAATTTATAAACACCTGTTTTTGCTTTGTCATTATAGGGTGTTGTGTGTAGAATGATGAAAAAAAAAGTATTTCATACATTTTAGAATAAGACTGTAATGTAACAGAATGTGGGAAAAGGGGTCTGAATACTTTCCGAATTCACTGTATATAACCTTTTGTAGTAAAGGGTTCTTTAATCTTGTCCAAAGAAGCAAAAGGTTCTGTGTAGAATCCAAATAATATTTGTTTCTAATAGTCTGTGTGCCTGTCTTTCTGCTTGTCTGCCTGACTGCATGTGTATGCATGACAATCTCAGTTAATCAGTTATGAGGCCGTCAGTGCTTAGTCACGATCCCATTTTAAGCAGTGTATTTTTCCTGGATTTTATAAGACAGAGAGTATTATGCCTCCTTGGCAGAGATGAGAGCAGCCTGCCATAAGGACAACACGACAACAGGAGGTTAGCCAAGAGCTAGCTCCCAGTGCTAGCTCTAAGGGCCTTCACATAGGAAAAGCTACAAAATGTCTCACTATGTGTCCAAATTGAGATGATGAATAAATAAAAACAAGAAGATCTGCTATATTCTCCACTCAGCTATCAGGGTTAAAAACCAAGACATTTCCAATACATGCTATACTGTTGATATTTATAGCAGAAGGGCAGATACTACTCTAGAGAAAACAGGAGGAAATCCCACCACCCATGACTCTCCTGATCCTACACATCCTGCAGGCTAGCTATCAATTAGCTAACCACTAGCTTTAGCTAGACCTGTCCCTGAGTGGTTCAGAGTCTACTATACTGTACGTGTTAGCATCCACACAGCCTAATAAAAAGGGATGTTAGCATAAGGTCTGTGTGATACAAATAGGGACACAGTAACCTGGAGTAACCCAGCGGTGGCCTAGCATGGTGCTAACTGACAGGGCCAGGGTACGCACCACTTGTCCCCTGAGACTGACTGAGACAGAGAGACAAGTGTGTGCTGTCAACAAGGAGAGAAATAGAGAGAGGGAGGCACAGGGAGAAGGAGAGAGAGATAAAGACAGGGACTGAGGTTGAGGAGATGGAGGGAGAAAAGTGACAGGCAGAGGACTGTGAAAGGAGACAGAAACAGAGGCAGAAAGTAGGGAGAGAGGGTAGGAAGGAAGTGACAGACTGTGTGCTGTAAACAGAGGAGAAAAGGAGAGAGAGGGAGTTACAATTAATGTGTGCTGTCTACACTGAAAGGAGAGAGAGAAAGAGGAGGAGGATAGAGAGAGAGGGTCTTAGTGGTGTGAGCTGTCTACATTCAGGAAAAAGAGGAGAGGAGAAACAGGTGATGTGATGAGCCAAAGGGAGGGAGCGGAGTGTGTATGTGTGTGTTTTTGCGTGTGTGTTGGTGCAAGCCTGCATTTGAGGCATATGTATACGTGGAAGAATGCCTCCAAAATCGTTTGTCAATCCTAGAGATGCTGTTGCAGCATATGGTAGAGAGGAGAGATTGATAACTGCGCACCTAATATGTGTGTCCACCTGCCTATGTATGTATGTGTGCGTGTGAGCGTGTGTGTGTGTGTGTGTGCTCTTTCTTGCATCTAAGCATGTGCGCCCAGTAGGGTAATAAATGTTGCCATGCTTCCCCTACCTTTTAAATATGTTGACTTGCTGGTAGCTTAGTCCCTGGCAATCTCCATGAAAAGTTAATGAAAATATATTTGATTATGTTCCATTAAGTGGACACAGCTACTCAGCCCACAAATCACTACAATTAAATTAAACACATTATGCATTTGTCAATTTATAATCACTTCTCTCCCAACAGATGTAGGATCTTAATTTGATCACTTGTGTTGCTCACAAAAGCACAGCAGGAAATGCACATTTGTAGTTTATTCAAGGTTTAAAAAAGCTTCTAAAGTTTGTAATTTCCAAAAATGTATTAACACCTACAAAGAACATACATGAATTATAATTCACGTAATAATTCACATTTCCTGTTGCTGCAGGATTATTTTCCTGCAGTAGCAAACTGGCTCAAATTAAGATCCAACTTCTTTCTGTATGTCCCCTACCTTTCATCTGACAATAGTAGATACACACATAAACTCAACAATGAATTCACTGTAATTCACCACTTTTTTCTACCACTCAGGAAACAGCAGCATGATAGCAAAATCCATTCTTATTTTGTGCCCATGCACTGGCCATTGAAAAAGCAATCTTCATTTAAGAGAAGGGAAAATCTTGCTTCTCTGAAGATGATCCGTCTTTTTGCAATTCAAAGTGAAGCGTGATCAATCTTATGCAAATGTCTGTGTTCTGTGACTTGTGGAGAATGCGGAGAGCAATTCTCATAATGCATTTTCATCATTTACACGGGTTTAAAGCACCAAGGCCTCCATGTTTTTAATATAAAAATAGACTTGCATTTATCACTTCTGGGAAAACATACACACACAGACTCGCAACACACTCGTAAACACACACACATACGGAAAAACATACACGCACACATACACACACACAATCTCTCGCTCCACACACACCCTCACAGAAGATAAGCGGCACACTCCCATAAAGGATTCACGAAGTGTTAAAATATATTCAGTGCTTATCAAAAAGAGGAATATACTGCATTTATGCTGGATGTAACCTTTGATGTGTAATAAAAGTGGGCGGAGAATCCAGTCTGGGCGGACAGCATCACTGGAATCAGAAATCAAAGGGGGGGTTGAAGCCTTGTCAGTAGGCATGAAGTTAACTGCAACACGAATCACATCATGGCTTTCATCTTCTCCCCTAAATCAGTATGTCATAAAACAGCCATGTGTGAGTCTACACAAAGCAGATACAGTGTTCTATCAGTGGAGGAATGTGGGAGTGTGTGTGTGCATGAGCGTGTATTCACACATGTGAGTGACTGTGTGTGTGTGTGTGTGTGTGTGTGTGTGTGTGTGTGTGTGTGTGTGTGTGTGTGTGTGTGTGTGTGTGTGTGTGTGTGTGTGTGTGTGTGTGTGTGTGTGTGTGTGTGTGTGTGTGTGTGTGTGTGTGTGTGTGCGTGTGTGTGTGTAGAGCTGTTGAGTAATCAAAGCCATGCCTTTCAAACATACAATTCCCTTTTATTCATACTTTCCATACATTTAGTTGCCCACGACAATAAAAACACTTCCATGGTCCAATTATGTACTAGGTCTTACTCCTATAGGAGTGTGATGGACAGACAACCTTGGTAGTGGGCAGCATAGAGAACATTAGGCTTTGAGAACACTAGGCTTGCTACCGCAACCAGGTTGACTTTAAAATATATATATATATTATATCCAATTGGTAGTTACAGTCTTGTCCCCATCGCTGCAACTCCTGTACGGACTCCTGCGAAACACGATCCTGCCAAGCCGCACTGCTTCTTGACACACTGTTGTTTGCTTAACCCGGAAGCCAGCGACAGCAATGTGTTGGAGGAAACACGGTACAACTGGCGACTGCACGCTCGGCCCACCACAGGAGTCGCTAGAGCGCAATGGGACAAGGACATCCCGGCCGGCCAAACCCTCCCCTAACCCGGACACGCTGGGCCAATTGTGCGACGCCTCATGGGTCTCCCGGTTGCGGTCGGCTGAGACACAGCCTGGGATTGAACCCGGATCTGTAGTGGCGCCTCAAGGCA
The DNA here is from genome assembly GCF_036934945.1 of Oncorhynchus masou masou. Classification (NCBI taxonomy): domain Eukaryota; kingdom Metazoa; phylum Chordata; class Actinopteri; order Salmoniformes; family Salmonidae; genus Oncorhynchus; species Oncorhynchus masou. The sequence goes on along the minus strand of NC_088241.1, from coordinate 50,588,398 downwards.
GCCAGGTTGAGATTTGAGAGTTCTCTCTCTCCTTCCTTCTCTCTCTCTCTCTCTCTCGTTATTTCCCCCTCTCTCTCGCTCTCTCTCATTATTCCTCTCTCCCTCTCTCTCGCTCTCTCCCCCTCTCACTCTCCCTATTTCTTGCTTATGTCTCTCATTATCTCTTCCTCTTCCTTTCATTCTCTTCATTGCTCTCTCTCTCTCCACACAGAAATAACAGTCTAAGGGGAAACACCTGGGTCAGAGAAAGGGAGAGAGGCAGTGAGAGAATCAAGGGGTGACAGAGAAATAGGGGAAGAGGTAGAAGCCACAATTAGAAAAGAGAGGGACCATGAGAAGACGAGAAATGGAGGAAGAAGGAACAGTGAGAGAGAGGGAAGGAGGGAGATAAAGAAAAAGAAAATAAATGTTTTGTGAGGTAGAACGAGACAGGTAGAATGTGAGGTAGAACGAGACAGGTAGAATGTGAGGTAGAACGAGAGAGAGAGAGAGAGAGAGAGAGAGAGAGAGAGAGAGAGAGAGAGAGAGAGATAGTGAGACCGAGAAACAGGGCAGAGAAGAGAAAAAGGTTGCAAGAGAAAGTGAGTGAGATAGAGAGAGGGAGAGAGATAGATAGATAGCATGGATGCTGGGCTGCCATGTTCTGATACCAAACTTCAACAACAGCCATAACAAAAAAGTGTCTCCTTTTTACCCTCTATCTAAATCTTACTTTGTTGCCATAGAAAAAAATGCAAGCAGAATGTTTTAACACCTTTGGCTGTCACTCAATCCAGCTGGCTCTTTGATTGTCCTATCAGAGCGAGGTTGAATAGCAATATCAGGTGAACATCTGTTTAATCATAAATGGAAAGAAGCAATTCGTCAGGAAGTCGCTGGGAGGTCACCGCTACACACACATAGCAGAACAGAACCCATTCACCACTCACCATCTATCTAAATTGAAAATAGTATTTATACCAGGCCAGGGTTCAAGAGTTAATGGAAGCAGTCATGCATCAATTGAGTTACATAAAAACTTTGCAACTGAAATAAGAGATAACTACATCCCCTTTAAATTATGTTTAATTATCTCCAATTGGCTTTTTGTGGAGGGAGGTGGAGGAGGGAGGGGGACGGAGCACATTACAATGGCAGTTTAATCAGAGATCAGAAGGGGTATTAACAGAGGAATGTGCTAAAGGAGCGGGATCTAACTTTCCAACGCTCTAATGAAACGATGGACTCCATGGGCTAATAATGTCTGACCAGTTTGGGCTACGAGTGCTTTGAGCACAGAGTGATCAGAGGAGAGAGACTGTAAAGTGATTAAAAATATACTTCCCTTGATAACGCTGCAGTATGATTATTGCTGCGGTCTGGCTATTTAGCAAATATAAAATATGCCAAGAGATTTGTTCATTTTCTTCAGATTGTTAACAATAAGAATTTACAGTATATTCCACATGGACATCAAATGGTTACAGAACATCATCTAATTCTCAACCTCATTTCTACCAGGGACCAACAAGCTATGGATCTCCTCAGAAAAGCTCTTAATTACCAAATCAATGTCCATAGACCGGGGGTTGAAGAACACTGCAGTACTGTAACTGATGGAAGTTTACCTTCAAAGAAAGGCAACTTCAGTTTCTAGGGCCACTATGGACAGCATGGTTTTCACTCTGTTATCGTTAACTTATTGTGGTCCTGGGACATTCATTTATTAATAAGGGGACTTTCACACCAATGGTGTAGTTTAAATGATTTGGACTGATGTGAACACTCTATCTGCACTCCGGAGCACACTAAACAATGCACCATGGTTCTCTCAAAAAGGGTGATCTCGGTCCGATCCCATTCGTACCGTGATGCGGTTCGCTGCAGGTGAGAACACAGTCCGGACCAAACACAAAAAAAGAACCAGAGGCGAGCAATATTATTGGCTGTTTGAATGCGACCATTTGATGAAACACACACAGTATCATAACTTGATATCTCTGAAATATACTGTGAGTAGCTGTGCATTTATGAGCGCATCCAATCCAGATAAGAGACAGGGGCTATACTGGGGATAAAGGCTACTGAACATAGCCTATTCACCTCCCAGTTAGAGTGGCTATTGCGCTGTTTGTTCCCGCATGTTGTAGGAAGAACAAATAAGCAAAAGTAATATGAAGCTTGGGACACACATGTGATGCTTCATTATGATAAATGGATTTTAACATCAGCATTTTGTACCAATAAACAAATTACTAGCATGAACAAGTGGTTTTGTTAATTTTAGTTTGTTTGACATTTGGCAATGTGAAAGCAGCTTAATCAAATGAAAAAAAAATGTTTGCATTTGAATTTGCTACTTGACACACTTCTTGGCACTTACTTTCCTTGTAGTGTATTTTAGAACTATAGTAACTTTAGACATTCACAGCAAATGGTTAAGCTGTACATCTTACTTTAAGTTAGGGATGGTTTCCCAGACACAAACCCTAGTCCTGGACTTAAAACACTTTCAATGAGGATTTTCCAGGGAGCATTATTTATAGTCCAGGACTAAATCTTAATCTGTCTTCAGGAAACTGGCACTTAAATGTCTTTCTTTTTTCTGTATTTATCCATCTCTTTCTCTCTCTTCCCCCTATCTTCTCTTGCTCTCTCGCTCTCTATGTGTCATTCAAGTAAGGTATTTTAGTATTTTTTTCACCCAACTTTTAACCTAAATCTAATGACATTGTGCCATTTTTTTTTTCACGTTAAATTCACATTAGTTGACAACTCAACCAAATGTAAATCAAAACTAGACGTTGAACTGACGTCTGTGCCCAGTGGATGTATGTCATTTACATGTGGTGTAAGTGTTCTCTCAGTGATAATGTTTGGATATAGCTGTGAATATTAGTTAAGGAAGGGTTCAAATCACAACACACTCAGTCTTGGAGAGGAACCAGTGATTTAGAGAAGACCAGTGTTTGTCTGTCTGTGTGTGTGTGATCAGCATGACTCAGTGCAGATGAAGGAGGAAAGGAAGAAAAGGAGAGAAAGGATGAGAGGAAGATGCATTTAGACTATTGAAATGCACCCGGGTTGGTCTAGGTCACACTGCTAACTAATGACTAGCTCAAGGGGCCACAGGCACATGAATGGCATCATTAATCCACAGCAATATTCCCTCTATTTGTTTTTGGCACTGAGAACATTTCAGGTCTGAACTTTGTGAAAATTCTGTGAACACTGAGGCTGTACACACTTTAAGTTACAGTTATAACAGTGACTAAGTAGGCTACTGTGGATATTTGATCATAATGTAGGTCTTTCAGAGTGGTCTAATATTTTTTTAACTATGGAGAAAATGCATCCCATAACATTTTAACATGGAAATAGCTGTTCTATCATTCAGCCTACAGTAGCAGTCAATGTGTGGTGTTCAATGTAGGCTTTTGAAAATGGGGATTAATAAAATGCATTATTATTCCCATACCAGTATTACAGAGAATCAGACAAATTATGCTACCCTTTGCCTATTGGCAACTTAGCTTATTCAAGCCTGCCTCAAAATACAACACTGCCCCTATAAGACAGAAAAAAAGCTTTTTACCTGACTTGCTTATCAAAGATGGCTAGAAATGCACACATTTTGTGCTCTTGTAGATAGCAAGCGCTCCCCCATTGCTGACTATAAATTAACTATAACTGGGCAAATAACTCACTTACTAGCAAAGAATATGAACAAATGTACACACGCAGTTACATGCAGCTCTTGCTTGGATCTCAAAATAAGAGCATCTACTTGCGACCACTCATGCTGTAAACACAGTCCAGTTCAAAGTGAATGACACATATTCATATTTGGCAATGGTCTATTTGCATATAGGGATACTGCAGCTCTGATTGGTTATGACGCAACGGTCTGTGTAGACTATTGGCCTGAGTTGTGCCTGTCAATGCGATAGAATCCTACTCCAATGCATTCTGCCGACAAGAAAATCTCTTGCATAGTTTGTTTTGTTTCAGAATGTTTCAAAGTGGCTAATATTGGGTTGATTTGATCATAATTCGCACAGTAGAGGGAAATGTTGATAGTGTTAACTGAAGGGGAAATCTAAAAGTTGAGTGAAGTTCAATCTCATGATTCTCTGCACGGCCTGATATTTCTTCTGCGCGGCAATTGCGGGAAGCTGCGCGCCTGCACTTGTGAGCAGCTTAGAGGGAACATTGATCCACAGGCATTTCATCAAGCACTGATACTGTAACAGGCATCATAATCAAGCTCTGATAACAGATCTAACTAATCAGTGGCAGAACCAGGTGTGTCCAGGATGAAGAATCGGCTCTCTGCACCGAACGTAACAGACCCAATCTCACATTCTATTTCACCTCTGACCCTTTCACTCTCTCAATCTCCCTCTCTCTTTCTCTGCATTTCTCTCCACATCTGTGTGTGTGTTTGTGAGTCTGTGTATCTGCACTTTCTGCAACCCTGATGCCTGATTCAACTCATTTCTCAGTAACCTTGGTAAGTTGGGGATCTGTTGTGCATCGCCAGTGAGACTTTGACAGGATATTAAACATCCTCTGTACCATATACTGTAGCTTCTGTGAACTGGATATTGACTGTGGTATTACAGACTTTGTGGATCTGTGCAATCTAGAATTCACATTTGCTCATAAACACCTAAGATTTTGTACACTACTGTACACTAGTTGGAGAACACAGCTAGGAGTCATAAAAACTTGTACAAATAACAATATGAATATTGAAGATTGCAGCAGTGCAATACTCTGAGTCAATATTCACATCATAAGAAGGAATTCCTCTCGACTACGCCCACAAATTGGGGAAAACAAACATTCTTTCCTATTGAGCCCCATTATAAAAGAGGCAACTTCATCATCGATTTTTAGAAATAACAAAACATGTCGAAAAGCTGCTGTGTTGTTCAATGTACAGTTCATGTAAACAGGTAAAAAATCCCGACCTAACATTCGCAATCCTCCCACACATGGAATAGGGTGACCACAAGTCCCGGGTTGGTGGAACATTCCTGAATTTTTGTCCTTTGTCCCACAGCCAAACAATAATGGCCAGCATTTTATCAACAAATCCAAACACTACTCATTTAGGAAAAAGGTTTATTTGTTTGTATTTCAGTCAGACATTCCAACCTCTCTTGTGGTCATATTATGCTTATGAAAAGATAGCAATCATAAGGTCGTGGTGATGGGGTGTTAAACAAATCGTTTGTTGTTGAGATCTGATATTGTGCAGAGAGCAAGACAAAACGTTGGCCAATGTCATAGAACTATCATCAACCAATTACATTTCTTAAATCCTTTCAGGCTAAATTCCAGCTAAACTTGGAGAGGACATTTAGGACTAACCACTTACAAAAAGTGTGCTTTGGACGAAGAGCTACAAAAGAAAGTAAATAGCTGTTTTTAGACTGAAAGATACAAACTTGTGAGGCTTTCTATGCTCATTCAACATATTTGCTGCTACTTCAGTCAAATCAGTTTTAAAAGTATCCCTTCCAAACGAGAAGAGCCCTGGAGCATCAGGCTATTCGTCATGGGAGGGTGGGAAATGTGGTGACCCGGTGTCCAAGTAGGCTACGCGTACATTGCATTCGGAAAATATTCAGACCCCTTGACTTATTCCACATTTTGTTACATTACAGCCTTATTATAAAATGGATTCAATAGTTTTTTTGCTTTATCAATCTACACACAATACCCGATATTGACAAAGCAAAAACAGGTTTCTAGACATTTTTGCAAATGGATTAAAAAATAAAATCCTGAAATGTCACATTTACTTAATAATTCAGACCCTTTACTCAGCACTTTGTTGAACCAAATTTGGCAGCGATTACAACAGAGTCCTCTTGGGTATGATGCTACAAGCTTGGCACACCTGTATTTGGGAAGTTTCTCCCATTCTTCTCTGCAGATCCTCTCAAGCTCTGTCAGGTTGGATGGGGAGTGTCGCTCCACATCTATTTTCAGGTCTCTCCAGAGATGTTTGATCGGGTTCAAGTCCAGGCTTTGGCTTGGCCACACATGGATATTCAGAGACTTGGCCCAAAGTCATTCCTGCATTGTCTTGGCTCTATGCTTAGGGTCGTTGTCCTGTTGAAAGGTGTACCTGCATCCCAGTCTTAGGTCATGAGCACTCTGGAGCAAGTTTTCATCAAGGGTCTCTCTGTACTTTGCTCCGTTCATCTTTCCCTTTATCCTGACTAGTCTCCCAGTCCCTGCTGCTGAAAAACATCCCCACAGCATGATGGTGCCACCAACATGCTTCACCATAGGGATGGTATTGGCCAGGTGAGGAGCAGTGCCTGGTTTCATCCAGATGTGACGCTTGGCTTTAAGGCCATTGAGTTCAATCTTTGTTCCATCAGACCAGACAATCTTGTTTCTCATGGTCTGAGAGTCCTTAGGTGCCTTTTGGCAAACTCCAAGTGGGCTGTCATGTGCCTTTTACAGAGGACTGGCTTCCGTCTGGCCACTCTAGCTTGAAAGCCTGATTGGTGGAGTGCTGCAGAGATGGTTATCCTTCTGGAAGGTTCCTCCATCTCCATCGTGTCCTTGGTCACCTCCCTGACCAAGGCTCTTCTCCCCCGATTGCTCAGTTTTGACATGCAGCCAGCTCTAGGAAGAGCCTTAGTGGTTCCAAAGTTCTTCCATTTAAGAATGATGGAGGCCACTGTGTTCTTGGAGACCTTCAATGTAGCAGCAATGTTTTGGTACCCTTTCCCAGGATCTGTGCCTCGACACATTCTACGGACAATTCCTTCGACCTCATGGTTTGGTTTTTGCTCTGACATGCATGGTCAACTGTGGGACCTTATAAAGACAGGTGAGTGCCTTTCCAAATCATGTCCAATCAATTTAATTCACCACAGGTGGACTCTAATCAAGTTGTAGAAACATCTCAAGGACGATCAATGGAAACAGGATACGCCTGAGCTCAATTTCGAATCTCATAGCAAAGGGTCTGAATACTTATGTAACTATGGTAGTTCTGTTTTAAAAAATGTTTCATTTGCAAACATTTCTAAAAACCTGTTTTCGCTTTGCCATTATGAGGTATTGTGTGTAGATTGATGAGGAAAAACATTTATTTAATCGATTTTAGAATAAAACTGTAACATAACATAATGTGGAAAAGGGGAAGGGGTCTGAATACTTTTTGAATGCACTGTAGCTATGTGTGTGGATTTGTTTTAATCACATGTAAGACATTTAACTTGTTTAGTATAGTCTGTTTGTAACTCCACTCACTACATGTAGCTGTAGCCTATAGTCCGTTTGTTTGTGTTGTTGGTCTTGACTTTTTTTACCCCCTTTTATTTTTCTACATATCTCTGCTGTGTCAAATATTCAAATCGGATTCAAATCGACTAGTTCATTTTTTTAGTAAATCATCATCATACATTAAATGACATATTTCTTGACCAATTGGATGTTTTCTCAACACAAACCCATTTACTGGCATGAAAGCCAAATCTGACTGTCAGTGTATGCCAGAACACAGACCTTGGCAAGATTTAAAAAATGAAAGGCCTGACTAACACCATTCAGCAAAATGATGTGAAGCCTTGCATTTCTGAAAGTGAAATCTACATAGTCTAAACGCTAACACCAGAACAGCTTTCAAAGGATCAATTTTGGGGAAAAAAGCAAAGATGTGCAAACAATCACTGGATTTTCATATTTTTAGGGAAACTTTGTCAGGCATTGATGCTTTTTCTCATTGTGTGTGTATGTGCGTGTGTGCGTGGAGACAAACAGGCCCATTCGCGGCCACATGGTAAGAACTGATAGTTATCCTTTAACAAACGGAGGCAGGAAAGCCAGTCTCAGCTCAATGAATATTCAGATAGAAGCCACAGCCTTGGGGAGACATACCACAGCACTGAACTGTTATCTGCTTGACTCACACACGCACATGCACGCACACACACACACACACACACACACACACACACACACACACACACACACACACACACACACACACACACACACACACACACACACACACACACACACACACACACACACACACACACTAGCCCCTCTCTCTCCCTTGCTTTTTCTTTAGCTCTTTTCATTTCTGTCACACTCCCATTCCCACACAAATCTCCCTCTTTTGCACACACAGAAACACATATACATTGTACCATGCGATTTTTGCTTTCCGTCTCAGTGACCCTCATACACTCCTTTACACCGATTTCCCTTGCTCTCTCTCCTCTCTTTCTTGTTCCCCATCATATCTCTTTCTCTCTCCCCATCCTTTCTCTCCCTTCTGTCTGTTTTCTCCTTGGCTGTACATTTCTAGGGAGGTGAAAAATAAAAGGCATCTGAAGCAGTCTGAGCAGGCAGCCAGTGTGAGAGAGAGGAGAGAAGAGCGTTTTATAGGAGTGTCGTGATTAATCGAGCTTGCCAAATCGAAAATGAAATCCTGTGAGACATATTGTTCGGCGGCAGCTGTTTAACGTTTTTGTCTGCTCTGCAGGAGATGATCAACTTCCGACTTTTCTGAGTGCCTGGCTCCCACCCCCAGTGCTCTGGCCCCCCTGGAAGGGGGTTGGAAATTCCCACTGGGATAGAGGTTGTGTTTACAATTGACTTTCCAGACATGTTTACTACAGCGGTCAACAGGCTAAGGAGAGAAGGAACAGGCGCTAATGGTGGAAATGCTGGTTGCTAGTGCGCACTCCTACACACTTCCCATTATCACTGATGGGCTGGCACTCAGATACAAAAATATGACAGGCATTGAGCATTACCAGCAGATAAAGATGCTTAATTGAATGTATGCTGATGGAGAATATTCAATAACACATTAGCTGAAGCCTGTAATTGCAGTGGAGGCAAGGTTATCTCTTAGATGTTAAGTCCCCTACTTAGGGGACTGACATGTTGGTGTAAAAAGCGCTGTGTGTGCAACTCAAAATTAGGAAGGTGTTCCAAATGTTTGGTGTTCCTAATGTTCCTAATTCAGTGTATGCACTTGAGCTAGTGTCCTCAAAAGTTAGTAAACCTCAGCAACTTATAACTATTTTAATAGAAAGGTGTGTTCCAGAACTTTCTAGAACTTTGCAACGGTACTAGTTATTATTTATGTCAGTCTCATGAAATCTACATTTTGCCATGACGTTCAAGAGGATTTATACAGACCTTGTCTATAAGTGGAGTGTTAACTATTTTAATTCAAGTCATACAGACTACAGTCCAGAAAAGCCCCCTGAACAGATGACAGAGTAGACATACTACACCAACACACCTTCAGAAAACAAAACCTCAAAACAAAGAGACTCAGCTTAACCTCCCTTTAATCGCTCCTGAAAGAGCAGTTAAGCCTCCCTGCTTTTCCAATGGATCCTTTGGGTACCGTAGATATCCCTCAACAGGGCCGGGGGAGACAGGCTCCGGCAGCCAGGGAGGGGAGCAGGCCAACTGAATACAGGCAGTGAGTATCGGGTGATATTTAGCAGGCCTCTAGCCTGCCTCCCTGCCTTGGCTCTTTGCCACCATTTTTATGAATGAGCTGAGCATAGACCCAGATGTATGAGCCACTTTCTCACCTTCTCCTTTCCCCAGACCAAAGCCCACTCATTCTCCCTTTAATAGGTGTGGAATTGGTTCTGAAACATAACTAATGGAATGGGCAGAGTACAGCAATCCATGGTTTTTCATGGTTTATCCAATATGGTGATTGTCCAGTCTACTGATTCATATTATATTATTCTATAATTCTATATACTGGAACCATTGATGATAGCTAGCTGATGTTTTCCATTTCAGTTCACCAAAACTGGGCTTCTCTAAAGCTATCTATCTATTTCCTACATTTTATTAAGAGCACATCACTAACTAAATATCCAACTTGGGAGAGCCATGGAGCTTTCATAAGCATTATGAGTCTGGTCCATTAGCAAGACTATAAATGTCACTCCACTAATGGGTTAGATTAGTAACTTTTTCGTTAGTAACAAGTCAACATTGATATGATTGCAATACTCTTCTTAAAGGTAAAATGTACGTCCAGTTTTCTATAGAATCTCTCATCTTCTGATACAAACATTGTATCCAGAAGAATCGTAGTCATGTCTGATGTAACGTCATCATTTCCATTTACCATTAAGATACATCAAGCCTAGCATTTACTTCAATATCATGATAACATGATGAAAGCGTCCAACTCGAAATTTGAATGTCTAGCATCTATACACAACCTATAATCTCTATCAAACTCAATGAGGTATCACTGTATCATAATATTTGAGAGGAAATTGCACATCGTTGTTGATCTGAAGCTGTAATCCATGATTACTGTTATTATTAAAGATTTACATCAGAGAGGTTATGTCATTTCCTGTCCCTATAATCCTATCACGGGTTTAACCTGCTCCTGGTACTGGGGGGAAACCATCCCACTGGGCACAGACGTCAGTTAACGTGAATTAACGGGAATTTCATGTGAAATCTACAAACAATGGCACCATGTCATTGGATTTAAGTTCAAAGTTGGGGGGGTGGGGGAAAAAAATACTATTTTTCAACGTCATCACATTACATTTTTGGGTTGAAATGATGTGGAACCATTGTTGATTCAACATTTTTTTTGCCCAGTGGGATGGTATCATTCTCCCTCCTGATGGTCACAACGAAACCCTGCACGTACATATTAGATGACCTTGTAGTGAAATACGCTTTTAGTCTACTTTTACATCAGAAATCCACCCTGGGTGGATGCGTTGGGACTGTAGAGTAGCGTTGAAAGAAGAAGGAGAGTGCAGTGGTAGACATAACATAAAGAAGGATATACTGTAGACTTTTAGAAAAAAATCTTCCACTTAAAAAGGTTCTTCGGCAGTCCCCATAGGAGAACTCTTTGAAGTACCCTTTTTGGTTCCAGGGAGAACCCTTTTGGTTCCAGGGAGAACCCTTTTGGTTCCATGTCAAACGTTTTTGGGTTACATATAGAACAGAACTCTTTCCACAGGCGGTTCAATAAGGAACCCAAAAGGGTTCTACTTGGACTTGGTCTTATCATGACATCTAGAAGAATCTACCTGTGAAGGGAATCTACCAAGTAGTACCGTAGAGATTCTATTACAGAACCCAAAAGGGTTCTACTTGGACTTGGTCTTATCATGACATCTAGAAGAATCTACCTGTGAAGGGAATCTACCAAGTAGTACCGTAGAGATTCTATTACAGAACCCAAAAGGGTTCTACTTGGACTTGGTCTTATCATGACATCTAGAAAAATCTACCTGTGAAGGGAATCTACCAAGTAGTACCGTAGAGATTCTATTACAGAACCCAAAAGCACTCTGTGATTTGATCACTGAAAAAATACTGCATCCAAAACGGAATGCCGGTTTAATTGAATTGAGCTCTAGTTAGAGTTGATGTAATAGTGATGAGCAAGCCCAATGCAACCTTACAGTGCACGGCGTAAGCTGTGCATTCATACAATGTCCAACCCATTGCTTATACACATACCTCTGAGCTAAGTTAATATCTCAACCCTCCAAGGAAATATCACACTTGAAAACAAAGGGGGAAAACTACCCCGAGTGTGGAAAGCAATCTGTTACATGACACTGTCGCTCCAAAAACTGAAGGACAGCCTACAATCCAATCAAAAAGAAAAGTTCACTACAATGTGAATCCCAAACTCTTTTTGCAGACCTTTTTGGTCACTCTAGTTTTAATAGAATAACAGAATATGCTGGCACTTTTCCATCTGCTGGGGGCCTTAATATAATGTTTGTGGTGATAAGACACAGGTAAATGCCATTGCAGCACAACACAGGCTAATGGAGGGAGCCAGGCTGACAGCCTGACGGAGCAGCATCCACCACTGAGACAGGCTAATGGAGGGAGCCAGGCTGACAGCATGACGGAGCAGCATCCACCACTGAGACAGGCTAATGGAGGGAGCCAGGCTGACAGCCTGATGGAGCAGCATCCACCACTGAGACAGGCTAATTTACATTTACATTTACATTTAAGTCATTTAGCAGACGCTCTTATCCACCACTGAGACAGCATGAAGGAGCAGCATCCACCACTGAGACAGGCTAATGGAGGGAGCCAGGCTGACAGCATGAAGGAGCAGCATCCACCACTGAGACAGGCTAATGGAGGGAGCCAGGCTGACAGCATGAAGGAGCAGCATCCACCACTGAGAGGCTAATGGAGGGAGCCAGGCTGACAGCATGAAGGAGCAGCATCCACCACTGAGACAGGCTAATGGAGGGAGCCAGGCTGACAGCATGACGGAGCAGCATCCACCACTGAGACAGGCTAATGGAGGGAGCCAGGCTGACAGCATGACGGAGCAGCATCCACCACTGAGATAGGCTAATGGAGGGAGCCAGGCTAACAGCATGACGGAGCAGCATCCACCACTGAGACAGGCTAATGGAGGGAGCCAGGCTAACAGCATGACGGAGCAGCATCCACCACTGAGACAGGCTAATGGAGGGAGCCAGGCTGACAGCATGACGGAGCAGCATCCACCACTTAGAGGCTAATGGAGGGAGCCGGGCTAACAGCATGAAGGAGCAGCATCAACCACTGAGAGGCTAATGGAGGGAGCCAGGCTGACAGCATGACGGAGCAGCATCCACCACTGAGACAGGCTAATGGAGGGAGCCAGGCTGACAGCATGAAGGAGCAGCATCCACCACTGAGACAGGCTAATGGAGGGAGCCAGGCTGACAGCATGACGGAGCAGCATCCACCACTGAGAGGCTAATGGAGGGAGCCAGGCTGACAGCATGAAGGAGCAGCATCCACCACTGAGACAGGCTAATGGAGGGAGCCAGGCTGACAGCATGAAGGAGCAGCATCCACCACTGAGACAGGCTAATGGAGGGAGCCAGATTGACAGCATGACGGAGCAGCATCCACCACTGAGACAGGCTAATGGCATGGGAGCCAGGCTGACAGCATGAAGCCAGGCAGCATCCACCACTGAGACAGGCTAATGGAGGGAGCCAGGCTGACAGCATGAAGGAGCAGCATCCACCACTGAGACAGGCTAATGGAGGGAGCCAGGCTGACAGCATGAAGGAGCAGCATCCACCACTGAGACAGGCTAATGGAGGGAGCCAGATTGACAGCATGACGGAGCAGCATCCACCACTGAGACAGGCTAATGGAGGGAGCCAGGCTGACAGCATGAAGGAGCAGCATCCACCACTGAGACAGGCTAATGGAGGGAGCCAGGCTGACAGCATGAAGGAGCAGCATCCACCACTGAGACAGGCTAATGGAGGGAGCCAGGCTGACAGCATGAAGGAGCAGCATCCACCACTGAGACAGGCTAATGGAGAGAGCCGGGCTAACAGCATGAAGGAGCAGCATCAACCACTGAGAGGCTAATGGAGGGAGCCGGGCTAACAGCATGAAGGAGCAGCATCAACCACTGAGAGGCTAATGGAGGGAGCCAGGCTGACAGCATGAAGGAGCAGCATCCACCACTGAGACAGGCTAATGGAGGGAGCCAGGCTGACAGCATGAAGGAGCAGCATCCACCACTGAGACAGGCTAATGGAGAGAGCCAGGCTGACAGCATGAAGGAGCAGCATCCACCACTGAGACAGGCTAATGGAGGGAGCCAGGCTAACAGCATGACGGAGCAGCATCCACCACTGAGAGGCTAATGGAGGGAGCCAGGCTGACAGCATGAAGGAGCAGCATCCACCACTGAGACAGGCTAATGGAGGGAGCCAGGCTGACAGCATGACGGAGCAGCATCCACCACTGAGAGGCTAATGGAGGGAGCCGGGCTAACAGCATGAAGGAGCAGCATCCACCACTGAGACAGGCTAATGGAGGGAGCCAGGCTAACAGCATGACGGAGCAGCATCCACCACTGAGAGGCTAATGGAGGGAGCCGGGCTAACAGCATGACGGAGCAGCATCCACCACTGAGACAGGCTAATGGAGGGAGCCAGGCTAACAGCATGACGGAGCAGCATCCACCACTGAGACAGGCTAATGGAGGGAGCCAGGCTGACAGCATGACGGAGCAGCATCCACCACTGAGACAGGCTAATGGAGGGAGCCAGGCTAACAGCATGACGGAGCAGCATCCACCACTGAGACAGGCTAATGGAGGGAGCCAGGCTAACAGCATGAAGGAGCAGCATCCACCACTGAGACAGGCTAATGGAGGGAGCCAGGCTGACAGCATGACGGAGCAGCATCCACCACTTAGAGGCTAATGGAGGGAGCCGGGCTAACAGCATGAAGGAGCAGCATCAACCACTGAGAGGCTAATGGAGAGAGCCAGGCTGACAGCATGACGGAGCAGCATCCACCACTGAGACAGGCTAATGGAGGGAGCCAGGCTAACAGCATGACGGAGCAGCATCCACCACTGAGACAGGCTAATGGAGGGAGCCAGGCTAACAGCATGACGGAGCAGCATCCACCACTGAGACAGGCTAATGGAGGGAGCCAGGCTAACAGCATGACGGAGCAGCATCCACCACTGAGACAGGCTAATAAAACTAAGAGCCACAGGCTACACTAGCTGTTATGAAAAGGAAAGGAGAGAAAAAAGGACAACAACAATGACAATGCTGAAAATGTCAATGCAGCATTCACTTAGAATGAGCATCGGCATCATGTTGAGTACTGCACTGCGTACACTCTCCTCGTTATGCAGTAAGAGAAAGGGCCTGAGTGGAAGCATTTTCTGTACAACATTTTAGGCCCTAGAACTATACCTACGATTAGGAGTTTTTCCTGGCTCAATGACATGGCTGGGAAAAACTATTGCCCCATAAAGGAAGGAAGCCAGAACAAAGAGAAAAGAATGACAGATGGAATGGGAGACCAGCCAGCTAATGTAGCGGGGTATTTCAGTATGATGCAGCACTACACAAACACATTATGGTTTCTACCTGGTTTACTGTACTGCAGAGAACCAGCCAAAACAACCACAGGCCCTTAACCCCCATAGCCCCATAGTAGGATAAGGGAAAGGCTGCCAACTAGCTGCCAGCTAACCGCAGGGGCCGGGAGGCTTGGAAGCGCTAGCAGGCTAGCAGGCAGGCAGGTTAGCCAGCTCTCTGAATGATTAGTGGGGTAATTGGCTTGGGGAGGCAGCAGCAGCAGAGGTAAATAAAAAGGAAGGTGTGCTGCACGGTGGATAGTGAGCTAAGTTCTTCTGGGTGATAAACCCTGATTGGGCCTCCCCTTAGTGAGGGGTTGGAACAGATAAGGACCTGTGTAAATTCTGTACTGCACACAGACAGTGTCTCATTCTGTACTGCACACAGACAGTGGCTCACTCTGTACTGCACACAGACAGTGGCTCACTCTGTACTGCACACAGACAGTGTCTCATTCTGTACTGCACACAGACAGTCTCATTCTGTACTGCACACAGACAGTTTCTCATTCTGTACTGCACACAGACAGTGTCTCATTCTGTACTGCACACAGACAGTGTCTCATTCTGTACTGCACACAGACAGTTTCTCATTCTGTACTGCACACAGACAGTCTCATTCTGTACTGCACACAGACAGTGTCTCATTCTGTACTGCACACAGACAGTTTCTCATTCTGTACTGCACACAGACAGTGTCTCATTCTGTACTGCACACAGACAGTGTCTCATTCTGTACTGCACACAGACAGTGTCTCATTCTGTACTGCACACAGACAGTTTCTCATTCTGTACTGCACACAGACAGTGTCTCATTCTGTACTGCACACAGACAGGGTCTCCATCTCACTACAGCAGGGGGTATGGGGTTGGGGGGAGAAAGAAAGAGAGTAAAATTGGAGAGAAGGAAGATAGATAGAGGGTGGAGAGATAGAGGGAGAGCGAGAGTGAGGGTGACCGACCTCTCTCACAGCTGCAAGAGGTGATGTGCCTGCAATGCTAACTCTCTCCATTCATCTCGCCTCACTAAAACACATAGGGAGAAGAGAGGCTTCTCACAGAGGCCCAATGTATTACTGTCACTCCCTCCAGATACCACCACAAGATACCAACACAAGACACACCAAATGAGACTGTCACGCATGCACACACACACACACGCATACACACACCAACGCACACACATACACACAGGTGCACACATCCACACACGGTGTGAATCAAAGGAAGACGAGAGGGGTTTCTAAAAATAATCAAATTGAATAAGAGGTTTGTTTTTAACTGTCACTAAAGTCGATTTCCCTGTCTAGACAGTTATTACCGAAATGTCCCTTTTATTGAAATGAGTCCAAGGCAAAAATAGGCTTGTCTCTTAAAACACACCACAATAATAGATGACTGAGGGGTGTTGAGTTGTGTTCCACCTTAGCCAGGGGCTTTCCTTTGCCAAACACCTCAGTCCGATTGCATTACTTTGGGAAATGACATTAGAGCTGCATAGAGCTGCATAGCTATGCATAACTCCACTGTGGATGACACATCTACACATTTACCTTCACGGGAAGACACAAATGCTACAGAGAGGCAAACATACAGTATAATATAATAGTACTGTTATTTAACACATGCTTTCACTCAAAGCAACCTAGCTACAAACATAAAGCTCAAATACAGTTTGCGCGCACACCATGGAGTGACTATGTGGCCCCCAGATTTTTTAGGTGACCTTACCAGAGATTATTCCTGGTACCTCTGCAGGAAACAAACTGACAACTCTGGCATTACAATGACACACTTATGGGGACTATCTTGACTAGAGGGAATATATTCCTGGAAAGGGGAGCGAGAAATTTCAGTGGAGAGAGATACTGCATTCATAACTGCAAGTGAAACGGTAATGAGAAGAAGCATTAGAGTGCAACATTAGGATGACGATTCTCAGTGTTTGTTATAAATGAGGAGATGCTATGAATGCTCATTAGGAGTTGTAATTCCCTTCATGCAGACCAACTTGGTTCACAGGAACAGGACCCAAGGTGGTTCTCTCTCTCTCTCCCTCCCACCCTCTCCCCCTTCTCTCCCTCTTGCTTTCTCTGTCTGTCTTTCTCTCCCTCTCTCACACTCTCCCTCCCACCCTCCCTCTCCCCCCTTCTGTCCCTCTTGCTCTGTCTGTCTCTCTATCCCTCACTCCCTCTCTTTCTCTCCCTCTTGCTCCACTCGTTCTTTTCGTCCACATTTTCCTGTGTTCCTTTGTAAGTTAGGCCCCGGCCCGTGCAGAGTCCTGGGCCCTGCAAATTCAATGAAAGTCCCAATGCCTGCTTGCCGGCCTGCCTCAGGGGGAGGGACAAATGTAGGCTACATTCTTATTGAATTTTTGTGAAGCGCTCAGGAACAAGATCCACATCATTACTAAAGCCAAAAGAGTCATAACGCTAGATTTAGCACTGTTTTTACTCTCTAACTTGTCCGTTATCCAACAAAATGGACAAATAGATAAAACATTCCTTCTCCTTCCTTTCTGCTCTCTTCCTCCTTCCTATGCCCTACTCTTTCTCTGCTCTCCTTCCCTTCTCTCATATTTTCAACTCTGCTTCCCTCGTCATCTTGTCTCCTCTACCACTCTCTTCTCATATCCTCTCTGCTGATAGGAAGCTGCTGACTCTCCAGACTAGAGCTCCAGTCTTGTCCTGTTTCTCTCTTCTTACCTTTCACACTGCCTCACGCCTCGCCTCATGCCTTGCCTCCCCTCCCCTGACATTTGTTTAACTAGATTCCCAAGTGCCATTCATCTCTCAAATTAAGGGGGGTGAAAGTGCGCTCGCTTGCTCACTTCAGCCATCTCTAAATAATCATGAATGATTATCCCTTCTCCCTCAGCCAAGCTTGCGATTGCTACTGTTCACGCTTTTAGTAACTTTATTAGAGAAAGAAGTAGAAAGCAAAAAAGAAAAGAAAAGTTCAGTTCCAACAACCTAAATGTCAAGGAAGTGTTTCGTCTTCATTCAGTGACTTTATACAAACTCATGAAACTGAGGGGGGAATGTTAACTCAGATTCATCCTCTCCACTTCTTTCAATGAAACCAAGGAGTGATGAGGGTCAATTGCTCCGGGTCAATTTAACAGTTTCCAGTTTGAATCCATCTAAATCCAATCTCATGGAATTGCTTCCTGGACGATGGGGTCCATACATCCTATTCCAGCTCTAATCTCCAACGTCATTGGACTGATTTCAATCCAATACGACTCCCAGTCCACATATAAAGGGGGTGGGGGTTGTAAATCCCATTGAGATGGATTCATTAGTAATGGCCTGACCCCCTAGCATCAGGAAACAATACATTCCCAGCAGAGAGCTGGAGATGAGGTTGGAAGTCATGATCGTGTGAGGGTTCAGGAGCATGTTGACCATGATACATTTCACCTTGTGGGTCGTTCCACCAATTCAATTCGGTGTAACGTGGTCAAAAAAACACAGTTTGATTTCACCTAATTTCAACATTTTGTCATAAAGAGCACATGTTCAACTTCATAAAAAACATTTTTTCTATCTCAAGAGATTAAATAAGAAAATGCGCTAATTTAGCTAGTGCTAAATAAACTAACAGAGTTGACTGTAACAGAGGGGATGATTTCATGTTGGAATGGAAGCGTGTTGTGTGCAACAGGAAGTGGCAGTTGAAAGCAAGCTTCACAATTTTTTTTTATTGTTAAAACATTTCTAACCTGAGCCTCTATTGGTAACAGGGTTGACGTTTTCCACCACAAAACACCAGAAATTGTCCAAAAAGAGTAGAACCAGCTCACGTGCTTTTACACTATGATTTGACAATTAGTTGTTTAATGTTTCTTTTGAAGAAAAAAAACATTTTAAAAGGAATCGGTTCACCATATTGAAACATCAGTTCAGTTCATGTAATTGGGTTGACTTAAAATGAGGCAAAGACAATTCAAATCCCATTTTATTTGTCACATGCGCCGAATACAACAGGTGTAGTAGACCTTACCGTGAAATGCTTACTTACAAGCCCTTAACAAACAATGCAAAGTTTTTTTAAGTAAGTAAGAGTCTATGTGCAGTGGTACAGGTTAGTTGAGGTAATTGAGGTAAAGAGCGAGTAGCAGCAGTGTAAAAAAGGCGCTCAACGCAAATATTCCCGGGTAGCCATTTGATTAACTGTTTAGCAGTCTTATGGCTTTGGGGTAAAAGCTGTTAATGAGCCTTTTAGACCTAGACTTGGCGCTCCGGTAACGCTTGCCATGCGGTAGCAGAGAGAACAGTCTTTGACTTGGTGGCTGGAGTCTTTGACAATGTTTAGGGCCATCTTCTGAAACCGCCTTGTATAGAGGTACTGGATGGCAGGTAGCTTGGCCCCAGTGATGTACTGTGTCGTACACACTTCCCTCTGTAGTGCCTTGCGATCGGATGCCGAGCAGTTTCCATGCCAAACAGTGATGCAACTGATCAGGATGCTCTTGATGGTGCAGCTGTAGAACTTGTTGAGGATCTGAGGACCCATGCCAAATATTTTCAGTCTCCTGAGGGGGAATAGGTGTTGTCATGCCTTCTTCACAACTGTCTTGGTGTGTTTGGACCATGGTAGTTTGTTGTTGATGTGGACAGCTCTCGACCCAGCTACTGTAACTTTGTGACAGTAGGAAACCATTGCCACTTAATGAAGCATACATACATAGACAGACAGTTGGATAGATAAACTGAAATAAAATATGATATATTTCACAGTGTTATTTAGTACTGCAAAAACAACACTACACTACCCACAAATCCCCCTCCTCCGAATTGTCCAAAGGACTCCACACTACAGCTATATCTATATTTAATTCCCAAACTCGGCCACGGAGCTACAAAAGAGATTTCACTTGGCATCCAGCAAAGCAGTTAAAAAGCTAAAAAGACCACATGAGATGTTTTTCTTCTCTGTGTGAAACAGTATTCAGACTAGCAGCAGTCTGGGGGAATCAGGGCTGCCTCGGTCTCTGCTTTATCAATGGCCCCCATCTTCAAACACACACTGATCACAGTCAGATGAGAGTGTGAGGGGGGAAGTGTGTGAAGAAGAGAGGTAGTGGTTTTATTTTCCCCAGCAAGGGCTTGCTGTCAATGAACATCACTTAATCTGTGGTAGCAGGGGGGGGGGCTGAGGTCATAGTGGCCTGAGTGGAGTGTGAGGTAGACACAGACATATGCTGACACACAACTCATACACATGCACACACACACGCGCGCGCACACAGACACACACACACACACATGCACTCACGCACACAGACACACACACACACACATGCACTCACGCACACACACCCTGGGGATGCCACTCCTTCGATTTCAGGATAACCCCTTTTGGATTGCAGTTTGTTTTACTGCCTGTGTCAAGTGCTCTTTCATATTACTCATCAGCAGTTATTGTAAGGTTAGAGTGGAGGGTAACAACAGTGTTCCTTACTGCAGTGCCACAGAGATACAACCCATTCTGCACACTCCTATTCGATATAGAACTGGAGTTATGTCTAAGGTTAGGGAGCACTGCCAGATCGTGACTGTCATCTTTCAGAGTGAAGAGTGTACAGTGCAGGCAGAGGTGACCGCAGCACTGCCAGAACAGAATAGGAAGGGAATTTATAAGGGTTTGTGGTTTGGGTAGCTGTGGCTGTATTTCAAATGGGAAGGCTGGGCAACCACAAGTCGTCCTTGGGAGAAGGAAGAAGGGAGAAGGGAGGAAGGAACAGACAGGAGTTCACTGGCTCCAGAGCAGAGATATTTGTAGAGATATTTGCTGACTTGTATCAGAAAAGATTGTCAAACTGTAGCCTATAAGAAGTAAATACAGCACTATCATTGCTACACTTTATTTTCAATACGTGCACGGTTACTCTTCCATTTGGCTGACAAACTATTCCCTAATCCCTTCTACAGTTATAATTCAGACAGCATCTCTGGCTGATGATGCACTTGATAGTGTGATTGGAATGGAATGACAGTGAGTGTGCTGCTGCACCTGCAGATGAAGTTTAGCACCTTGCGTACGTCAGAACCTAGCATGACTAGATTCCAGATACTTCCACCTCTACCTTAGTCTCCTCACTTCAACCTCATCGGCTGCTGTATCAGTGTTAGTCATCACTGTAGAATTTATGTAAGCTCCCAAAACATGCTTTGAAGTGTTTCCTATGCTTTTGTCGATTTGTATTCATGTTTGATTGCTACCGTCTAGGTTTATGTTTTATGGGATAACCAGTATAAATAAAGGATAAAAAGTGGAATGAGTTAAATCTACACCAAAATCCACAACATACTGTGAATAATTGCTGTTACATTGATTACAATAGTGATACAGTATTATACTGTACAGTATACAGTACATCCAGTCCTAGTCATCTGCTGTACAGTATGAAGGCTGGGAGGGGGACTAATCTGAGCCTTGGGGAGTGGCGGATCTCATAATGGCTGTTATATCTTTCATCTCCAGATGATTGACAAAACGGAGCGGGGCAGGAAGACACGGTGAGTGGAAAAACCTGTGATTCATCACATTTGATCTATGTTCACTCTTCTCTTGTCTTCTCCTCTCCTCTACTTATCCACATCTCCACTCTCCTCAGGGCACTTCAGATGAAGTGAGGGAGAAGACAAGGCGAGGAAAATGGGCAGAACAGTTCTCTCTCTCCTCCTCCTCCTTCGCTCCCCTTGCTTTTCATTCATCTTGAGTAGCCTAGTGTGAATTAGCATGAGCTAGCAGCATTAGCTAGGCAGAGGCAGATGTGAACCTCTCTCCACACAGCCAGATTTTGGAGCATCAAATTGAGTGAATTCAAGACTTTTATCTTCTTTAATTATGTAAATCATATGCCACAGATATTTCTTGTCAAGGCAGAGGGGAGCCATGTTATTTATGTATTTGTATCTCTTTCAGCAATATGAGAAGAGGCTTCACCAGTACACAGGAGTTTTTCAAAGACCACAATATTCTATTGAGAAAACATACACAGTTCATCAACCTGACTATAAATGGACAATACCACTTTCCCCCCTATCTACACCCACCTTTTCACATGACCTCACTCACTCTATCTTACTTAACTTACTGTATAGGTTCAATTGTCAATAGCAGTCCCATTCCTTCTTCACCCCATTAAATCTAGTCTATCCATCTAGGATAAAATATCAATGTATTTGGGTGTATTTACCAACTTAATCTTCCCTGGAAAAAAGTGTCTAGACAATAGTTCCACATGCTAATAGGCTAGCATTTGGTTTGCAACAGTTTGGATTTGCCTAAACCTTCCTGTTTGCCTCTCTGACATGTGGAACAATGTTGCAGACTATTTAGTATGACAGAAGGATGAAATAAAACAAATGTACACAATATAATAAAGTTTTTAATGAAAACATGTCGTTAATCTTTTTTAATATGTTGGCAACCGTTTTATAAAAGTAATAAGGCCCTCGAACCTGGGAATTATTGAGAATAACACCCTCCTAAGGTCTGTTTCCCCGGCCCTTGGCTTCACTTCGGGCCTAAGAACAGCCTTAGCAGGGAGTTATTCACACGATAATTCCCAGGTTCTCATGCCTTATTGCTTAATTAAGTAAAACAGTATCCAAGGACAATGTTGTGGGTCAATGGCAATGAAAAACATCTATGGCAATGTATTTAATGGGGGTAAAGAAGGATATAAACACAATGTGGGATGTTCATAAGACTTTTTCCCACATGGAACATGATTCTGCAGGTCAGCCTTTCAGAGCTGTGATGTTGGTGTTAAAATTCTCCTACATATCGCCTTGCTTCAGGCAGTATTCCCTTCAACCCTCGACAACGCACAAAATAAGTTGACAGTGTTATTAAACCCTGACCCAGCCAAGGGTATACATCATACAGCCTATAGGAGACCAGAGGGGATTTCAAATCATGGTTCGGTTTCGAAAGGTTGAAGTAAATCCGCCCACTGCTCAGTTAATGGGAAACCAGCCCGAAGGTGATGCAAATTAAGAGAGTCAAGGCTTCTCACGGCACGCGGAGGGAGGTAATTGGGATGATTGTGTTCGACAGTACAGATTAGCCTGTCACGCTACTTCACCTTTCCTCTGCTACCCCCCTTCCTGTAACCCTGTAAACAACACAGAGAACTCGGATTGAAAGCTATCAAACTAAATCTCCACGCCACTGGTTATATATTACTACAGCAACAAATATCGTTAGCCTGTCTGCCTGCGACCATTGCTGGAGGCTAGGAGCTGATAGCATACTTTGTGTGCTGTCGGGAGAGGTTTAAACCCCAAAATTAGTAGATTGCAAAAAGACTGGGTTGCAAAAAGACAAAAAGACTGGTTTTGTGAGTACATTAATAGAATTTGTAGGTCTGCTTTTATGGCAGGTTTGAAACCTGTTATGAAAACAGCAAATGCGGGGGAGGTGGATGAAATAGAGCAGGATGCTTTGAGAGAGGAATCTAACTCCACTCACTGCTTTTTAATAGGTGCCTGGGATCTATTAACCATGTCTTTGAATATAACCATGTCTTTGAACATACTGTAGGTCCAGTAACAATACACAGATCATATTACATGGATGGAAGTGAAGACGATTTTGGAGTTGGAAAATCCTTGCGAGAATCAAAGACAATGGAGTCTAAAAGGTAACAAGTTAGAATCGTAACAGAAAAAAAGACTTGTGTCTAAGGGTAGTACATGCTAAATGAAGGGCAAATGAACAATGAGGTGGATTAAAACTAACCATTAATGATTGGAGGGAGGACAGTGGATTTATCAGTAACGAGCTTGGTTTGTAATTAAAATGTACAAGTTGCTGATTAAGATGAAGCATAGTGAAAGCTAACAAAATGTACACTTTCTCTTCAAGCAGAGGAGGGGGTGTCATTTTCTATCTCTTTGGAAGGATTAGGCTGTAAAATGAGCTCCCAGATAAGTAAGGCCTGGCCATGTGTGTGTTTTCACCATATGGTTTACCACACACAACAGCACGCAAACACAATTTACTGATTGTGAATATGGGTTTCTGTTTTAAATGTTTGAAATGGTTTCTGAAGGACAGGGAAAGAAAGGGAAAGGAATTACTTAATGGTGTTGAGGCCTGATCAATCTTACTAGAAATAATGGACAAAAGGATTTTTAAGTATAGTCTATTTTACCATTACGCTACTGGATACAATTATTTCTTTACTGCATACAATTACTTCCTTATAAAGTTATCAAGAGTTGTAATTCTAATTGGCTGATAATAGCCTGAGTTGTTCATCTTTGATTTAACAGGCAGTGTGAGTATGTCGGTTAGTGTTTCTGTATGTCACGTCCTGACCTTAGTTCCTTTTTTACGTCTCTATTTTAGTTTGGTCAGGGCCTGAGTTGGGGTGGACATTCTATGTGTTGTTCTATGTTTTTGTATTTCTGTGTTTGGCCTGGTATGGTTCCCAATCAGAGGCAGCTGTTTATCATTGTCTCTGATTGAGAACCATACTTAGGCAGCCTGTTTTCCCACTATGATTTGTGGGTAGTTGTTTTCCGTTTCTGTGTTTGCACCATACGGGACTGTTTCGATTTTCATTTCTTTCCTTCACTTTGTTCTTTTGGTATTTTCTTGTGTTCTGAGTTATTAAAGTTATTAAAGTATCATGGACACGTACCACGCTGCATTTTGGTCCGATTCTTCTTGCTCCTCCTCAGAAGAGGATGAAAACCTGTTACACTGTATTTGTTTTCACACAAATTTCACCAGATTGGGGATGTTTTATTGTTGTTATTTCTCCTGAAGGTTAGCAACATAACTCCCTGATCCGGTATCTGCTGTGAGGTAGACAGCATGATAAGGGGATATAGGACAGTTTGGAAAATGTTTTCAACAGTGTGTGTTTACGCTCTTTGGCATTAACATTGGGAGTGCGGAATAGAACGTGACTGGGGGTGGCTCATACATTCAGGAAGTTGGTAATAGAGTCTCTTGGAAAAGGCATCAATCTATGTATATTGTTACAGGAGATAGCTTGTAGGAGAGGACAGCTAACTGCACAATATAGATTATAGAGACTAGTATGAAGTAAATTGAGTGTCACACAGACCCAGATCATGGTAGTAGTAGCAGAGATAGTATTGTCATTGTCAACTTTCAATGAGGGGTTTGTCAAAGAAGGTATAATGCTTAAAAGGAAAGCCACAAATTCCTGTATACAGGAGGCCACATCAACGGAAGGGAAGTTTGCTGTAATAATATCATCATATCTCGTGAAGAATGTGATTCAGGAACATTTGACTCAGAGTTTGTTCGGTTGGATACTATTCCAATGCCACCACAGGACTCATGCCACATAAAGAGGTAACTGGGAGACCGATGGGAGTACCGGGTGCTGTTATTCACGTCACAAATGAGTGATTTGGCCATACTGGGAGAGTCTATGTTGTTCTATTGTCAGGAAATTACCCATGCGTTGCAGTGTGTATCTTCCCTGGTGAAAGAGGCCCACCGTAGACTCATTCTGGATTGGAAAGCACACCTACTAGTGCCGGGAGACAAGGTGTGCTTGAAGGTCCATCAACCGGGTACCTTTCAGCCCAGGTGGACCAGACCCCACACTGTCCTACTAGTGACTGACACAGCAGTGAAGGTGTTGGGAAGGAAGGCCTGGATCCATGTGTCCCAGGTGAAAGCTGCACCAACACCTACTGACTTGGGAGAGGCCGAGCAAGATGGAGAGGCTAGAGTAGGATGGAGAGGCTAGAGCAGGATGGAGATGCTAGAGCAGGATGGAGAGGCTAGAGCAGGTTTTGATAGATGAGGTGATGATGGAAAAGAAGGAGTGTAGATCACAATGTAAAAAGGGCAGTAACATGGGGCCTCTGGACATTTTTAGTTGGGGTAGTGTTTGTGGCGGCTGCCACTCCAAGGGGAGAAGATCAAATAACACTTTATATAGAGTGGATAGCTCGATACGAAGATACTCGAGTTCATTGGGAGAGGGTAACATTAAAAGTTGCAGAAGCCGTGAGGGTAACTAATCATAAAGGCATGGTGTATGGGTGGTTCCATTTGAAAATAGATCTAGTGTCCTATTTGTAGGATGTTCTGATAAGGGGATGGTTCTCTTACAAACAGGAATTTGGAAAGAATGCAATGGAACAGATAGTTTGAGGAATGAAACCAGATTCTTGTCCCTCCCTCAACATGGCATTGTGTGCGATAGACTCCAGTTGAAAGAATAGTAGTTAATAACCTTCAAGTTAGTGTGGGCAGAGGACAAAACTTCCTAGAGTTATACGACACAGGACGTCAAGCCAGGCAAAGCTACAGAAACGAAAGAGAGGGAATTATATTGGAGCAAGAGGTTTTACATACCTGTCACTCCATATTACCGACCAACAGGAATGAATTGGTCGAGGAAGATTTTAGATAGTGAGAGACCGAGGACCTGGGGAGAAATAGCTTGTTGGGGCAATCAGACCCTGGACGATATTATGCGAAGAGAGTATAATGACCAGATAGTCTTTATTGGCTTGAGGGAAGTGAGGGTACAACAATTGAGAGGGTTGCCACAGATCCATGTACACAAGAAGCTGTATTCCCAGAGAAAATCCCTACGCCAGTCCCTACTGTAGCACAACATAAGAAGGCAATAGATAAGCTGGTCAGGAAAAAATTGGGAGAGGACTGGGGAAAAGGCAGAGAATATCTCATAAACTCAATCATAGATCTAACGGGTAAAGCCGGTGATGAAAGTGACAAAGTTGACAGAGTTAAAACGGTAACAATACTTCTGGCTGTTACAGTGGGAGGAATAACAAAAGAGACTTAAGGTTGTGGTATTGGACAATTGATCAAATAAGGTGGATGTTGGAATATGCGGCATGGGCAGTGTTGGCAATTACGGGGGTAGCTCTGAGGGCATTGTTTGGATTCCATATAGTAAAAGCTTTGTTGCTGAAACGCACATATAGTGCAGATTTGCCACAAGAGGAGGTGAAATTGATTCAGGCTACGGCTCACATCTTTAGGGTAGCTTTAGGAGGTGAACGCAGTGAGGAGGACTTGGCTGGAAAACATCTCTTGTGATCCTGTAGCCCTTGATGGAAGACTGAGAAAAAGCATTAGGGGGATATTTAGAGCCCTACTTTTTGTGGACCTTAGCATAAAAGCATATCAGTGGGCATAGTGTTCAGGGGTTGCAGGAGATTGTGTCGGTCGGGTTCCTTAAGCTGTGATCGGAGATTTAGTTTATAAATGTATCTACATAGATGCTTATGATAATCAGTAGAAATTAGGATTGCTTTAACTTAATGTTTATTTATTTATTTATTTATTTATTTTCTAGTATTTTTTTTCTTCTCTATCTATCAAGTCTGTTTCTATCACACTCTCAGATCTAGAGAAAACCAAAGAAGAAGAAAGTCTACAGCAGGCAGTTGAATGATTGTTTAATGGTATTAAACAATAAGAAGGATTTATGCTTTAATTGGGGGGGAATTATGGATTCTATCAAAATGTAACATGTTTCAAGTTAAACTGTAGTTTGTTTGTATCCTGTTTAGTGAATGATTACTGTGCGTATAGATGGAGTTTAGGCCATGAAACTGTGTGTATACTAATTTAGAAAAGTTGACCTAATCAGAGAAGAGGAAATTGCCTAGGATCAGAGAGCAGGGTCAGGCCCAGAACAGAAGATGGACAGGGTGTGATTCTGACTATCTGGCTAAACAAAGAGAGGACCATGGGCATTCCACAGGGGAAAAGAAGGAAACTCATTGGGGCCATAAAATGTATAGCTGGTGAGGTGACACCTATAAGGGAAGAGTATAAAATGTGTTGTGAGCTTTCTAAATGTATGCACTCAGCTGACTGTATCCTTGGTATTAAACACTTGAAACTTCTTGTGAGCTTTTGGTCTCAATGACTTATAGTAAAGAAGTTGCATTAACATTTTTCTTTTTAACCGTGCTAAGGAAATATATGGTGTTGCTTAGCAGAGAGGGTGTGAACAGACTGTTGATGAGGTTTCTGAGAGCCAATGTTTGCGTTGGGCCCATATCCACAAAGCTTCTCAGAGTAGGAGTGCTTATCTAGGATGTGTCCATATAATCTTATTTATTATGAACTAAAATCACTCCTACCCTGAGACGCTTTGTGGATACTGACCCTGCCTCTTTGCAGTGTCAACACCATCCTGCTGTTGCAATTGGGCATGTTGCGATTGGGCATGTTGCGATTGGGCATGTTGCGATTGGGCATGTTGCGATTGCCTAGCTGAAGGTAGTGTGGATACTTTGTATCGGTTGTTACCTGCAGTGAAGTTGTAGTTGGCTGAAAATCCAATTGCCTCCAGTTCGGCATCAGAAACAAATTTTATCCAGAGGTACCGTCCACTGCTCCTGATGAAGGGAGGGATGGTCTGGCCACAGTAGCGCCCGATTATTGGGGAGAAGCCAAAGGGGCCGTCTCGCACCTCAATGTTGTCAAATTTACATTCCCATGAAGGCTCTATAGAATACCTCTCATCAAAGAAAAGATCGATACACAGCCTCGGAGGAGCTGGAGGAGACAAAGAGAGTAGATAGCACAGATAAATATAATGCTTAAACTGTGTAGCATATTACACAACACAGTACATCTATAAGGCATATAAGGCAAAACATGGAGAACAAATGAAGTGCAATTAAACAGCGTGCAATTAAGATGAAGCTTTCTTATGGTAAATGCCCATTGGGGGTTTACTCATTTTGAGTCATTTTGCAATGCAATTGAAATAGATACTCACTGTAAGTTGTCTTAAATTAATGAACTACTATGTGGCTTAGATGGCTGAACTACTAAGAACATCTGAATCTTAGAATCACTGTGTTTTATTAATTTATTGGTGAAGGACTTTCCAAGTATTCCAAGCAAATAAATCATACAGTAATGAATATAACTGATCCCTGGAGGAGTGAACGTGGCATAATATACTATGGGGAGTCAACTACCAATTATACTCACCTGAAGAAAACTGAAATCACACCCAAAGGGCCAATGGATGCTGAGCCCGACCTCGGAAGTCCCGCCTTCCTGGCTATAACACCAGGACTCACATGAATTTCCTCAATTCAGTACCAATCTTCAACAAGCCCAAACCCCTTGACGGCGCAGGGCCAAAATATGTTATACCTCGTTCCCTCTTTCAAGGAACAGTAGTTATATGTATAACTGTACGTTCACTTTCTTTTCCCTTTCACACTGGGTATAACATACATCTGGGTATAACTGGGTATATAACTGGGTAACATACATCACGCTCCAAGATGGCTCAGAGAGTACCAAACCAGGATGCCCACGCTAACCCAAGCACACACAGGTTCCACCGGCTCCAAAAAGGGGTTACAGAAGCCACCTTTTCCCCTAATACTTAGCAGCGAAGCCTGAACTGACAGAGCCTCATGAGGACTCAACTGTCAGAGCCCTGTATAGGGAACCAGAAGCTGCTGCAAATTAGCTATGCGCAGTGACACGCTGCCACAGAAGCCCAAGTCCATTGACCCCACGGTTCCAAAAAAAATACTTACCTTGTGAGCTTGAAACGTCAGAACTGTTCTGTTGTTTTGAACCACAACAGAACACCTGTGGTGACTTGTTAAAACGCACACACACTCTGCAAAGCACCGACCAGAGTCGGTGAACCAGGAAACCTACAGTAACCTGGTAACTGTGTACTTGCGCACTGCCACCGCAGCCCAAGACTCAAACCCACAGGGATCTGTGGTAAACACACAGGGAGCAGTTACATCCAAGCGGAAAAACCTCACAAAGGTATGTTGGGAACGCCAACTGGTTGCAGCACAGATATCACCAATTGTCATGCCCCTGAATAATACCCAAGAAGCCATCACACCGCTAGTGAAGTGAGCACACACACCGGTAGGCAACTCTTGTCCTTTGCCGTCATATGCCAGGGAGACAGCCTCCACAATCCAATGAGAAAGACCCTGCTTCGAAAGTGCCCTACCATGAGCTGGATTAGCGATATAGACAAAAAGCTGGTCACAAACACGGATATCCTTCATCCTATCCATATAAATGCGGAAAGTGCGAACCGGACACAAGCCATGCAACCTACGTTGTTCACCGGAAGCAAACAAAGAAAGGGAAGAAAGGGTGAGAAAGAGAACAGCTCGAAAGCCAGTGACCTGTAAGACATAGGCATAACCTTAGGAGCAAAAGCTGCATTAGGACATAACAGAACATGGAGGTGTACTGATAGCACGTGGAGATCTCCAACGTGCTTGGCCAATGCCAAGGCCATGAGTATGGCAGTCTTGTAGGAAAGGACCTTCAGGTGTACACCAATGGTTCAAACAGAGGCTCAGACAGAGCATACAGGACCAAAGCCAGGTCCCAGGCCATAGGCTTAGACACTGGTCTGGCCAGCCAACTTAGACGCACGGTTTACAGGATCCGCACCACCAAAGGATGAGACCCCGATGTAGAGCCATCAATCCCTACATGACACGTCGAGACGGCTGCCATATAAACCTTCAATGTGGAAAAAGAAAGGCCCTGCTCAAAACGCTCTTGCAGAGGCATCAAAATGTCCACCAAAGAGCTCTGAAAAGAGGAAACTGATTTAACCTAACTCCAACCGCGTGCCACTTAAAAGTATATAGACTGTATAGTCGTAATCCTGTTTGAGGGTAAACTCCTAGCCGTCAAATTCAACCTTTTAGAGGCCAAACAAACAGATCCTTTATCTGCGGTCATGCGTGCCAAACTCTCCCATGCGCCTGCGACAATAGATCCCAATGACACAGAACCATCCATGGGTCCCTGCCCAACAGGTAGATGATCTCCGGGAACCAGGGTTGTCTGGGCTAACAAAGAGCCACCAGAATCAACAACAGACTCTCCTGACGGACACTCCCCAACAGACGAAAATGCGTGTCAGCCCTTCTGAACCGGTCCCATATCTTTGGCAACCCCCGAGAGGTGCTGTCTCTACTCTGTAGCGATAGGACCCCCCCCTGGAAAGTAGATCTGCACCCACAGGTTTAGGAGAGAGAGAGAATGCATCTGTCGTGATCACCCTGCGGGACACTACCTGGCCCATGAGAAACCCCAGCAACAGCAGTTGCGTGTCGCTCCAAGAAGTCAATGCCCTTAAGCATGACGAGATACCTTGAGCAACCGATGGCAGTGGCAGGACACATTCAGACGTGTAGCAATCACCCAGCGCTGAAACAGACACATCAACAGAAGAGACACCACAGCTATCATAGAGGCCATCAGACCCAATAACCGCAGGCACAAGCGAAAAGTCACCGAATGCCCAAGCTGAAACCGTGCCAGACAGAGACGGAATGTGACCCTCCTCTGCTGGGACAAAACTGCATGACTCAGAACCGAGTACAGAATGAGACCTGGGAAAGTGTGAGCATTTTGAACTTGCAAACCTTGAGATGCTTATTTAAAACACGCAACTCCAGGCTGGGATGCAATTTTCCATCGCTCTTGGGAACTAAGAAGTACCAGCTGTACCAACCGCTCTGTACTTCTGACATGGGGACCACCCGTATAGACTGCTTTTGAAGGAGAGACGAAATCTCTTCTCTCAAGACAGTTGCTCGGACTTTGGAAACTGTTAACGTGATGACACCACGAAAGCAGGAGGCACAGTGACCTGCAGACTATTCACACTTGTCTCTGTCCTCATCACGCATGGTGAAACTGCTCATGCCCGTGGAGAATGCTGCCAGTCTTCCATTCATTATCTCCTGAAGGGGCAGAGGGCCACCCTGAGGACTGGGATAAAATAATTTTTGTCAAGCTTGTTTTCATATCCGCCATACTTGAAAACTGTTCGTCAGAATGTGGGGAAGGAACTGTTTTTATTATGTCCAAACCTGGATGACACCGCACTCTTGATACTAGAGGTCGACCGATTATGATTTTTTTTCAACGCCAATACCGCTTATTGGTGGACCAAAAAAAGCCGATACCGATTAATCGGTCGATTTTTATATATATGTATTTGTAATAATGACAATTACAACAATACTGAATGAACACTTATTTTAACTTAATATAATACATCAATAAAATCTATTTAGTCTCAAATAAATAATGAAACATGTTCAATTTGGCTTAAATAATGCAAAAACAAAGTGTTGGCGAAGAAAGTAAAAGTGCAATATGTCCCATGTAAAAAAGCTAATGTTTAAGTTCCTTGCTCAGAACATATGAAAGCTGGTGGTTCCTTTTAACATGAGTCTTCGATATTCCCAGGTAAGAAGTTTTAGGTTGTAGTTATAATAGGACTATTTCTCTCTATACCATTTGTATTACATATACCTTTGACTATTGGATGTTCTAAAAGGTACTTTAGTATTGCCAGTTGAATCTCGGGAGTCGATAGGCTTGAAGTCATAAACAGCACAATGCTTGAAGCACAGAGAAGAGCTGCTGGCAAATGCAGGAAAGTGCTGTTTGAATGAATGCTTACGAGCCTGATGCTGCCTACCACCGCTCAGTCAGACTGCTCTATCAAATCATAGACTTAATTATAATATAATAACACGCAGAAATCCGAGCCTTAGGTCATTAATATGGTAAAATCCGGAAACTATCATTTTGAAAACAAAACGTTTATTCTTTCAGTGAAATACGGAACCGTTACGTATTTTATCTAACGGGTGGCATCCCTAAGTCTAAATATTGCTGTTACATTGCACAACCTTCAATGTTATGTCATAATTATGTACAATTCTGGCAAATTAATTACGGTCTTTGTCAGGAAGAAATAGTCTTCACATAGTTTGCAACGAGCCAGGTGGCCCAAACTGCAGCATATACCCTGACTCTGCTTACACAGAACGCAAGAGAGGTGACACAATTTCCCTAGTTAAAAGAAATTCATGTTAGCAGGCAATATTAACTAAATATGCAGGTTTAAAAATATACTTGTATATTGATTTAAGAAAGGCATTGACGTTTATGGTTAGGTATACATTGGTGCAACGACAGTGCTTTTTTTGCGAATGTGCTTGTCAAATCCCCCGTTTGGCGAAGTAGGCTGTGATTCAATGATAAATTAACAGGCACCGCATCGATTATATGCAACGCAGGACAAGCTAGATGAACTACTAATATCATCAACCATGTGTAGTTAACTAGTGATTATGTGAAAATTGATTGTATTTTATAAGATACGTTTAATGCTAGCTAGCACCTTACCTTGGTTCCTTGCTGCACTCGCATAACAGGTAGTCAGCCTGCCACGCAGTCTCCTCGTGGAGTGCAATGTAATCGGCCATAATCGGTGTCCAAAAATGCAGATTACCGATTGTTATGAAAACTTGAAATTGGCCCTAATTAAATTGGCCCTTCCGATTAATCGGTCAACCTCTACTTGATACCCCTGAACATGAGGAACCTTGGGTAGAAACAATGTATTATTGTGATACCGCTGTTCTGATACCCAGCTCCCACCAGGTTCGGGGACTTAGGCAACCAGCAACTTGCCCCCATTGACCGAGCCACTTGGGAGCATTATTGCCACAGTAGATGCTTGAGATGGAGGGCCCTGAGAACACGCCCCCTGCCCTGGCCTCCAGCTAGGGACGCCAGGTCTGCTTCTTCCACGCCACAGAAGAATCTGGTTTCACCCCGCTCTCCTTCAACTCAGCATGCCCAGAAAGGGCCTGGACCTTTTCTTTCACGCCTCAGGAACTGCCGAACCGCTCGTGCGAATGATTTTAGTTGGAAAAGGACCTGTAGAGCTGCGTCCTGCTTTTGTTTCCTCTTTAAATGGGCCTGTCAAGACTCCATAGCCAAGCCAAACGACCTTGTTGGCAAAACTGTCTCATCCAAATATATCCGCACGTCCCTCTCAGCAATCCGGGACAACGTCAACCAGAGGTGGCACTGAACCACAACTGTCGCCCACTATACTTTTCCCAAA
This sequence comes from Oncorhynchus masou masou, assembly GCF_036934945.1. NCBI lineage: Eukaryota > Metazoa > Chordata > Actinopteri > Salmoniformes > Salmonidae > Oncorhynchus > Oncorhynchus masou. Next base: position 50,554,538 of record NC_088241.1, on the reverse strand, counting down.
ACAGCCACAATAGTACGGCAGGACAAAATCAGCCTTAGCACGGATTTCGTCAAGAAGCTCTGAAACTGGTTTCCCTGCCTCCACGGTCTTATTCAGCTCCTGCAGCAAATCGATATGATACATCTATAGCATTGTGACCACATTCAATGATCGGGACGCCACAACCTTAGGCTGGTACACTTTGTCCAGCTGATCCACGAGAACCGGCAATGTTTATTTGGAAGCACAATGCTAGGATTAGCACCCTTGTTAACCTCTGGAGCTAAGTAACTCACCAGCTTTCCATGCATCAGTGGTGTGTAAACGAGCCTCCATACCCTCTATACCCCCATACCCTCTAAATTCATGAACTTGCCATAACCTAGCTTTCCTGGCTGAATGAGGGGAATCACAGGTCGCCTTTAGCTCACTGGCAAAATCTTTAAACAGGGGTAAGCGACGCTTCCCAGCTGCAGGGATAGAAGGTAAATACCTTCCCCCAAACCTGGAGGAACACCGATGTGGGGTAGAAGACGGCCAATCCACCCCCAGTTGATCTGCAGCCCTACGACACAGCTCCATCAAAGGCGCATTAACCACCAATGGTTCACTCTCCCCCGCTGAGTCCAAAGCCAGGGCTTTATGCTGCTCCAGACTGATGTCGTCCCATTCACAGTCTGAAACCCTTCCAGAGCAATCTAGGGATAGTGTATCATCCCAGGAATCCGGAATCTAAAAACACTGCCAGAGAAACCGGAATGAGCCTCACTATGGGATGACACCCCTATCAACTCCGACCACCGCTGCTGCTCTCAGACAACCCCATTCCCAAGGTCGCTTCACCGGAAGACCCTTTAACAACACCCGGAGACACAGGTCACACAAACTGGTCTGGCTCAAAGCCTCCTGAGTGTGCTTCCACCCAAGGCAAACAGGACAGCACCCGTGAGTATCTTTAATTTTCCCTAGGGCACGGTCAGAGGTTCAAACTTGGATGGTTAGCATTTTTTTTAACTTACTCTTACCACTGGCCATCTTACTCATGCAAGGAAGCACTGGCTATACAAGCAGGGCAGAAAGTACTGTGTTTTAAGCAAACACAAATCCTACCCAAGCAAGGAAGCATTAACTACACAAGTAGAGCATAAGTGGTTAGCTTTTAGCAAACTCAAAAACCGGTAACAAGACCCAAAACTCACAACATCTAGGGGGACGAGTACTCTCTCCCCACTAACAGACACCTCAGGTGGAGTCAAATCTCATAGTTTGTAAATTGCATAACACGTTCTTCCTTCAGGCGAGCCGAAGAGCGAAGAATTTAGGAAATGGATGCAAGCCCCGGTGTTATAGCCAGGAAGGTGGGGCTTTTGAGGGTAGGCTAGGCATCTATTGGCCAGTTGGGCGTGATTTCAGGTGATTTCTTCAGGTGAATATGATTGGTCGTTGACTCCCCATAGTATGTTATACTGTGTGACCGACTGATAGGGAACCTTATATTTCTATCTTGATTATCAGTAGGCTATTGGTAATGTCCAGTGGCCTCGATCGACAATGATCTCACAAGCTTACACTCGGTCAGGTCTGGATGGTGGATCGGGCTAAAAGTCTGGCCCATCATACACATTTCATCTATAAATCCAGTTCAAACCATAAACCAGATGATACTGTTGCAGCTAGTATGGTTCCTCCAGTCCAGTAATAGAGTCTCTCTGTAGAGATGATCTTTCATGTATTCATTTAGTTAATATCATTAGGGCCTTAACCTAATCTCCTCCACTGATTAATCAAATATCAACCTCCCAGAACGTAAATTAAAATGACTGAGATTGCAACTTGTTGTCTGATTTCATTACCATCATCAGACAAACATCAGCAGCACAGCAACTAAACTGGCCAATCCCATCAGTAATTACTGTGAACACATATCTCAATATCTGGTCCAGATTTCACTCTGAAACATGAAGAGATACATCCACTCACAGAGCAACTTGAGCTCATCCATATTCACGGAAGCCTGAACCCAAGTAGACAGCGAGGAGTTAAACAGACAGATGGTTTTAATTTCTCACCTGGATCTAAGATTATAAAGATGTGAGGACACTATTATATGTTACATGCTGTAAGATCAAGGTTCCTGCAACACTATTTAAGAGTCTGTATTCCTTATTCATGGTGGTCTATTGAAACATTCCTTATTGGCTTGAAGAATGTCAACCCATGATCTGAACAGAAAACTTAGAGATGGCTTTATAATGATGTTTGTTACTGTGAAAGCTATTCACCTTCAATAATGTAAACACACTCCACTTCTGGGGGGTATTTGCTGGGGTAGTTGGGAGAAGTGAACAATCCCCCGTCTCCTTCTTTCACCCAGGTGCCACATTGTCCTGCAGGCTTCACTCCTGAATTGTTTTTCACTGAAAAAACAGTAGCAGAGTGAAGTGGATTAGACAGACAGACAGACAGACAGACAGACAGACAGACAGACAGACAGAAAATGATTGGCACCTTTGATAAAGATGTACAAAAAGACAGTATAAAATAAATCATACAAACACTGAGATTTATTGTATGCTCCAAGAAATCAGAAAATTATATTATTTTATACCAATGCAATTGCTCAGAGAAAGATTTGTTAACAATTCATATTTTTTTCTCACAAAAAGATAGCAGTCAAAATCATTGGCAGCCCTGTTTTCAACACCTTTCAATACCTCACCTTGCTAGGATAACCGCACTGAGCCTTTTCTAAAATGTTTTATGAGATTAGAGAACACATTGGGAAGGATCTTATCCTTCCCAATGTGTTCTCTAATCTCATAAAACATTTTAGAAAAGGGCTCAGTGCAGTTATCCTCGGAAGGTGAGGTGTTGAAAACGGGTGCCAATAATTTTGACACCTATCTTTTTGAGAGGAAAAATATTACTTGATAAATAAAAAATCTCTTTCTCTGAGCAATTGTGTTAGTATAATATGATGTAATTTTCTGATTTAGCTGAGAATACAATATAGCTCAGTATTTGTATTATTCATTTTATACTGTCTTTTTGCTCATCTTTATCGGGGGTGACAATAATTCTGGACTTGACCGTATGCAGTTATAGAGTGCATTATACCTGCTTCCTTCTTCGTTGCCCCAGACAACCCAAGTATGAGTAGACTTGCAACAACTGCAACAAGAAACAAATACATTTTGGTAGTATATCCGGCCTAGCGTAAAATAGGCCTACTCTGAAGATATCAAAATACAAGGATATGGGCCTTTAAAAAAAATCGAGTTTACCATTAAATAAATCCAACCTCAAATTAGATTCATTTTAACCCATTTAATTAATTCCCTAAAGTTTCTGAACTTGTTTTTATAGAATTGGATGCGCAATCAAGAGGCACGCATAATCTACCTATTACACTGTTTGATACAGCAGACCTCAGGCAACACATAACTGGGCTTCTACGCACAATTAATCATACTGATGGAAAAAGTGTAGGTTATACATGCAATCTTCAGGCTAAATACCATCATGTATACATCCGCATGCAATGCTATGTAAAAGTAGCCTACACATGCGGTTTGAAAAGGTAGGCTATACTATAGAAATTGTGAAGGGGTATGAGTGCATGGATATCAAATTGGTTACACAACTGGACTGACAACTACAGGCAACCACAATGGTACGTCAATTCATAAACTCAAGAATATTGTGCTACAACTCAATGAAGGTTTTGTGGTATAGGCGCAAGACAGTAAAGTCTGTTCAATATAAGTGGTCACTTACCGTGAAGGAGGCTGTGCCCATGTACCATGTCTGTACCTTTCACAAGGGGCTTCACGCTCAACTAATTCCATTTAGATTAAGGAATACTTCAAGAGGAAACGATTGAGATTTAAGGGAATTGCGAAATGGACAGTGTACCGAAATACCAAAAATAAAATAAAAAATACAATTGATAAGCCGACAAATATCTTCACCTCAGTTAGACTTTAATTTCTTGAATGAGAAGATGAAAATCCCAGAGAGAGAAAAATCGCAACTACTAGTCACCAGTTTCATATAAAACCAAAAGCAAGTCTAAACATTCGCCCGATTTCCATCCAAACGTTTCCAGAACCTTTTGGTGGTTCTGATGCACTGACCAGATTAATAGGTCCGTCATCGGCCTTCTCTGATCGCTCCACCTTTACAATCTAACGATGAAACAGATATAGGGAGAAAAAGCAGCTTTGGTTATTTTTCTTCAATCCCTTTATCTGGAAACAAAAATCCTAATGACGCGTGGGTATCCCATCCTCCTAAACGCATTCTCCGAATTGTTTTCACTGAGATGCGTAAAACCCCGGCTATCAAGTTCGACAGCAAAAGTCGTAACGTGAAGAAGAATTGTGTTTATCTCATCCTTTCTTCATCGATTCCCTCAAGCGATGGATAGTGTTCGTGGAGCATTCTCCATTCTTCTCTAGCGACTGGCTGGTCTCTCTCTCGCTCTCTCTCTCTCTCTCTCTCTCTCTCTCTCTCTCTCTCTCTCTCTCTCTCTCTCTCTTTGCACCCACCAAGAAGAGTTAATGGATATTGTCGCCCTCCTCCAAACGTTGATCATCCATTCATTCCTACAACTACTGGACTAACCTATAAACCAACCAAATTATAATTGGACCACACTCATACAAATATACGAAAACGACTTTGTTTCACGAATATAATCCAACTTCCCCGATATAAATGCCAATGAGGAGTAGAAAAAAGTGCCGGGAAAGGTGGTGGGGTGTTTCTTTAAAATGCTCTCTCTCTGCAAGCAGACTGCAGAATCCAACACCTCAGTCGGAAGGGCACTGAGCGAAAATGTAAAAGGTAAGCAGAAAAACGCACATTGCAAGAGGAAATGGAAGAAACAAGCAAAGCAGATAGATGCCAGGATACTGTAGACTATATTAACAACTCCAGGCAGCAACACCTGCAGCATGGAATAGATGGAGTTTCTTTCTGCCTCCTGCCAAACATGGCGAGGTCGAGGTTGGGCGGAATAGAAAGAAGCGATGCATGCAGACACAAGGCTAGGTTACAACAACTAGTGAGTTAAAAAAAACAACAAATATGTGTATTTTTTCCCACATGTCCCATTCATAGTTCAATCCTGACTCTGATTGTGCAGTTAATCAACATCCCAGTTTATTTCCAGTGTCTCTAGCATAAATCAAATAGCTCACATGAAAAATGTATGTAGGGCTATAAGTGCATGTACAGAAATATCTTCCCCACGAAAATGCCAAATATTCCATACGTTTTCCAATGTCTGCAGTGAGTAAAGCCTTGGCTAGGCAACTCTTATGTTTATCTTCTTGCTGTGTTTTGGATAGCCTAGAAAGAAAGAAATCATTGCTAATGCTGATAGAGCTAAAAACAAGATAATTTTCCACACACAATTTTGCTGTTGATTAAACCTGTTTTCTATTAACAATACCCATCTCTTCCCAGCCTTTACAATTAACTGCATGAATGCCTCCTCCCCCTCTCATCTCTGCATGGCATGACAACAACAGATCAACAGAGGTCAATAAAGTTGCCCAGGGCCTGGTTTCCCAAAAGCATTTTAAAAAGCGACTGCCTTTAAAAAGCAACAAATCCATTTGAAAACGGCCTATGTAGCACTGACACAGAATGAGTCAGAAACAGTTATTCTCGTTTCAGAATCTAGTACAATGTGTAAATAGTATAATTTTGGTCATGAATTCTGTCTTGTCTAAAACAGAGTTTGGAACATCCGTGCATCACAACGGGTAAATGAAGGTTGGGTTTTGATTTGACAATGTACATTAACATGGGGTGAACAGCTGCAGTGATTGCATAGATAGTGAGACAGACCCGCCCCATCAGCCCGACTTTCTTTTACATCTTTACTAATGACCTGCCCCTGGCTTTGAGTAAAGGACCCAACACTACCACAGCGACGGGAATTACTGCAACACTTAACAAAGAGCTGCAGTTAGTTTCAGAATGGGTGGCAAGGAATAAGTTAGTCCTAAATATTTATACAACTTAAAGCATTGTATTTGGGACAAATCATTCACTAAACAAACCCCAAACCTCAACTTAATCTTATAATGAATCATGTGGAAATTGAGACTAAACTGCTTGGAGTGACCCTGGATTGTAAACTGTCATGGTCAAAACATGTTGGTACAACAGTAGCTAGGATGGGGAGAAGTCTGTCCTTAATAAAGTGTTGCTATGCATTCTTAACAGCACTATTAACAAGGCAGGTCCTACAGGCCTTAGTTGTGTCACACCTGGACTACTGATCAGTCGTGTGGTCAGATGCCACAAAGAGGGACTTAGGAAATTTGCAATTGGCTCAGAACAGGGCAGCACAACTGGCCCTTGGATGCACACAGGGAGCGAACATTAATAATATGCATGTCAATCTCTCCTGGCTCAAAGTGGAGGAGAAATTGACTTCATCACTACTTATTTGTGAGAGGTTTGTATGTTGAATGCACCGAGCTGTCTGTTTGAACTACTGGCACACAGCTTCGACACCCATGCAAACCCCACAAGACATGCCACCAGAGGTCTCTTCACGGTCCCCAAGTCCAGAACAGTCTATGGGAGGCATACAGTACTACATAGAGCCATGACTACATGGAACTGTATTCCACATTAAGTAAAATTTGATTTAGAAAAACAGATACAAATACACCTTATGGAACAGTGGAGACTCTGAAGCAACACAAACATAGGCACAGGCACATGCATACAAACACACGATAACATGGATTTTGTGTTGTAGATATGTGGTAGTAGAGCAGTGGCCTGAGGGCACACACTTAATATGTTGTGAAATCTGTTGTGAATGTATTGTAATGTTTAAAAAAAAATGGTACTGCACCATCACCTTAGTTAGATGTGAAATTACATAATTAAAACAACCTTGGCAAAAACATCCAAATTAATTACAGATTTCTTGACTTGTCTTAGAATCATTCTGGGGATTTTGAGGAAGTGAAATAGGCTTTGACAAAATGGCGCCGATAGAGATGGCAGCTTCGCTTCAAGTCCTTAGGAAACTGTGCAGTATTTAGTTTTTTAAATGATTTCTTACATTGTTAGCCCAGAAAACCTTAATTAAGTGTTATTACATACAGCCGGGAAGAACGATTGGATATAAGAGAGATGTCAACTAACCAGCACAACCAGCACTACGACCAGGAATACGACTTTCCCAAAGTGGATACTTTGTCTGTACCTCCCTGGGCATTTGAACTGATTCCAGAGGCCGACCCAAAACAACGTGGTCGGAGGCGAGGGTGTTGGAGCGGTCTTCTAGTGAGGCTTTGGAATGCGTGCACACCACCCACCGCTTCCGAGTATATTACTCGCCAATGTCCAGTCCCTAGTTAACAAAGTAGACAAAATTAGGGCAAGAGTTGCTTTCCAAAGAGATATCCGGGATTTAACAAACTCTGTTTCACGGAGACATAGCTAGCTGGGGACATGCAGTCGGAGTACGTACAGCCAATGGGATTTTAAGTGCATCGCACCGACAGGAACAAACATCTCTCTGGTAAGAAGAAGGGCGGGGGTGTATGTTTCATGATTAACGACTCATGGTGTAATTGTAACAACATCCAAGAACTCGATTCCTTTTGTTGACCTGACCTAGAATTCCTCACAATCAAATGCTGACGTATTATCTCCCAAGAGAACCCCTGTGTATATCCCCCCGCAAGCAGATACCAAGACGGCCATCAAGGAACTTCACTGGACTTTATGCAAACTGGAAACCATACATCCTGAGGCTGCATTTATTGTAGCTGGGGATTTTAACAAAGCTAAAATGAGAACAGGGCTACCTAAATTCTATCAGCATATCGATTGCAGTACACGAGCGAGTAACACTATTGACCATTGCTACTCTAACTTCTGCAATACATACAAGGCCCTCCCTCGCCCTCCTTTTGTCAAATCTGACCATGACTCCATCTTGTTGCTCTTCTCCTATAGGCAGAAACTAAAACAGGAAGTGCCCGTGCTTAGGTCTATCCAATGCTGGTCTGACCAATCGGATTCCACGCTTCAAGATTGCTTTGATCACGTGGACTGGGATATGTTCCGGGTAGCCTCAGACAATAACATTTACGTATACGCTGACGCTGTGAGCAAGTTTATAAGGTAGTGTATAGGAGATGTTGTACCCACTGTGACTATTAAAACCTTCCTTAACCAGAAACCGTGGATTGATGGCAGCATTCGTGCAAAACTGAAAGCATGTACCACCACATTTAATCATGTCAAGGCGACTGGAAACATGACCAAATACAAACAGTGTAGTTATTCCCTCCGTAAGGCAATCAAACAAGCAAGCGTCAGTATATAGACAAAGTGAAGTCGCAGTTTAACCTCTTGAAACTCCCCATCCCAGATCCGGGATTGTGACTAAGCCCCAGGCTCATTAGCATAACGCAACGTTAACGATTTCTGAAAATCGCAAATAAAATTAAAATAATGCGTTTGCTCTCAAGCTTAGCCTTTTCTTAACAACACTGTCATCTCAGATTTTCAAAATATGCTTTTGAACCATAGAAATTGACTAATTTGTGTAAGAGTATGCAAAGCTAGCATAGCATTTTGTGTAGCATGTAGCACGCAACATTTTCACAAAAGCCAGATAACCAAATAAATAAAATCATTTACCTTTGAAGAGCTTCTGATGTTTTCAATGAGGAGACTCCCAGCCACATACCAAATGCGCAGTGTTTCCTGAAAGCGTCTGTGTGTAGGAGAAATCGTTCCGTTTTCTACATTGCGCCTGGCTACCGAAACGAACCGAAAATGCAGTCACCTACAACGTGAAACTTTTTCCGGATTAACTACATAATATCGACCGAAACATGGCAAACGTTGTTTGGAATCAATCCTCAAGGTGTTTTTTCACATATCTCTTCATTGACATGCAGTTCTTGGAAGCTTGCTTCTCTCTCTGTGCCCCATGGAAAAATACTGGCAGGTGACTTTTGCGCACCAATTTCGGCGCAGGACACCGGGCGGACACGTGGTAAATGTGGTCTCTTATGGTCAATCTTCCAACGATCTGCCTACAAATACGTCACAATGCTGCAGACACCTTGGGGAAACGACAGAAAGGGCAGACTCATTCCTCTTGCGTTCACAGCCATATAAGGAGATCATGAAAGACAGAGCCTCAAAAATCCTTGTCATTTCCTGGATGCCAAGTCATCTTGGTTTTGCCTGAAGCTCACGTTAAAGGGCACGCACAGAGAAGATATTTGTATTTCTGGACACGTCAGAGTGTTTTCTTTCGAACAGTAGCAATTATATGCATAGTCGAGCATCTTTTTGTGACAAAATATCTTGTTTAAAACGGGAACGTTTTTCTTCCAAAAATGAAATAGCGCCACCATAAGTGTAAGAGGTTAACGGCTCAAACATGAGATGTATGTGGTAGGGTCTACAGACAATTACGGATTACAAAAAGAAAACCAGCCCCGTCGCGGACATTGGCGTCTTGGTCCCAGAAAAATTAAACAACTTCTTTGGGCACTTTGAGGACAATACAGTGCCACCGACACAGCCCGCTACGAAAGACTGTGGGCTCCACTTTTCCGTGGCTGACCCCCCTAGACCCACTCCAATTTGCTTACCACCAAAATAGGTCCACAGATGATGCAATCGCCATCACACTGCACACTGCCCTATCTCATCTGGACAAGAGGAATACCTATGTAAGAATGCTGCTCATTGACTACAGCTCAGCATTCAACACCATAGTACCCTTCAAACTCATCATTCAGCTTGAGACCCTGTGTCTCGTCTCCGTCCTTTGCAACTGGGTCCTGGACTTCCTGACGGGCCGCCCCCAGGTGGTGAAGGTAGGAAACAACATCTCCACTCTGCTGATCCTCAACCCTGGGGCCCCACAAGGGTGCATTCTCAGCCCTCTCCTGTACTCGCTGTTCACCCACGACTGTGTGGCCATGCACGCCTCCAACTCAATGATCAAGTTTGCAGACGACACTACAGTGGTAGACTTGATTACCAACAACGACGAGAGGGGGGAGATGTAGGAGTGTAGTGTCAGGAAAATAACCTCTCACTCAATGTCAGCAAAACAAAAGAGATGATCGTGGACTTCAGGAAACAGCAAAGGGAGCACCCCCCTATCCACATCAACGGGACAGCAGTGGAGTAGGTGAAAAGTTTTAAGTTACTCGGGGTACATATCACCGACAAACTGAAATGGTCCACGCACACAGACAGTGTGGTGAAGAAGGCGCAACAGCACCTCTTCAACCTCAGGAGGCTGAAAAAAACAAATGCGGAATCGGCCAGGGAACATACCTCCAAGACTGAAATCCAATTTTTATCATGAGCAACAGAAGAAACAGATGCCAATCGGCGTGTTCAGTGTCTTTTCAAGGCTAAGTTCATTGTTAGAACCTTTGTAAAAAAAACAGTCTTTATTAATGTTGCACTTGAAATCACTCGTAGTCTAACATCACTCGTAGAACAGCTAAGTGCGTCATTAGGTCGCGTTTTCCCTCCAGCGTCACTTTACACAAAGAAAATTACACACTCACAGACAGATACACTACATGGCCATTGGACACTAGAACTTTGGAAACATGTTCTCTGGAGTGATGAATCATGCTTCACCATCGGACAGTCTGACGCATGAATCTGGGACTGGCGGATGACAGGAGAACTCTACCTGCCCCAATGCATAGTGCTGACTGTAAAGCTCAGCGGAGGAGGAATAATGGTCTGGGTCTGTTTTTCATGGTTTGGGCTATGCCACTTAGTTCTATGAAGAGAAATCTTAACGCTACAGCATACAATGACATTCTAGACAATTCTGTGCTTCCAACAGTTTGGGGAAGGCCCTTTCCTGTTTCAGCATGACAATGCACACATACCGAGCACAAAGCGAGGTCCATTCAGAAATGGTTTGGCCAGATTGTTGTGGAAGAACTTGACTGCCCTGAACAGAGCCCTGACCTCAACTCCATCGAATGCCTTTGGGATGAATTGGAATGCCGACTACGAGCCAGGCCTAATCGCCCAACATCAAGTCCCCGCAGCAATGTTCCAACATCTAGTGGAAAGCCTTCCCAGAAGAGTGGAGGCTGTTGTAGCAGAAAAGGGGGGGCCAACTCCAAATTAATGCCCATGATTTTAGAATGAAATGTTCGAAGAGCAGACACATGCTTTTGGCTGTGTAGTATAGCTAATTTATTGAGGAAAAATGTACTTACTTTAACTTAGACATGTGGCTGGCCCAGCTAGCCAACTGTAAGTCGCTCTGGATAAGAGCTTCTGCTAAATTACTAAAATGTAAATGTAAAATCTACTCTAAACATAGAATGAGTGTTTATCTGTCTCTCTGTGACCGCTGAAGATGTCATATTTGAATATAAATAGCCTAAAAGGTTTGCAATGTCATACACAAGCGAATCAAGGATACATTTTTTGTTGATGATACATCACTTTCATGTATGTACAATTGATAGACCTACCTAGTATTAAGCCATCTAAGCCGCTTCTATATTCGTAGCTACAAGGCCAAAAGGCTATAGGCTACTATTATCTAAAAGCTCATGCATTTTACTGTAGCCTAACCAATTGTCACGCCCAGACCTATTCTCTATTTTGGTTAGGTCAGGGTGTGACTAGGTTGGTAGTCTAGTTTTTTTTTATTTCTATATTGGCCTGCTATGGTTCCCAATCAGAGGCAGCTGTCTATTGTTGTCTCTGATTGGGGATCATATTTAAGCAGCCTTTTCCCACAAGGTTTTTGTGGGATCTTGTTTTTGTGTAACTGCCTGTGAGCAGCCCAGAACGTCACGTTTTGTTTTCTTCTGTATTGTTTTTGGTGAGTTTCATATTTATTAAACATGTGGAACAATAAGTATGCTGTGCCTTGGTCCATTCATTCAGACGGTCATGACACCAATAACTTAAAGGTCAACATATTAGGTCTATGGCAACGTCGCTTAACTTGTTACGTAATGTTTAATTATTTGGATTGTTTATTATTTAATTATTGAATATATGTAGGCCTACTTGAAACCAATCAAGCTACAATGATGTGGTGAGCAATTACAAAAACCATTGTCATCATATCATCTTTAAGTGGCATAGATATTTTCTACAGCAAATGAGGGAACGAGCGACTTTGACTTTATTTATTCTTGCTCACAGTTTACACAAACTGAAATGCAGAATATACATAATCAAACATTGCACACAAAATACTACGAGAAAGCACTTAGAGTTCATAACACATGGCAAACATAATACAAACTCTTAAATACATAATAGGGTACAGAACATTTCTTCTCTTGATGGGAAAACTGTATTGTGTATTAAAAGGCAATGAAAAAACTTTGAATAGCCATAAATCATTTAAGAGCTACAGCGAGCTCTTTAGCCTGTATTCTGGAATCATTTTCAGCACCGGACAGCTTCTGTGACGACACAGTTACATTTCACTTTGTAACGAATGCATTGTGTGGTGTATTGGGAATCGGGTTTGACATCTTCGGACGTTATTTTTTTTACGGTGCGTTGTTAAAACACATAATCCGCCTCCCGAATGGCGCAGTGGTCTAAGGCACTGCAATGTACACATATGTATGCTAGCTGTGCCACCAGAGATCCTGGGTTTGAGTCCAGGCTCTGTTGCAGCCGGCAGCGACCAGGAGACCCATGGGGCGGTGCACAATTGGCCCAGCGTCATACGGGTTAGGGGACGGTTTGGCCAGCAGGGATGTCCTTGTCCCATTGCACACTAGTGACTCCTGTCGCGGGCTGGGCGCAGTGCACGCTGACACAGTCGCACGGTGTTTCCTCTGACACATTGGTGTGGCTGGCTTCCAGGCTAAGTGGGCATTGTGTCAAGAAGCAGTGCCGCTTGGTTGGGTTGTGTTTCGGAGAACATGTGGCTCTCGACCTTCACCTCTCCCGAGTCTGTACGGGAGTTGCAGCGATGAGACAAGACTGTAACTACTGTACCAGTTGGATACCACGAAGTTGGGGAGAAAACAGAGTAAAAAAAGTATAATATTTAAAGACACAAGTAAGCCTAAATTCCATCGCAATCTGAAAACCGGTCCCAGGTCTCTCAGCCTGGCCTCAGAGCCAAACAAAACATACTTCCAAGACAAATAATACCTACTAATTGTATATTTACAGTGTATATGACATTTTCCACATTTTGTTATGTTACAGCCTTATTCTAAAATTGATAAAATATATATTTTTTCTCATCAATCTACACACAATACCCCATAATGACAAAGAGAAAACAGGTTTTTAGAAATGTTTGCAAATGTATTAAAAATAAAAAACAGATACCTAATTTACATATGTATTAAGACCCTTTGCTATAAATTGAGCTCAGGTGCAACCTTTTTCCATTGATCCTCCTTGAAATGTTTCTACAACTAGTTTGGAGTCCACCTGTGGTACATTTAATTGATTGAACATGATTTGGAAAGGCACACACCTGTCATAATAAGGTACCACAGTTGACAGTGCATGTCAGAGCAAAAATCAAGGAATTGTTCGTAGAGCTCCGAGACAGGATTGTGTCAAGGCACAGATCTGGGGAAGGGTACCAAAACATTTATGCAGCATTGAAGGTCCCCAAGAACACAGTGGCCTCCCTCATTCTTAAATGGAAGAAGTTTGGAACCACCAAGACTCCTGCTAGAGTTGGTCAAACTGAGCAATCGGGGGAGAAGGGCCTTGGTCAGGGAGGTGACAAAGAACCCGATGGTCTCTCTGACAGAGCTCCAGAGTTCCTCTGTTCCTACCATCATATGGACTTGTTTTTTTTTCCAAATAGGGCTATCTTCTGTATACCACTCCTACTTTGTCACAACACAACTGATTGGCTCAAACGCATTAAGAAGGAAAGAAATTCTACAAAGGAACTTTTAACAAGGTACACCTGTTCATTGAAATGCATTCCAGGTGGCTGCCTAATGAAGCTGGTTGAGAGAATGCCAAGAGTGTGAAAAGCTGTCATCAAGGTAAACGGTGGCTACTTTGACAAATATCAAATATATTTTAGATTTGTTTAATGCTTTTTTGGTTACTACATGATTCCATATGTGTTATTTCATAATTTTGATGTCTTCACTATTATTCCACAATGTAGAAAATAGTATGAATAAAGGAAAACCCTTGAATGAGTAGGTGTGTCCAAACTTTTAACTGGAATGGTTTCAAACATTTCAGCTCAAGATTTGAAAATGTTTATTTCACAATGTGAAACTGGACATTTCACACGTTTTTTTGTAAGGGAATTAAATTATATGGGGGTTTTATAAAGTAAGTGGTACGCTGTTCAACTAAAATTGTGTAAAAATCTTTAATCAATGACATTATGATTGCACGTCACATGATCACTTAGTACTGACTTTTCAATATGATCCCACCTGGAATTTGAACTCACAACCTCAGGATTAAAGATACACTGATTATTTTTGCTGTGCTGCAAAGTCTATAGCATTCCTCTACACATTCATTACGTATAATATGCCACTGGGGAAAAACTGAATCAATGTTGTTTCCACGTAATTTCAACCCAAAAAAATCTATGTATTTGGATTTGCAAACAGTCATCAATGTAACTTTTAACCTAAATTCAATGACATGGTGAGTCATTATGTTTTTATTCATGTTATTCCTGAATCACTGGGATAAATATAATCGTTTTTTCTTGAGAGTATTTTTAACAAAGCTGAGATTTAGTTTGAAGTCCAAAGTGTAGGAATAGCGCTGAAATCAGTTTTTGACACAGACATGTTGGCATTTTGCAGGAAATCGGAATGCCATAAGTGAATTCAAATCCAAGGTGAGGACATGAATCATTGAATAATAATTACTGTATAAATGAACAACGAATGTAATAATCATGTATGTCAAAGTATGTCAAATACTATATGTAAGTTGAAAACACTATGTTAAAAGCACTGTTTGTATATCCTAACAACTCATTTTTGATTGCAAAGCATCAGCTGTGAAAACTCATGTGAAAATTATTAACATGTGAACATTTCAATGTGAAAGCTTATGTGATCTTGTGAAAACCTACATGTGAAATCATGTGGTTTTTCCCATAAGGGTCAACAAGGACAGGTCATCCTCATGTTATGCTAATAGGTTACATCACTACATCCCTGTATTAGGCCTATGTCCACTGCCAAGAGGTCTGAACTTATATGGCACAGTGTACTTTCCCTGCACCCACAGCATCACAAGTTCAACCTCTTCCCCCTCAGTCATTACACAACAAACTGAACTAGGGACTGTTTTGTTGTTGAGGTGATAGTCATTCACAGTCAGAATGGTAAGGACACCTGGTCTTGAATCAGCTGTTACAGAGGAGAGTAAGCTAGCTCCATTAATTTAGTCACAGCTCAGGGAAGTGCGGATGCACTGAGGGAGTGCTAATGGGTTTATTTCTAATTAGAGATGATTGAACTACAAATTAACTGAAGGGGTATGAGAAAGCCTGCTGTTTAAATGTGCTCTGAGAGTACAATAAAGAGAGGTGTGCTTTAATTTAGCATTTTGGATCTTCATTACTCCGCTCTTCGAGGGAGGGAGCGAGTGAGTTTTTGCACTGCAATTGTAGTTTCCTGAACTTGGGTCTTCTGTATGCGATAAGACCTGCTGAGCTGAAGACTAGGTATTACCTCGGGGAGCTAACAATTCTTCTGATGAGGCAAGATGACTCATCAAACATACATGGTTCAGCAAATCACCTCCGTTAAGTCAGCTCTTATCTTCATGTGATCCAGGAAGTGTTTAGTCATTGTCACATTGCTGGTCAGAGAACGTCTGTCTGTCCGTCTGTCGGGTCGGTTAGGGGACATTAGCCAACCACTCAGCCAGCTCTCTTGCAAAATAATCTTGGCAACCGGCGGACAATATCCATCTTCAGATTTTCATCACATTGCAGGGAAGGCCAGCTCCACATCTCCGTTCAACCATCAGACCCAGACGTAGCCCCCCTGTGTGCATGCTAATGCCTTCGTTAGCATTCTGCTGGGCGGATTGGATTAGCATGAGTTACACTGTATGAAACGGCTAGTGGTGGTGCAGAGAGAGAGAGGGGTTTTCTGGAATGTTGAGATCACGGCTAGTCCTGTGTAGCATGACACTGGTATGTAGAGTAAGCTACTGTATATTTACATACCGTACATAAGTGGCGATTTTAGCATGTAAATCTTGGTGGGGCAAAAATATATATATATTATTGTGGGATGCATGCCAGCAAAATCATTACACAACACAACACTAAACTATACATTAATTGCACTATAACGGTGACAAATGAAAGATGACGCCGAAGAAGATGGCTAACGTTTTACAGGCTCCTAACCAACTGGGCTGTTCGTTTTTTTGCGATGTTTGTAACCTATTTTGTACGTAATGTTGCTGCTTCCATCTCTTTTGACGGAAAATAACTTCTGGACATAAGAACAGCGATTACTCACCTCGAACTGGAAGAACATTTTTCCTTTAACGAGTCCGACGAGAAGGATTAATGCTTTCCCGGGAACAGGCACAAATCCACATAATTTGCGTGAAGAAAAGACGGGAAAAAAGGG